>NW_019525301.1:4413863-4433757 GCF_002814215.2 Seriola lalandi dorsalis
GAGGTGGGGGTGGGGTGGGGGGATACTGCATACAGTATCTATGAGGCTACATCATCAAAGAATTTTTAGGAATCTTCTTCACAGAAAACTCCATTTTCCCCTCCCCTCTTTCTCTCATCTTATTTTGGATTATCTTCCTCCACTACACTGTTATTATTGGTTATCACTTTCAGTACAAAATTTACTTGTCCTTACAGAAAGAAATGGAGTGAAATAAGCAACTTCTCAGAAGGGAGAAGGATTAATGGCAAGAGTGGGGATAAATAATGATCCTCTGCAAACAGGCAGCTGTGGTTTCTTTTTCTTCCCTATTCAGCAAGCACTGACACTGATGTACACTAAGCTCCTGACAAGAGATGTGAGCCGCCACAGCAACAATAACAGGATAGACTCAGCTGAAGGGTGTGAGCAATAAGCATGTTACTGTACATTCCTGAAGATCTATGTTTGAATGATCCACTGGGTCATCACTTACTTTGACTTATCCCCATTCATTTTTATACTTGCACTACAAACAGTAAGCCCATATACATTCAACTGCTTATTCGTGCAGTTAGCTAATCAGCCAATCATGTGGCAGCAGTGTAATACATATAAACATGTAGATACACTTCAGGAGTTTCAGTTAATGGTCACATCAAACATCAAAATGGAGAAAAAAAGTCATCTCAGTGACTTTGACCGTGACATGATTGGTGGTTTGAGTGTTTCTGAAACTGCTGATCTTCAAGTGAATTATACATTTTTACTCAGAATGAAACCTTGTGGATGAGAGATGTCAGAGGAGAATGGACAGATTGGTTGGAGCTGACAGAAAGGCTCCTGTCACTCAGATAACCACTCTTTGCAACTGTGGTGAGGAGACAAGCTTCTGAGTGAACGTGAGTGAATGTCCTACCTACAACAGCAGAAGACCATGTCAGGTTCCAATTCCTGTCACCAAGAACAGAAACCTTAGGCTCTCACCACCTTTGGTGTGTAAAAAAACCGGGACACTTAAAGAGTTTTTACATTTTTTTACTAACACTCTTGCTAAGAACTACCCCAGTCATTTCTGCCTGAATTCAGTGTGTGGTTGTTTGTTTGTTATTTTTGGGCTTTTATTTGATAGGACGGTAGAGATTATCAGAAAATGCAGGGACAGAGAGCAGGTGAAAGACATGCAGAAAAGAGTCCAGCCAGACGGAATTCAAATCAGGAAATCACTCAGGGCATCTGCACCCACTTGTTATGCGCCCTAACCACTCTAGAAGCTAGGCTATTGGGTAGCCCAATTTATGGGGTTGTGGTTATGGATGGGTGGCAGTTACTGGGTAATAGGGTAAATTGGGCATGTTTACGGACACAGGATTGGACGTAATGAGGAAGAAAGCAGAATGGCAGTACAAGGAAACAAATAATGTTTTATTTGAAACTGAAATAATAAGTAAGAGGTGCGTCTTCACAAAAACAGACAATTTGTGTTCCAGGATAGAATATAAATATTCAGGAATATTTTCAGTCTATCTAAGTATTGTTACTGACCATGTTCATCCATTCATGGCCACAGTTCACCATCTTCTAATGGCTCATTCCAGCAGGATAATGCTCCATGTGACAAAGCTAAAGTCGTCACAAACTGCACCGTAAGAAATCTGACCAATGATTACTTAAAAAAATTATGGCAACAAAGTGACACATAATATAATTGAATAGATTTTAAGTAATACAACTTTGATTTAAAGTATTCAATAAATGAATTAAATTTAAACTAAATTAAATACCTGGTAATAAAAGCATCAGTTAAAATGTGTTGATTTAGTAATATAGTGTTTAGTAATATAGATTTGGATTCACTAAATAAAATAAATTATATCAACTTTTATAACAACTTTAAATCTATTCAAAATTATTGAATGTCACTTTGTTGCCATCATTTTTCTATTTCAAATCTACCCAATATTATGCCTTCTTGTTGCCACAGTCGACTTAAGTTGGGTTATCAGATCAAAATATATAGAAAAACCTGCAGGTAAACATTTATTTTTGCAACTTTGTGAGAAAATGTACATGTACACCCAACATTTTTCAAGTGCAAAATGACAAAAAAACAATAAAATAGAGAAAAGAGCTAAAAATAAGAACAAAGAGCGAAACCAGGTACGTGTGCAATAGCGATGCTATGAATGCAGGCTATCCATTCGTCATTTATGTCGATAAAGGCTGCTTTATCACTTTAAGTAGTGTCATGTTCACTTAGAATGATGAAAGGCCCAGTATTAATTTACCAAAAATGCACAATGATCTATGACCTCTGCCAATCACTTGTAGGCATTACAGACTTAGATGACTGTTTGATGTGATTCAAGGTTTAGTGTTGTGTCAGTGCATTTAAATTATGACAATGGTTTCAGACTGCAGAAAAATGCTGTTTTTAAATTAATTTTTTATTTATTATGTGAGCCAATTGAAATGCTCAAGGCCCATGTGTTTTTGAAACAGCTAAATGTAAGAAGTTATAATATTACATGTTGACTGACTGAGTGGAGGAATAAGGTCATGTACTTCAATTCCCCTTACTTCTTCACTACTTGCTAAAATGGGACTCGAATCGCATTATTCGTTTGTGCAAATTCAAATTCCTCAATTAAAACATGTTAAATCTGCATCCCTGGTGTTCACTGTAAAATCACACGGTAAAAGAGCAGCAACCTTAGCCAACATTAAGTTATGATGCCACTCCCCCTAAATGAGTATGGAATAATGGAATTTTTCTGAATAACCACCTGAACAACAATAAACTGTAGCACTGAAACACTAATATTTTACAAAGCCTCAAAGCTAACCATGTGACAGTTTTGGCAGTGACATAAGTCCATTCATTCTGTAAGGGTCCCTTTTCTTAAGCCAGTAGCTTATTCTTGGGGACAGCTTTGAGCAATCCAGCTCGAGGAGAAATTTCTGGATGGCTTTAAACGTGTACCTGAGCTCCTTGGGATAGGCAAGATTCACTGCATATGCCAACCCAATGAGCATGGAGCAAGCCCCTTGGAAAGTTACCCAGAGCAGTCAGAACTTTCGTGCCCTCCACCACAATTCCAATGTTGTTGGCATCCTCTGACTTATTAGTCTTGATACTGTAGATTTTCATCCTTTGTACAGCAAGGCCCTGCGACACACTTTCTTCATCAGCATCCTAAAGTAGCAAGAACATTCTGTATTACAGACTGTCCAGCCAAAGCAGAGGGTCCTAACTAAACATCTCCCAAATTGCATCCAACCCTTTGGATTAGAAAACCTGGGGCTGTCATAGCTGTTCCACACAATGAACTCCATTTCCGTCAGGGTTTTCATGCAAAACAAGTTAAAAAGAACTCAATCAATTCACCAAAAGTTAAAAACAATTTAATAACACCAAAGATAATGGTCTGAACTGAGTCACAGTTATAAATATTTGCAAATTACATTTCTGAAATGAAATCAATCCATTGTTACATTAATTAATTAATTAATTCTTCATGGCACTTGTGTATTGATGAATTTCTTATTCTACACTGGCTAACACAGGCTGGTCTCATGTCAACCAATATGGCACTGGAAGTTCTCCTGAAGTTTCATCCACAGCAGCTTGACCAACTCTGTTTCTTTTTAAGTCCACATAGCTCGTAGTTTTTTGCAAAATATTTGTATATATTAGTATATTTTTTGTCAATTAATGTTTTATATTCTACTTCGTTTCGTCTGACGATGGAGAAAATAATGTACACAAAGGAAGAACTCCGGGCTTTAAAGTTTACCAGATATGGAGTTAAACATCCCATACCAGCTGATCTGAATAAGCCGTACCGTGGATGCAGAGCCGGGGCTAAGCTAAAGGCTAGGAGATGGAGATATAAGCCTTTTTTACCATCGATCCTCATGGAAAATGTCAACTCCCTGGCTACCAAGTGTGATGAACTGGAGGCACTTGTGAAGAACCAGGGAGCATATCGTGAGTGTAGTCTCATGTATTTCACAGAGACCTGGTTAAACGACAACACTCCCGACCGCTGTGTGGATTTATCAGGCTTCATTGCAGTACAAGCGGACAGAAACGCCAGAGCAAGTAGAAAGAATAAAGGTGGAGGACTGGTTCTGCCTGTGAACAATAGACGGGGCAAACCTGGTCACATCACAGTGAAGGAGAAGATCTGCTGTCGGGATATTGAACTGTTGGCTGTTGGTCTTAGACCGTACTATGTACCCAGGGAGTTCTCACACATCCTGACCATTGTTGTTTACATTCAACCACGAGAAGAGCCTGCAGTCGTGTGTGATGTCAACCAAGAGACTGTTCTGAGAGTACAGACCCAGCACCCTGATGCATTCATTATATATCTACATATCTGTAACGTCAGAGTTTCCAAAACAGTGCTCTTTAAAAAATTCTGAATATCACAATGTGACCGGCATTAGGACACAGCTCATTATTCTCTTTTTTCATCCTCCAGGACAGTGAATTTAGAGAGGCTGAGCCGAAGGTTTAACAGACAACGATGGGCATCTACGTCATTCGGGCGGAGGGTGCCCGCCCTGGAGATAAGCCTTTTGCAGATGTTGGCGTTATACTTGAAGGCGTGGAAGTTCTGCAAAACCTAAAAAGTGTCACCCCTTGGATATGTGATGCTTTTAGGACTGATTTATGCACTTAACTTAAGCTACCCTAAGGACCTCAAGTGCACATTTGAAGTGTTTCAGAAAGTCTTGATGGAACTGGACACAGCCAAGCTTTCACCAAAAGTCCAAGCACTGAAAATGAAGATGCTCCAGTGATTGAGCAATTGGCCAGATACACTGATATTTCCATCTGGAAAATATATATCAGTGGTTGACTTGCTGCAAAATTCGGTACTTGTTTGAGTGAACTTTGTCTATGTAGAATGTTCAACTGGTGTTTTTCACTGTTCTTGATTGTTATATTTTTGCTGCAGAATATGCCTTTTATATTCCTGCTCCTGTAATTAAACATGCTTGATAGTGTGGTGGTGCAAAGCCACTCAACCACTGAGCCTTATGGCAATGTGTTGGATTGTTAAGGATTCCTTGAAATGTTAGTCTACTGTAAGCATTACAGTTATAATGGTTGATTTACCTGTCTACCTCAAGTTTCAAACAATTGTTAGGCACAGTTCTTGAGGTCTGTTTACAGTATATAGTCTTCGTGTCATGTAACAAGTAGCAAAGTGTTAAAGCCAATGAGGCATGGCTGTTCACCTGAGCCTTGTGATTAATATTTTGGATCCTAATTTCAAAATCGATTCAGAGTGCTGAGTGCTTCAGTGTTGCTTCCTTTTTGCAATGCCCAAACTTGCCACTATGAGAAGCGTTAATAAATTGTTCAAATGTGAAACAAGGAGGTCTGACTTTTTAGGTATTGTAGTTACATATTGTCGTAGGTATGGGGTGAACAGAAAGAAAGATTTAACAATTGGAAATATCTGATTATAAATTAATTATTACATTATTAAAATGAATTGGGTTTATTAATAAACAGTACATAGATTTGATGCATTTTGAGTGAACTGGGCTTATTGCATAAGCCTAGTTATTATGAATTCCAAATGGATAGGCTTTATTAATATTGAATACATAAACTCGGTTCTTATGAAATTAAAACAAATTGGATTTATTGATGATAAATAAGTAAACCTGGTTATTGTGTATTTAAATCACATTGGGTTTATTAGTACTATTACATAAATCTCATTCTTACTTGTTTCATTTATGTTTGACAAATATGCATCACATTAAGGTTATTAGTTTTTTTACATTAAAACTGTGTAATCCAAATGGATGGAAATTTTATATGCAATTAAAATACATAAATATTTTTTTGAGTGTACCAGAAGCAGGGGCGGATTAGCACCCCAGGGGCCCCTGGGCACCAGGTCTCAGAGGGCCCTTGTGCACGGACCGCCAGCACCTCACACACCACCCCCACCCAATGCAAACCATGAATGCCATTAAACTCCACCTTAATTAGACCTATTCATAATTTTGCATGTCTAGTCAAGTGCCATGTCAAATCCACCGGTCCATAATCACAAACCATTTGTCAAAGGCTGACCACTGACCAGTACAGCTAAATAGACCAAGTAGTAGGGCCTACTACTCTCTCTCTCACACACACACACACACACACACACACACACACGAACACACACACACAGCCTTGACAAAAGACAATAGGCTGACACAAACAGCAGATCAAATAAACACAACACAACCCACAACATCTACATAATAACCACCAGGTAGTTTAAAAGAATGCCATCCTAATGGCCACACAGCACAGCTAAATGTAGATTTTCAAAATTAAAGCCGACTTATGAACTTGACAAACAAACTACAACATATACACACACACTGAGTAGACCAGCTCATTTCTCCTTCTCTGATTACTGGCAATTCCCCATAAAAAATGTACTTTGAATTATGGAACTGATCAGAATCGTCTTTTGTCAATAAATATGTTTGTTTTGACTTCAAAACTTCTGCTGTGCGTAATTGTTTCTCTCTCCGCTTACCCGAAAAATCCCAACCTCATACTTCTTTATATATGCAGCCTACAGAAGTTTAAAAGTCAAAACAAACATATTCATTGACAAGAAAGTATTCTAATCAGTTCCATAATTCAAAGTACATTTTTACTCAACAAAAAAATTTATAAAGATCAGTCTTTACAACTTTACAAAACAATTCTGTGAACTGAAAAGGAATAAAGCTGCTTGCAGTGTGCACACTTGTATGTGTGTGTGTGTGTGTGTGTGTGTGTGTGTGTGCGTGCATCAGCATCAGCATACACAAGCAGCATAACCAAATGTTCTTACCTTTAGAAGATTTTCTTCCTGGACTTGGCCTTTGCAAAGTCTGCCACCAGGTCTTCAAAATCCAGCTCCTTCACCAGGTCACTTTCAATGGCCATCAGGGAGAGTGCTGACAGTCTCTTTTGGGTCATAGATGTCCTCAGTTCGTTTTTGATTTCAATCGTGAAAATGTCATTTCTCCCTCACAGTTTGATACGGGTATGGTGAGAAAAAGACGGAGAGCCACATAAACGTTGGGAAAAGTTGTCTGTAGTCCACTCTTCAGGACAACTTGCAATAAGTTTGCTGGACTTGTGCATGTTTCTAAATCGGTGCTCACATAAGATCGGAACTGGATAAGCTCATCAGCAAAATCAGTCTCATCAAGGTCGGCAGGATACGATTGTGAGAGCACACTGGCCCGTGTCCGGAGCTCAGTTTCATCACACTCGATATCAAAGAGGACACTAAAACGACTTTAACTCTGCGTAGGCCTCCAGCCGCTTTGTTAATCCTGACAGCAAACTGTCGATGATTGTGTTGTAAGTCTCAACTTCAAACTTTTTACTCCCACTGAGAACGACTTCGTTTTAAACTGTCTCATCATGATGGGCTTTCCTTTTGCTCACACGGTGAGTCACCGAGTGGTAGGTCTGTGTCACAGCAGTGACAGCCCGGGCCTCAAAGTTGGTGAACTGCCCTCACAGTGATGCAACGTATGTGCGCAGTGATTCCAAAAGGCGCACAGCGGTCTTTAGATCCATGTCCACCTTCTGCAAGCTGTCACTTGTAAGTTTGAATCTGTGCAGCACAGTGTCCCAAATTACGGTCATGAGTGCGGTCTGCAGCTTTCCAAGTTTGTTGCTCAGCGCAGCGGCCTCGCGCCGTGTGTCCTGTCGCTCCTGGCTGTCAGATGTCATCATCTGCAAAGCCTGTCTGATTGCAGGATAGTTTTCACAGATGGCTCTTGTTGAGTCCGCCCGACAACTCCATCTTGTGCTGGAGAGGGACTTTAGCTTTTTTGTGACGTCCTCAGTAAATATTTTATTCCATCGGTGGGTGGATGATGAACAGAAAGCATACAGTGCTTGCAGTAAATCAAAAAACTGGCTTGCTTCCTGACAGCTATTTTCCACACAATTCACACCAACCAAATTCAAGGAATGTGCGGCACATGGGACGTAATGGATGAGTGGGTTTTGTCTTTTGAGATGGGCTCGCAACCCATTATATTTCCCCGACATGTTCGAAGCATTGTCATATGCTTGTCTGTGACAATCAGAGAGATCCAGCCCCAAATCACTGACCATCTTCTGTACACACTCCGCCAGACTTGACCCAGTGTGACTATGAATGGGTTCAAATGCAATAAAGCGCTCAACAACTCTGCCCTTCTCGCTCACAAACCGAAACACAAATGTCAGTTGGTCCACATGAGACATGTCAGGTGTAGAGTCTAACATTGTGGAGAAATGTTTCACCTGCTGTAGTTCTGTTGCGATTGTTTGCTTTGTTTTGTCTCCCATCAGGCCAATGAATTCCTTGCATATGGTTGAGGACAAGTAGGACGTAGTTCCACCGTAGGTCTCAATATGCTCCTTCAAAAATGGATCAAACTGTGCGATCAGCTCTAAAATACCGAGGTAATTCCCATTGTGTGGAGACTGTAAAAATTCATCATCTCCACGGAAAGGAAGGCCCCTTTCACCCAGGAATTTGATCACTGCAACAATTCGTCTTAACACTTGTTTCCAATACTGGCCTTCTGCTTCGATTTGTTTTGCAAGAGAAGCATCCACGGTTCCCTCCTTCTCAGTACGACGCATAAGAACGAGCATGCACCTTCTGTGTTCAGCACCTCTCTCATGTTCCCTGACTCTGTCTCCACTATGTTTCAAGTCACAAAATCCCGAAACAAATGAGTTATGTGATGAAAACATTTTGCATGCAAAACAGTATATTTCTCCAGTGGTGGGGGAATATACTGTATTATCCAATCACGTTTAATAATTTCTCCATTTTGAAGTGTTGTGGTGAGCAGTTCATTTGTGAGGGAGCGAGTTTTTCCCGGCCCCGGCTCTCTCCTGCATGACGCAGGGTAGTTTTTGGCCCGATTGTGGAAAGCCGAAGCCCCTTTCGCTATAATATCCCCACGAAGGCTTTCAGTTAAAGCACCCCATAAAGCGGGGTCCTCGGGCGGCTCACCTGCTCCCGTCACCGTGGTGCTGGTACTACGGCGAGGGACTGGTTCACAGTCTTCCAGCTGCTCCGGGACCGCCTCGCTGATGTTGGCCGATACGGCATGGGGCACGGGCAGTGGCACGGGGTCCGGTGCTCCACTGCTGGTGCTAGCACCGGGATCTTCCGGAGCTATGTCTTCTACATTCATCAGTTTAGATTTTTTGTAGAAGTTGTTATACGCGGGACATCTTTTGTCACCGCTGCTTCTCTCTCTTGCTTTTCTTCTTTTTTCTTTCTTTTAACTCCACCGCTCAAAAGCTTTTTCTTATCCATTTTGCTGCTGACCTCCCGCTCTGCTGCTGACCTCCCGCTCTGCTGCTGACCTCCCGCGCAGCGCCTTCAGAGTTCACGTAAGCAGAGTGTGTGAGTGCTCGTGCGCGTGTAGTAGGGAGCAAGACAGACAAGAAAAAGCCTTTGAGCGAGGGAGCTAAAAGGAAGAAACGAGAATAAAAACAAGAGAGAGAAGCAGAGGTGATAAAAGATGTCCCACGAAGAACAACGGTTTATTTAAAAAAAAAATCCCCATTCATAAAGGGCCCTTGGTAGCCAAGGGCCCCTGGGCCGTGCCCAGTGTGCCCCAATTATAATCCGGCCATGACCAGAAGGGGCAGAGCCGGCCCTTTTTCCTCAGGAGGCTCAGGTACTTTAAGCAGTGAAATGATGCACATGTTTTATCAGTCAGTGGTGGTGGTGGTGGTACTCTTTTGTGCTGCTTTTAAGTTGGTAAAAAACCCAGCCTTTTTCAGCCTGTGCTTGGCAGGAGTCTGGACTCACTCAGGACTGTTGTGGAGAGACACATGTAATGTAAAATGGAGGCCATCTTAGACAATACCAACCACCCTCTCCACAACATTCTGGCAGGACAGAGAAGCAGCTACAGCTGCAGGAAACGTCTCATCTCACTGCGCTGCAGAACAGAGAGGTTCAGGAGATCCTTTGTTCCCATCAGGCTATACAACACCTCAGCCAAAGGAAGTGGACTAATCTAATTATTATTGTTTATTTATTATTAACTGTTATTATTATTATTATTATCATCATCATCATCATCATCAACAACGAGCTAAGGGACACATGAATTTCCCCTAGGGGATAAATAAAGTATCTATCTCTCTCTCTTAAAGGTTGCGTCAGTCTCTGTAAAGGTGTCTCTCAGTTGCTCTGTGAATGGATGTTAGGAAGAATCTTTTTTTAGGGCCAAATTATTTAAACTGTTTATAATTCATTTCTTGGGTTCAGTTTAACTACTACTGCTGATCACTTTTGAATTCTGCCAGTTGGTGAATCACATTGAGATGGCGAGCATCTCCTAACACCTACTTTTTCTGCAGTAGTACAAAGACTTAATAAAACTGCAAATCTCTGTAGCTTGCCAAGAATTAACAGGACAAATATAGTTATACAAGTGTACATATTGTTCTTGCAAAATTTTTGAAGCAAGAAGCAACTTAATTCTGATCATCATTTTTAAATCATTTTGTGACCTCCATGTTTGCTGATTGGTTATCTTTCGGGTGAAATCATTTGACTGTACAGCATATTAAAGTAATGTTTTGGCTAACATACTATGAGCTTCAATGTTGGTAGTTCCTCACATGCACTTTCAGTGATTATTTAAAATGATTCCTATTAGAATACTAAAATATGATTTAGAACAGTAGCCTAACACACATATAAGAGTTAAATATGCACAACCACCAGTGCAGTCCCTCACAATTGACTAGCAATATTTGTTGATGCCTCAAATAGAGCCGACCATCTGGCTTTGATGTCCTCTATGCTGGGTGATTGGTTGATGATTTAATTTCTTCTGTGTGCAAAAGTTTTAGCCATTTTTTCTTTTATCAATTTGTTGTTGTCCCTTATCCTTACTTCCAGTGATGTGTCGGTCGCGAATGAAACGACTCTTAGAGCCGGCTCTTTGAAGTGAACGACGGGAGCCGGCTCCTTATTTCTGTCACCCTCTCTCTCTCTCTCTCTCACTTTTTTTCTCCTCAAGCTGCACGTGATTGGTCAATATGTGTTTGTGCCTTGTGTTTGCGCTGAGCAGAGGGGGGAGGGGCGGTAGTTACACTCGCAGTAGCAAACGAACAGAGCAGGAGGGAGAGAGAGAAAGAGAGCCATGGACAACAAGAAGAGACAACATCGAGACATTAGAAAGGTATAGTAAAGAAAATGAGTGACACCAGGAAAAGAAGCGAAATCTGGAACCATTTCAATTTTATTGACAATACAAAGGCAGAGTGTAGAGTCTGCAAGAAAAGAATATCATATAGAGCCGGCTCCACAAACAAGCTGCACAGGCACCTGAGAACTGTCCACCCATCAGTGCAATGGGAAGATAAAACACAGTCAGTTGAGTGTGATATTAATGAGCTGAGCACCAAACCAGAGTAACTACAGGAAAAGTGAAAGAGTTGGTGGATGCTCTCTGTGCATCCATGGACAGAAAGTTCCACAGAATGGAATATAACGCTGTTCTCTCTGAAACCACCATTCTTGATCCAA
Source organism: Seriola lalandi dorsalis (assembly GCF_002814215.2). Classification (NCBI taxonomy): domain Eukaryota; kingdom Metazoa; phylum Chordata; class Actinopteri; order Carangiformes; family Carangidae; genus Seriola; species Seriola lalandi. Next base: position 4,425,437 of record NW_019525301.1, read on the forward strand.
GATTCAAGAAGCTGGTCTTTAATGACAACAGAGCGGTGGATGAAGCTCTTCAGAGAATAATTGCAGCAGCAGCAAGATCCAGCCAACCAACTCCACTGCCAGGGGACCAAGAGGGAGAAGAGGCAGAAGAAGGTGAACAAAAGGAGCAACAAGCGTCTGCTGTTTGGAGGTTCTTTGAAGAACGAGCAAGTAGAGACACTACCAGAAGGAATCTCGCAGCAGATGCAATACTGGAAGTGAGATCTTACATTGATGAGCCCCTTTGCCAGAGAAGTGCAGACCCACTGAGCTGGTGGGAGACCAGGGCTTCAATTTATCCACGTCTTACCCAGGTGATGACACGGAGACTGTGCATTGTGGCAACATCAGTCCCCTCTGAGAGAATTTTCTCCAAAACAGGGCAGATAATTACTGACAGAAGAAACCGGATCAGCTCCTCAAAGCTGAGGCACTTTGTATTTCTAAATGCCAACATTTACCTTAATTAAAGATCTGGGTGTTCATTTTTTTTCTTTTTGTTTTGCATATTTTAATTTATATTTTATTGTGTTGTGGTTTGCAGTGTTTTGTGTTGTTTCACTTTAAATTTGTTTAAAAGGAAAAAGCTGAAAATTTAAATAGTTAAAAGTTGAATTGTAAATAGTTGGTTTTTGTATTTTATCATTTATTTTTTACATTTTATGTGGAGTGAATAAATAAAAGCATATTTATATAATAAACATAAATAAAAAACAAGTTTTTTTACATTAGTAATTCATTTTGTGCATAATTTCATATTGTTGTTGATAATAAATTAATTAAAGCAACAAAACAACCTGAAGAGCCGCTTGGGAGCCGAAAGAGTCGGCTCTTTTTAGTGAGCCGAGCCAAAAGAGCCGGAATTCTCATCACTACTTACTTCAGTAAGCAACTGAATCCTCTCCTGTTCTTGATGCTTTGTTGCCAGCCATAGTAACCTGAGAAAGAGCCAGGTTCCTTGAGACAAGGATATTTCTTGAGTTCTTGTCTTAAGTGCCAGAGCAACATCACTTATCTGTGCACTTGATGGAAAGGCTGTATATGTATATATAGTTTCAGCCAGCTTCTCAACTACGTCTGCCTTGACCTTTGAGGTCGTCAGTAGTGTTCCATTCTTTCTGTAGTCTTCTGCACCTCTTTCAAGGTGCATCTCAGTTTCATATGCAAACTGGGATGGGAAACTGTTTTGTCCATGGCTGTACTTTGCTGCCAAGACAGGATAATGGTGTCCTGTGAAAATGTTCCAGCAGATGACTGCACTTGATGCGGATGACTCTGTATAAGATGCTGAGTCACAGTCTGTTAACTGTTGAACAAAGGAACTGTCCAAATTTTCACCTGGAAGCAAGTTAAGAATAATCAGGGCAGTGTTGACAACCTTTATGTTGTCTGTGTTTAATTTGGTCAATTGAAGAGTAAAATAATATTCCAAATATTTAAGAATGGACTCCTCAGAAATTCCAAAGGTCTCCCTCACAACAATTTGCTGCTTCTCCATAGTAGGTGGGATTCCTGATTGAAGGACCAGCTTCTCAATTTGGTCATCAATTATGACTCAATCAAAAAAAAAAATTTAAATGTATTATTTTGTCATTACTTTTAATAATTATTGAAATGGGTGTTGGTAGGAACCAGTTGCAGCACAAAACACCACAGGTAAGATTGGTAATGACTTTTTTGCAGGAACGAAGATGAGCAGCAGTATAATTTAGGTTTAAACACAGGTAAGTAGTCTCTTGGGGTTTGGGGTGGGCCCAGGCTGGAGAGCCGGGGGTCAGGTGAGTGGAGAGAGGTGACTCAGCTCACACACACACACACACACACAGGTAAGAGTTTGTAGGAAAGCAACGGTACTATTAGGGAGCAGGAGTAACGGAACCAGGTGAGCAGTCAGCGGGGCAGACGAACCAGGAAGGAGCAGGCAGGCGGGTAATCAGAGCCAGATGAATGATCAGGAAACCAGCAGGGAAGTACTCACAAGACGAACCCACGAAGACAGCTGGGTTGACGAAACAGGAGTCTCTGATGGTGAAGATCCCACAGGTGAGCTGGTAGGGAAACTCACGTTGCATCGTCGGAGCTGGAGAACGCCAAACAGCCACAGGGACAGGCAGACGGGAACCAGGAAGTGCACAGGCAGAACTCCTAGTCGGGGACAGAAGCAGAGTCGATACCAGGAAGTCAGTTCAGAGATGAATGCAGGAAAGTCTTGCATGAGTACAGAGAACAATCTAGCAATGGGTGAATGAAAATATACTGGCTTGATGAGTGATGAGATGCAGCTGAGAGCCCAAGGTGGAGCTGAAGGTGTTGATGAGGTAAGTGTGGCCAGCTGGTGGGGTGAGACGGAGGCGGGGTAAGTGGAAAAACACTGAAGCAGCAGGTGAAGGCAGAACGGGCTGTCACAATTTCTTTATCATATTCAATTTTATAATGGATTTTTTTTTTTCCCGCTACACATGTGTTCTCCATTGTGATTACTTAGATCTAAAGACAACAGTTCCATAAAAGTTGTCTCAGCAGGTTGTCAATTAAATGAAGTCAAACCACCAAAGAGGCAACAGGAAGAAAGCAGATGTCCTGTAGTGTTTGGATATTTTAAGCATAACATACATACCAGCATAATATGTGCAGTGTTAAATGTGTAGTGACAAACATGTGGACTAACGAAGCCTCTCCCAAGGCAGCTCAGAGTTTACAACATGCTCTAATTTACTGACGTAAAACCAGCGTTGTATGTAATCTGCTAGCATCACCTGCAACCACAATTTGAAACACAGAAAACACACAGAAAAACTAAAAACTAAAAAACGAGAGGGTATACCATCTGAATCTCCTGCTATGGCGTCATTGTAATTAATTCCACAGTCTTGGACTGCATCTCCTGACGGTGGTTCTTGTTCTGCTCAGGTGGAGAACTGGTTCATGTGAAGCTACACCAAACTCACCGAGGCTGCAGAGCAGAAGGACTGCTATCGTCGCTAGCTGTAGTTAGCAGGCTAGGTGTTAAACAGTTAACATGGTCTGGTTGGCAGCGATGAACTTTTAAAAATAAATTACTTAAGATAGTAGCTTTTAATGATGCAATCTATATGAATCATATGTCAAAGTAAGATTGTGTGTTGACTGGGGATGCCAGTCACATACTATAAGTTTGACTGATTTATGGAACTGGCATTATTTTTTCATATCACACATGGTATATTTCAGAGGTTTATCAAGCAAGCAACAGAACCTTTGGAACTTCCTGTCTGAACCTTTCAGAATAACACCTCACAATAGCTTGAAATAAAGCATTGCTGCAGAAAACAAACCTTGTCATGCCGGATTCCAACCACTGGTATACATTATAACTTCTTAAGGGGTGTGTACAGACTGAGAGCCAATCAGATCACAGGACTGCAATAGCTGTGGTTACATGCACATGTTTTTTTCATCCTGATTGAAATCATTCTGAAGATTTTGGGTCAACTGTTTACATGGGAACAATGCTAATGGAAAAAAATACAACTTGTGACAACTTACATGCTGTATATGGTTTGCCCTCAAAACTATGACAAACCTGAAACCTTGAAACCCTCAGGCCTACAGGCCTCAACAGAGCCCTGATGGTCTGTGTTTAACAGCGTATATATATTATATTTAGTGTTGTCATTAAAATCAATCACACATATAAACACATGGTTAGATAAGCCTTACAGTGAACCTGCTCTGTCCACACCGACTGTATTGTGACAGCAGAGCAGCAGCTGCCTCAGTCCTCTGTCAGTGTGCAATACACAATCTCTTTGGTCACGTGTACAAGTCTAAAGAAAACACATTTAAAAGGATGTCTTGAGTTTTATTCATGCATATAAAAAGGAAGTCAGTATGTGGCCAGAGTCGACAGCTGAAGTGATTAAAATTGAAGCAGTTCTGTTCCATCAGACATACATGAGCTGGATGCCTGAAAACACAACTGAAACTCATCCAGTATACACACTTTCATATTATAAACAATAATTCTCCCGAATGAAGGCCTTCAGTACAAATTCCTTATTTATGCAGGAGCTGATTTTTATATTAGTTTATAGTTTATAAATCCTCTCTGAGCATCTCCATAGACCTTCACATGGCGGCCATTTTGTTCTAACGTCACACTGAGGGTGGGAAGCCTTGTACACTTTAATGTCTCTGAATAAATCCTGTGTGAGAATGGCGAGATGGTCGAAAAACGTGACTTAACCATTACTTTCCTTTGAGCAAATTGATACACAGGCAGATGAATTTGCTAGAATCCTCAAAAGGATTTTTTTTTTACAAAGGAAACAGCAACTCGATTGAAGCCTATATGCACAATGTTGAAAGTACCAGGTTGCAATTAATATACATGTCAATGTTACTACTTACTGCTACTGAAGTTGTCAAAAAACAAATTAATCCACTGGCTTTGTCCAAATGATAAACATTAACTAACTAACTAATTATACTGTTTCATGATCAACCTGCATCAGTGATACAGTAATATGATTGTTACAGTTACAAACATTTACAACTGGTAAAAAGGAGCCGTTTTACTCGTAAGACTACTTGTAACTCCTTAATAAGATTAATGAGTAGTAAGCATTTATACTTGATCCTGCCAAATAGTAAGCATGCATCAAATGAAAACTGTGTTATAAATTGTTTATTTATGATTTATAAAGTGTTAACAACTGAATTAATAAACTAATTATAAACCATTTATAAATCCTTTATAAGGGTAGTCTCATCGTAAAGTGGTAATGATCTTTCTAAATAGTATTGAAACAGTGTTATGTGTGATGTCAAGTTTACACAACTTGTAATTATGTGGCCCCCCACCACAAATCACATATACTTTTTGCTAGTAGACAGTGTGTTGGCTGGGTAATCTTCACCCGGGGGGGAGGGCTTCTCTGTGCTGCAGAAACAGAGTGTACCGGCTGCTCTGCTCTCGCTGCCTGTGGGAGGAGGAAGCAGGATGGATGTGATTTTTGATGTAAATGTGAGAACCACTGAGGGATAGAGGTGAAGCATTGATATTCAGCTAGAGCCCTATTCTCCAAACCTTGATGTTGACCTTGTGAACTTGCGGTGAAAATCATTTGGCAGCTCCTCTGACCTCCAGCAGTATGCATGCAAGTAGACACACACCGACGGCTGAGTTACAACTGAGGAATTTTTAACCCGTGTAGCCGCTCACTCTCAACTTTTTCCTGCTTCCATTTTCATACAATATGAAGGGCTGGAGAAGCAGTCACAGTGTGCTGCCTGCTCCAAATCAAACCAGTCCCCTCAACAATGAAACCTGTAATAATTAATGTGACTACCATCATCTTTATTTATAAAGACAAAATACAGTTACAGTCATTTGGCTTTATATACTTAAGCTTGAGCTGATAACAGCGTAGCAGCTAAGCCTCTGCACGAATTTAATCAAAAGTTAATTTACAACTGATTAAACAGAATTCATTTACCTTTTTCTTGGGTTCAGATTTTGTCTTTGTCAATATGATATTCACATGTGCCTCGTTATTGTCCAATGTAATTATTTATCTCCACATTGGCCATACACGTGATCCTTTCAGCTTGAAATTTCTGTTAAACTCAAATAAATTGAATGTAAATGAATTTCCTTATGCTGCCCGACTACCAATAAACAAAGTATTTTTTTCTTAAATTAAAATGTGTCTATTTATCCTCTATTGGAAGAGGCCTGTGTTTGCATCCTGTCTCCTACCATCAGTTAATGTTTTTTATTTTAACCATGACCACAGTCCTTCCCTAACCTTTACCAAGTAGTCAGTTAGTTGCCTATACCAAAGTTTCACAATAAAAGTCCACACATAGAAGAGACATTCTGTCCTGCCAAAAGAGACAGTCAACAAGTCCTGAACCTGAACCTGAACCTGAACCTGAACCTGAACAACCACACAGCTCTTTTTTTTCAACCCTCTGATACGACCCATAGAAGTGTCTACTGAAATAGCTCCCCCACGGTGGCAAGCATATTGGACCTTTGTTGTCATGGTTACAATAATAAACAGGCTGAGTGTACTGAGTGGTGTACCTACCTCAAGCAGCAGGTTATTATAACCCATTGTTACGTTTTGTTGCTAAGCGACATCTAGTGGTCACAGTAATTATGACAGGAGCAAAGGGAAAAATGTGGTGACGTAGCATAAAGAGAGACAAAGGAGGTTGTGGTGGATGGATGGGTCAACAAACCACAGGAATATGACACATGGTTACTATAACAACAGTCACGGCTCGGTTAGGTTTAGAAATGGTGAGGATTTAGAGGATGGCGATTTGGGTTAAAATAAGAACTTCCACAACATTAGATGATCTTTGTTGTTATGGTTACAATAATAACAACATGGTTAACTTTGTCAAGCAACATAAACTGCTATTCACATTGGAATCGAACACCGGTTCTCCTGTGTCATATTCATTCATCCACCACAACCTCCTCCTGAAGTCGACTTTGTCTCTCTTCATACTACATCACCGCACTTAATTACTATGACTAGATGTCGTCTAGCAACAAAACATAACTATGGGTCATAATAACCTGCTGCACAGACAGGACAATCTCTGACTTAGGATCAGAAAACTCTTCTTGAGTCATTATGGGAGGAACTGACTATATTTTAACCCCCCGAAGGCAAAGCCGGCAACACAGTCTAGCAGACATAGAAGAATTTTTTGAAGGGTTATCACAATTACATAAAATATTTTGACAAAAATGTAAAACTGCTGTTCAAATGACTGTTAATATGTATGAACTCTCTGGTAACTGACTTATAAAGTCAACTCTGAAGCACTGTTTTGGTGGTTATAAAATATTAAACTTCCCCAGGCACATCTGAACATCAAATCAAACATCTCAGTTATCTTCACAAAACTGTCACTTAACTAAATCAGCAAAAGCAAACAGTGTAATGTGTGTAAATGTGATGAAGTGTAACGTGTCGGTCGGGGTCTGATGACAGGCCAAGGACAGAAATGACACAATGGTGCAACACAACACAATATGTCTGCATGTCAGACGAGCCGGGGAAATACAGCGGGAGAATGGACACAGCTCTTTTGAATTATACATGAAGCAGAAGGAACCAAATCAACTGTGTGAAGTATTGTTGTGGCATGAATAAATGGTGCATAATTGATACAGGCTCTCTTACATTATGCATCCCTGTTCGCAAATCTGCATGTGGAGTTATGACGCAAAGCAGGTCAGGGGATCTGAGAGATACAGTGTCACTGATCTAATGATCAACACTGTTAATGCTTTATGCAAATACGCACTGCTGGCGCCACCAGGCTCACATGTATCAATGCAACTACTGGTACAAACGACAAGAAAACATGGACGGGGAGATTTTTTTTTTTTTGTCCCTTGATGCATACGTCCAGCACTGTTGTGATTTGGACGCATTTGTGTGCCTTACCCATAACATCCCTGTCGGTGTAGGTTCATAAAGAGGCTTGCATGAATCCCCCCCCCCCCCCCCCCCCCCATCCTTTCAGAGCACCAGCTGAACCTGCCCTCACTATTATGTCACAAAGTGCTGCTCCTGTCACCTAGCACCACATAACTTTTTTGAGGCTTTCAGATTTTTAACAGTTGTAGCATTAGCTGTTCAACTGAACTGAAACCCAACACTTAAAAGTGCAATCCGAAGGCTCTCTGTCGGCATTGTTTTGCCATATTATTTTCCTTACTGGTGTGCAATGAATCTTGGGATAGGTTGAAGGATCTATTGGGTGGACCCTTCATGGCCCAACCCATCCCAAGACTGCACACTGTGATGCAATCAGTCTTCAAATGCAGCCTCTGAAAGATGTGGCTGCTGAATTGGGACACAGCTCTTGTGTGTCCACTGTTTGTTTAATTTCCTATCTTTGTCTTGTTTTCCCACCATTGTGATTGTTGTAGCGTTAACGCCATATTTTAGAATTTACTCTTGTTGAAATGGGGCACCAGTCCTCTGGGAGGACAACAATGAATTACTTCAGTGCCAAATTTATCAATCTCATATCGGAAGCCATGACTTCTCGATTCAATAGATCTCCAGTCTCTACGTCAAAAGAATACAACAGGACAACAACTGGGTGTAAATAAAGGAGTTTATTTAACTAAACTACTATTTACAGAGTAAATGCAAGGTGTAATAATCATAAAGATGAAAATAATAATGAAATGAGCAGTGTGATGAGTTGGCAATGGTGGGAGAGAATATGTTATGGCTATACACTATGACTATACAGCTAATGATGCTACATCTACGAATTAGGTT
>NW_019525301.1:4435089-4443400 GCF_002814215.2 Seriola lalandi dorsalis
TATCTAGAGAGGGACAGAGGAAGAGAGGTTGGTGTGTGTGTGTGTGTGTGTGTGTGTGTGTGTGTGTGTGTGTACTCATGCATGGCACAGAAAGGCCAGGATTCAAACCTTAGTGTTAATCAGTCCTTTTGTTTTTACTCTATAAGAAACAATCAAATATCATTAGACAAAGTCTTATTGTTACAAACTGGAGATTTTGCCTATATTCTCAAGTTGCCTAGTGTGCATTGGTTGATCCTCTGGAGCTGACCCTTTGACCTTTGGTCTGGTTCTGTGTCTCTCTGACATGCTAACAGCATGGTCTGTTTGTGAGATAAGCGTCCTTTGTCTCTGTTTCCTATCAATGTGATAGTTTGATGGTGGGAAGAGTCACAAAGTGTCAATTGTGGGTCTGTAACTCTGCATGCCCTTATAATGAACTTCCTTACTGGCTTGTGACTGATGCCAGGCCACGTATGTACGCTACACTGTCTGCCCTGTCCATCATGTGTTTCACCTGTTACCCCCTGCCTCCCTTGTGTATCTAAGTCTGTGACTTTCCCTCACTTTGTCAGTTTGTCTGTTCAATCGCCAGATGTTTCCTCGTGATCTTGAGTTAAGCTGCTGACTGTATTTTCTGAGTTTTGTTTTCTTGCCAGTTCTTCAGTTTCACACCAGTTTGTGAGTCGTTTTATTAAATCATTCTCATTGCACCTACCTGCCTTAGTTTGAGTTCGTCTGCATTTGGTTCATGAAAGATTCACATCATATCAAAGGACCTTTCTCCTGGAGAGGCCAGGTGATGGCAGGAAAGCTATGCACTCCACTCAAACAACGATGCAGGTGGAAGTAAAAGCTTTCAAAGACGCCATGGAGAACAAGTTAAAGAAGGAGCTGAACATTAACAGAGAGCAGATACACAGCCAGGTCCACAGTGACGTCAAGCTGCTGGATGCTAATTTAAAGGCACTGGACAGAAACATTGAGATACTCTCATCACGAGTAAATAAAATGGAGCCACAAGTTTCTGACCTTGCTGACAAGAGTCCAGAGCACAAAGTGGACACAGGTATCCTCAGCAGATTCATTTGATCTTTACAGTTTGCAATGCTTCCTCCTTAAACCCGCCCTCCTCCAGCACTGAGGTGGAACATTCCCTACACACAGCCCTCTATAGAGCTCCAAGCACCCCTTCCTCCACCTTCACCCACCTCCATACTAGATGCACAGGAAACCTTGGACGACCTGCTGCTTGCATTGACCAGCTCTCCTTCTGCACACTCCCCTCTCTACCCACAGACATCACCTGCAGGAGCTGATACACGGCGCCCTACAACACCGTCTCCACCTCCATCCACTTTGCCAGTTGATGCCTCACGTCACCGGGTCGTTGCGAAGTGAAAGGCGGCAGAGTGTGTGGATGACTGGATCTGGACATAGTTGTTCAAGTGAAGCCTTTTAATAGAAGATATATCTACTGGACTTCAACTGGCATTAAATTTCCAAATAGAGAAAATTACAGGGTACAACTCTAATTTTTATAACTGCACCATATGAATGAGTTTGTGACAATGTCAGGCCTTTGTCTTTGTAAGCTGATGATGTAAGTCATATTGGGAGGACTTGTCATTGGTGCTAAATGAGCATGTTCCTTTTTCAGACACAAAGCGCCTCTTTGATGAGGCGCATATAATGGGAGAGGCTGGGTGGAGTCCCCAGGGAAACAAAGGATTGCAGCATTTCTTGGCTGAGAGAATAAAAACCACCTTAAAGAAGAAGAGACAGAGCAGAGAGAAGATTGAATGAAGACCTTCAAATGTAGAACAGAATTACATACAAGGTTTTGTCTCTTCTTCTCTTAATTTAGTATTTTTATTCAGTAAATTAATGTTATATTTCCATTTTGTCATGGTGTGAATGTTTTTTTTTTAAGATGTTCAACTTCTTTGAGTTTCTGATTTCCAGTTATTTATCTTTATTCTGAGTTGAGTTATATTTGTATTTTTGTACTTTAACAATGTTGCATTGGAATTTATTTTTTTAGATTTTTAATTTCTCATTATTTATATACCTCTAGTGCCCAGTCTGTCACAGTAAAACTAAATGACGACCTTCAAATGTAGAACAGAATTACATAAACAGGTTATCTCTCTTTTTCTTTTTTTCATTTAGTGTTTTTATTCAGCATAATAATTTCATATTATATTTTGTTTTGTTAATTTTAATCAGATTTTATGACATCTGATTATTCAAACATGTTACATTGGATTTAAAAATAAATACATTTTTATTTTCTTATTTTCTAGTGTTGTGCGAGGTGTAATTTTTATAGTTTTGTGTTTATCACTTTCTAACTCTTGTGTTCTAATTTGCAGATCAAAAGCCTCATAATTAAGTTGATTATTTTTTACAGCTGCTTTGTATTCATTGTTGTAGTTTTAATAGAGGATATTAAAATTGAATGTTCTCATGGGAAAATAATATTTCTTTAAAATAAAGCTTTGCTAAAACTGATCATCACACAGACTAATAGAGTTCTTGTATTTCAGTATAAGCACAGTAAGCCACAGTAAGTATGCCACATCAAGCATTCATGACACACAAGGTCTTGGATATTTCACTGCTGATACAGTCAATGACATTTCAATCGGGAAAGACTCATTTGCTTAATGAATAAACTTTTACTGCCATGTGCAAAACAAGAGATGTGAGACGATTAGACCCCATCGTGATAAGGGGGTGAGGCTGTGCGAAGAATAGGGGGTCTAGACACTGGTGGTGGTCTTGAACATAGGAAGAGGAGAAGCTGGAGACCTGGATGTGATGAGAGTGATGATGAACTCGGCATGACTAGATATGAAGACTGGAGATGGATGAAGTGGGGGAGGTCGCAGCAATTCTCCTCAATATGAAGATTGGAGGTGAAACGGGGTGGAGGAGGGTCTCAGCAACTGCTCTGAAATGACAGCAGACAACAGGGGATAGGAGAACAGATTTTAAAGTATGACAGGGACAATGTGATTGTCTGATTCAGATCGTGGCAGGATGACTGGTTGCCGAGCACCTGAAGTCAGCTGGTTACAATGAGTGGGGTGAGAGAGGGAGAATAGAGATAGTCTTCCTGACTGAACTTACACTAAGCTTCATTATAGAGCATCTAAGGTCAGGACCAAGTGGCAACCCACCGTGATGTCACCCATTGAGTTTGCATTTTTGTAGTCATCTTGGTTTTTTGAAACCAGAAGAAACCATAAGTGGTTGCGAGGGTGGAGCTGGGGAGGAGTGAGAGGTGGATCCAATCCTCAGAACCAAAGGACACTATGCACGCCCACCTACACCGGTTACCTGACCACAACAGGCTCCTGGATGCACGACACAAAGTCATTGCTAACAAAGTTAGCATTCATAATTCAAGGTAAACTTCAGTTTAGTGTTAAAATAATCTTAGTAGCTAATTGCATACATGTCCACATTTGGTAAATATCACATATATGAGGAGAAACCTAGTAATAATAGCGGAAGTTACTGTGTGTAAGCTAACTGTGTGGTGTAACCACTTGTATTAAAACCATAGACCGAGGGGAAACATATTATAATTAAAATTTAGTTCTTTTAATTTTAGTTCTTTTAAAATGAGTTCTGCAAAGCGAAGGTGACGTTACCGAACTTAGTGTTAACAGTGACAGCGGGTTGTCAATGACGGTGAGTCACGGTCACTGAACGATACCGTTATTACAGTGAACTGTCGTGTCTGGACGTGCTGTTAAAGAGCAGAGCAGCGGACGTGTGTGTCGTGTTTGTTCATATTAAGTTTGGTTCAGTGTTAGTCGGCTCGTTTTCAGCTCTAGTTTGTTTCATTATTGATGACAGGAGTCAAAACATCTGTTGGAATGATTCTGTCTGAGCTGAGAACCATCATGACGTGCATTTGCACAATGACACCAAACTGAGTATTAGTTTCTATTCTATTGTTATTTAATGTAAAACAACTAAGCCAAGGGAATAGGGTAGTGGTTTTCTAACATCATCATCACAGCCCATTTGAGAACTAAGGATGTCCATGCAGTCTCCCTTCTCCACAACCAGATGAATGGAAACAAATGGGCTGCTTCATACATGAGCTCCTCCTTCTGTTGGCACAGATCACTCAGTTTTCACAGTGTGGAAACCTTTCAAATGACAATAAAAGACAAACACTTGAGTTAAGATGCGGTGGATCACAGTTAATCACAAATATCTATCAGCTGTCAGGATAGGTGCTTCTGCTTCAGTTGAGGACTGTTTTGAGTATTAATATCTTATATATATATATATATATATATATTAAAATATTATAGTATCTTCTATATGACAAGTATTTTTCTAAACATTTTTGTATACGTCATGTTAATTTAACTTGAACTATCACAACGTCTTGATGGACAATGTATTAACTAACATTAACGCTGCGCATTACACTAACAATAACTTAAACTGGGTCACGTGCAAGAAACACAAACGTTGTTAGATTAATGTTTATTAAATGTACCTTTTTATTGGGCTTTGACTGAACACCTCCACTGGCTAACCTGGGTTGACATACGAGGCCAGGTACCGTTAGCAAGGTGCATCTGTAATTCACCTGAACTGTGATATTAACAGGGATGCTAATTTTGGCTATCAAAAAATAGGCTTAAAACAAAATGTACTTACTGGAAAAATTGAACCGCTGACTCCCCAGAATGTCTTTTAGAACAATTAAATATCGAACAAGACATTTTCAGGCAAACAACATGTTAGAGCTAACTTTGATGAACTGAAAACACAATGACAACTCAAATGTCCAACACATCGCTCTGGCCTCTATCTGGATTAATAGGCAGGTCCCTCTGTGTGTCAATTATGCCATAGCCACGCCCTAAAACCACTCTGCTTTAATGTCTATTTTCTTTTAAGTGGGACCATAATTTGAAAAATGAACATCATGTTGTACTGAAGAAAACTTCAAACTAGACCTATTCAGAGCATAAATACATAAAAGAAAAACGTTTACTGAGGTTATAAATCAAATGAGAAGTCGGGACATCTTCCCATAGACTTCAATACAATCTGACTTATATTAGCAACCAGTGGAGGTGCCCTCTGATGGTCATTCGATAGAATGCAAGTTTAAGGCACTTCCACATTAGCTTCATTTTTCAGAACCAAAGTTGGCATCCATTTTTATATACAGTCTATGGGCAGGACTCAAAAAAACATTGTATGTAGGCATTGTTAACACAGAAATGGGAGTGCTGCCATATGGAAACATCTGAATCATTTTCATAAATAAATATAAATATAAATGAATTAAAAAATAAAACAGTTGCCTAGTAGTTATGTGTATTAATTTCACCACAGTAGAAAATACATGACATGTTGAAGTGTAGCCTATCAGCCCTCAGAAATCCCTATCTGTCAAATCACTGACATGCAATCACAGGGATGTTTGTGAGGCTGTTTTCAGTTGCATGTCTAAGCAGCTGTTAGTGTCTTTACTCACTGACAGTTCAGAGGTGCCATAAAATATGAAGGTCCCTCTTTCAAAAATCATGTTTATTTTTGCCTTCCTTCCCGACAGATGGCTGCCATTAGAGAGAGGAGGAGTCGTGAGTTGAAATGATTCTGAAAATTAATAAAATCCAGCTGGTCACTCTGGACCCCTGCTATTTTTCTGCACATCAGCCTCTGGACTCACACAGTGAAGCCAAATCCAGTCTTAATGAAACATAAATGATTAAACCCTAAGGACACACACAGACAAACATATTTAGGACATGTAGTATCCCACTATAGCATATGTCCTGGTTATGCTTCTGCTGAATTTCATTCCCTAAATGAATATATATCCCCTGTTGTTTTGCAGCATCTTTCATTTGCTTGTTATTCTGTCCTTGTTGCTTATTACACTTATTAGTGTGTATTCATCTGTGATTCATCTGAGAAATCTGTGATTTTAATCATGGTAACGTTTCATTGGTCGCCTGTCATTGACATCATATCCTCTATGATCATGTTTCAGTGTTGTGTTTGTCTGACAGAAGCTCACCATTTTATCTAGTTTTAAGCCACATACACTTTTTCCACCTTGGTGGTTTTCAGCTCTATATTTGAACCAGATGAAGGATTTTAGTCGTCGGACGTCTGGATCTGAAGTTATCAGAGAAACAAGCTGAGGAAATGTTAGACAGCTCAGCTCCCAGCTGCTGGAGACGTCCTGTCCTGTGTCACTGAAGAGCGTCGCTGAATCTCTGATTTTTAAAGAGAAACTGCTTTATGTTTGTTTCTACTGGTTTTAATCCCCTGGTGTGTTTGTTATGGAGAGGAGGACACCTCTGTGGATAATCCAGCTGCTGGTTAAAACCTGCTGAACGTCTGGTTCATAAGTTATTAAAGAAACAATGGTAAGCAGGTGAGCAGCCGGGGCTCCCTGAATCACTGATTTTTAAAGTGAAACTGCTCTATGGGTGTTTGTACTAGTTTTAATCCCCTGGTCCATTTGTTATGGAGATGAGGACAACTCTGTGGATAATTAGAATAATAATAAATAATAATTTTTAATATTTGAGCACAGGCAGTCCAAACATAAAGTCTTGTTTATTAAAATCCACAAGACAGAGGTGTTAAAGTCCCTGCAGGTGGTCATGTGCTTTAATTTTTCTTTTGAACATGTTGCGTCTCAGTAATTAAGATAGAACAGTGTCACATAGTAAACTTTTTAAGTGGGAAAAAAGAGAAAGATTTAAAGAAACTTTTTCATACCATCAAACACAATGTAAAAGTGAAAGTCCTACTTCAGATGTAATGGCTGTACTATCCATCAAATGAAGCAGAGCTTACAGGCAGTCCCATCTCACTGCCAGTACAGCAGCCAGTGTAAATCATCACAGCGGTCGAATCATATTGCCTGCAACTTAGAAATGATCACATACAGTTGCTCACACAACTCATGTTTACGGCCTAAAAAGTGATGGGACAGCTAATTTTCAACCTGCAGGAACATGCATTATTCAAGCTCTTTCTATTCAAGAAAGTGACTTTAAAACACCCACATGCAGTACGGAGAACATCAGCACCCTGGAAACACATGATTTCAAGAGAAACATTATCTAAAAATACAATTATATAGAATTTGAGGTAGAATACATTTCTTTAAGCTGGCCACTTTACACTGTACATTGGTGATTTGGTTTGAATGAGGGTCTTAGATCTAAGACAGAGTTTGAAAAATAAAAGTCAACGCAGAGGATTCTTATCTTCTTAAACTCTTTTAGGTCCCGATTGGTCGCTCACACTTTAGAAACTTATGTGCAGCCATTATTTATTTTACAGAACAGAACAGAGAACAGCAGAGAGATCACAAAGTCAATGGTGTGATATTTGAGTATTTCACTCCATATCATATCAAGCATCATATAGTATGGCTCCAATAACAAAAGGTACAGAAGTCTGATATATTTGTCACCTGTCTACAGTATATATATATATATATATATATATATATATATACATACAGTATATGTACATATATGGGTGACAAATTAAAGGAAACACATGAACCATGAGTGGAGAAACAGGATGACAATGCCCCCATCCACAGGACATGAGGGGTCACTGATGGTTTGAGGAGTATGAAACTAATATGAATCATATACTGACCTTCATAGTCACCTGATCTCAACCCAGTTGAAAACCTATGGGAGATCTTGGACGGACGTGTTGGACACCTCTCTTCACCATCATCATCACAATGGTGTTCATCCTCCAGTAGAGTTCAGAGACCTGGAGAATCAATCACAAGGAGTATTGAAGCCGGTCTGGTAGCTTGTGGTTGAACAACACCTTAGACAATTTGTTGGTTTTTCCTTTAATTTGTCATGGGGCTGGGTGATATGACTTCAAGTCAATATCAAGATTATTTCCATCGTTTAACTCAGTTAGGATTAATGAACGATTACTTTGAAGCTTGTCTGTCTGTTTTTGAGCCTTGCACTCTTCATATTCAACAACGTGATTGTGTCGCAATAGTGATGTCCCCATCAAGTTGTTTTGCCCGCAATCCCGATCCGAATCATTTTAATGAGTATCTGCCGATACCGAGTCACGATCCCATACGTTGCACAGTGCACACTTCGAATACAGTAAGTAATTAAAATCAGTCCAATGTATATGCTTGCCAATTGAAAAACTCTGCAATGCATTAAGAAAATAAAGTGAATCCAAGCAGTTCCTTAATGTTTGATAATATTATTTTTAAATCCAAAGTAGAGTCGATCCAGTGCGCCATGAGGCTAAGCAATGACAAGGGGCAAAT
>NW_019525301.1:4444071-4452677 GCF_002814215.2 Seriola lalandi dorsalis
ATGAAAAAAAAAAAAAGAAAAAAAAAAGAAAAGAAATTTGAAGGCGTGGCGGCTATGATGGGCCGCCACTGCTAAATGAATGTAAAGGAAACACTGGTGGTTAAACTGTAACATTTATAACTGCCAGGTTTTAAATATTAGTACTCTGACTAAAACGAAACGTTTTTTGGACGTTTGCAAATCGAGGATAATCCTGGGGTCTTTGACGGATGACCTGGTACCAGACAAGTGTGCTTGTCAGCTTACACCGTTCTGGGATCAGTTATGATATTGCAGCATTATACACATGTGCAGATGTGTGGCAAAACAGTACTTGACCAATAGAATAATGTGAGGAGGCAGCACCAGCAAATAAACAAGTAAATTACTCTGTGATTTATCATCTCTGTGCAAGAGCTGCAGTAAGTCTGAGAAGTTCCCAGCTCAGTGTGTGCATAGTTAGCAGCATAGCTGTGAAATTAGCTGTGCAATGTACAGTATATGCAGTTTAGGCTAGTTGTCATTAAATAAATGCTACATTTCAAGACCCAAGACAAGTTCCTGCATCTTGCTGACATCGGCCCTGGAGCAGAACCTAAGTGTCTCCCCTGTGCTTCTGTCCTGCTTGTCAGCGAACACCCCTGCATTTCATCAACTAATTCATTCATTCAATAGTCATACTGCTTATCCTTTTAGGGTCGCAGTAAGGGCGGGGGGGCTTACATTGTGTGAGGTAGACCCTGGATACCCCGTCAACTAATTTTGAACTTGAGGTAAGATTGATGCACAAGACCCAAGAGACAGTCTCTCCTCTTTATATATTTATTCATTCATGATTAAGCTGGGTCCTGTATGCATTTCATTTTTGCTGCAGTGCTACCTTTGCCAACAAATATGCTAATGCATGTCAATAACAAAAACTCTGTGATGTTGAGTGGTCAGAAGAACACAATGTTTAAATCAAAACTCATCACATTCCTGGGAAACTCTGTGCAGAGATGATGATCATGATGATCATCACGATGATGATCTCAGGAGAATGATCAGTAATGAGTTACGTTAACCTTTCAACACTCATATGTCAGTGCTATCGGGCCAAAATTACAACTTCACAAACACTGTAGGTCAGGACATCTGTTGTCTTCAGTAGACAATATGCACTTCCATCTCTTTTTCCCCACAATGCTATGCCACACTGCGCTACACTACTGAATGAGCAAATAAACCAGCAGCTGGCTGTGATGAGATGGTATAGTGGCAATTCCAGGTAGGTCCGTTTCATTGTATACATGCCATGTACAGCACGGTATACACATCTTGAGAAGTCAAACACACATCAATGTAAATAAAACTGTGGTGAAACATATCCTACCTGAACCAGTGGCTTTCACTGGCCCTCTTTGAAGAGAAGTCATTGATCAAATCAACAAAGTCTAAGTTCTGGACCAGTTCTGATGGCCATGAGTGACAGGCTGTTCAGGCTCTGTCTCTGTGTCATCCTTGTCCTTGGCGAAAAGGACCGTTCTCTACTGGCAGTTTGTGACAGGAAGCGTCAGATATTTTCTTAATGAATGGTGACTGTAATTCACAATCGAGCATTGTTTTCAGACGCTTTGACGGAGGCATGTTCAGTACGTCAGGTCTGATGAAAGATGTGAAGGGAATCAGCTCACCAGCGAGACTTCTGTCCAAATCACAGGGATCAGGCAGAGGAAAGTGTGTTGGCTTTGTAAGACATGAACAGCACCCCAAACAGTTCACATAGGGGCAAGTATGCATCAGGTCAGTGGCAAAGACGACTGATCAAGTCATCAACAGCCAGATTAAATGTTTCTGCACTGTCATCTTCAAGTCTTTGGTGTGCTGGAAATTTGTGTTTTCACATCTGGCACAGACCAGCCAATGCTTCCCTGCAAAACAATGTCTTTGTGCTGACACAAACACTGAGCCTGCTGTCATGAGGTCTGTGTCTGCGTTTGATAGTCGTCTGGAATCGAGTAAGAATGGTAATCCTTAGTTGTAAATGCAGTTCATCTAAAGTGTGCTGGTTTCTCTTTGGGTGTCTGTAGCAGGTGGGATTTGCTAAATTATTAATTCACACACGAGGGAGGCACAGAAGATTTGGTCCCATTTAGGAGACAAATATGTATGAACATGGCTCAGGTAAGTTTTAAACTTTTAATCAATTTTTTCTTAAAAAACAAAAACGTACAGGAACCAAAATTAGTCCATTTAGGTTCAGTTCAGTTAATTTCCAAGCAGTTTAGTACTTTTGAGTGGGGAAGTTAATTTAGTCCATTCCTACCACACACTGTGGAAGTGTTTTTCAGTTCAGTGTAATCCAGGTTCCAGTCAAAGGGATCCAGTTGATCCATGTAACTCCACAAAAAAAAAAAAAAGACCTATAAAAAGGTCAAAAGGAATAACTGACACTAATTTCAAAGTTTGTTGTTGTACAACATCATTGTGATTCTCACTGAAAAAAATTCACACACACAAAAAGATCCACAGAAATAAAAACAGGGATAAAATCTAAAGCCCTCCACCAGGTCCAGTACATGAATACATACATGATTTTTACATTCATCTCTAATTAATTGCCACCTGCCTTATATTGGCACTTTCCCTATGGGAATTCTGCATTGCAGCCTATCGCAAAACTAACAAAAACTAGCATCTACAAGTCATGCTAACCACGAGGCTAGAGGGAGCTATTTAGTGACATTGTGAGAACAATATGCAGATGTAACTCACCACTGAATGTAGAAGGGTTAATAACAACTCTTCTAACATATATCTTATCATACTGACCAGCCAGAGTGATGAGAGGAAGAGGAAGTGACCTCATCTAACCCAGATATTTATAATTCAGGAGCAGTCCAGGATGGTAGGCTAGGATGGTATTAGTGGGTTACATGTCTCTTTTCACATTTTCATCTTGTAACCTGATCAGGTCTTGGCTAGAACTCGAGTTAAATTAAAAACAAACCCGACAACACCACCCTGGGAAATTCCACCCAGGGAATACACAGTATTATTGAATACTACTTTGATTACAAAGGTAAGTTTCACAAATATTTAACAGAGACGTGGTTTCGAGGTAAAAAGAGTTTTCTTTTGCATTTAATCTCTTTCAGTGATGCAACACTTAATACAATACAGTAACAATAAAATAACATCAAACTGAAGATTGGTCAGCATCTAGGCTTCAGTGATCTTAGAATAATTAAAAACTAAACTAGGAAGAGAACTATAAGAAAATCAATAGGGAGGTGGAGAGCTGAAACATACAAAAGGTGTCACACTTCTAGGTCTGCGTTAAAATAGAACATAACAAACAAATCAGCGTAAAATATAAAAGAGCACGCAAGAAACAAATAAATAAAGTCACAAGGCCACCTTTTAAATGATGATTTTAAAACAATCACGTTATATAAAATAAGCCTCACCACTACACCAAAAATGTAAAACAAATTACTGAGATACTAAAAACATAAATGCACTAAAATCACTGAAGAAAACCTAGTACTTAAAATTCAATAAAAGAAATTAACAATTCATGTGAGTTTCAAAAGGTTACAAAGCAGCAGTGGCAATCACAGCTGCAGAGACCGAACACAGGTTAATCAGGTTAATCTTCTGTACATTTACTGAAACATACAATTGATTAATACAATTACCTTGGCTGTATAATACCCAATCGATGCTTATGATGTGGCGGCCATGGGGGAACACAGACAGCATTTGTTGGTTCCACAAAGTGTAAAGGCACCAAACAGGGAACAGCAGCAAGAGGATCTGAATGGCTAGTGTGCTACCACCTGTGTTTATGTGCTGCTAATTGGGGAACTTGCTGCAGGTGTGGGACCGGAAGGAACTGGGATGCTGCAGTGGCTACACAACAACCCCAAGTGGCAGGACGGACATAACCTACCGGTTACAATCTGTATTATGCTCTAAGGTCTCTCTGATTTTACTATAGATCTGCCAAAGACCATTAGTGGAGTCAGCTCGGCAGCTGCACCGAGTGTTGGATAGCAATGTTAATGTCAAGTCTTTAAGGATATCAGCGTTCTCAAAAGCTTACCCCACTTATGTGTAGATGCAGAGATGAATGTGTACAAGGATTGTAGAGAGAGAAATTAGAGAAACATTTCTCATCACAAAGCTCTTCTGTAATCACCTTTTTTCTCCCATTAATTCAACTCTTCACATGTTGACAATATAGGACACTCCCTCTGCCCTTCTGACTCTTTGCTTTAATATGTTCTGGCAGAAGCAGGTCAATTCGGGATATTAACTCTAAAATCCCCAAATAGTTTTTGTTGTATAGTGATTCCAGGAGCTTGTCATTTCTTCCAAAAACTTGATCACTGCTACAACATGTTGTAGCTCTCTCTCCAATATTGCTTCATATCCAAAGTCAGCTTTTTTAGGGCCAAATAATTTGCCCTAGTGCCACTCAACCTCTTCAACAGTGATGGACATTTTTTCCAATCGCCAAAACAGACCACAAATGGTCCCTAAAAGTTTACAGGTGCAGCAGAATTTGTCATTTATCAGTTAACTAACTTGACCACCTAACCCATGGTCTCTTGTAGATGCAGGGTATGTCACTAGTCTGTGGTAAAAGAAAGAGGTCCTTCTTTCAATGAGAATGATTCCCTGCAGGATCCATCATAGTCTCACATCATCAGGACTAGCATTGCTAGTTCATTACATTCATTCTATGCCCAGGCTTTCAGTGCTAGCATCTGTAGGAGCAGGAGGCATTTCTGCTCTACCACATCGCACTTGTATGCTGTAGGCTTCCTGTGAACTTGGGATAGCTGTATTAGCATTCAGGTGGTCCCCACTAGCATTAGTGCGGTCTCCAGGAGGCAGCGCTGTAGCACCGTCACCTTCCACTTGTTTTTTGTTGAAAAATGTTGAAATAGAGGCTGTAGCTTCTCCCAGTTTTGGATTCCTTCAGTGTCAGTGGTTCAGGAAATCAAACAGACCCGGTGATTATCCCTTAAAAAAAACTCTGCTGTACAGTGTTGGAAAAACAGTGACTTTAAATGTCAAACTGTTTTATTCAAACACAAGAAATGTTAAAGGAGCTCTGAGCCTAGATGCCATTGATGTTTGCTTGGTTTGTTTCTCTGATAACTTATGTTCAGGAGGTTTTTCCTTGAAGCTGAATTATCTACAGAGGTGTCCTCCTCTCCATGACAAAACAGACCAGGTGATTCTAACTGGTAAAACCACAGAATAAAGCAAGTCAGTGTTTGTCCAACACTGTTTGACAGACACAGGACATCTCGGAGGGGCTGGGAGCTGAGCTGCCTCTAATGCTTGTTGTGTTTCCCTGATAACTCTGATCTAGATCTGGTTAAAATACACATACAAATACCAAAATGTAAAAAGTGGATCATAAAAAAGTCACTTAAAATTGGATATAAAGTTAATTTTGAAAGACAACTGACAGACAACCACAATGCTAATGCATTGGGATTGAGCAGGCCTATTCAACTGGTGGCCCACAGACCAAATCCAGCCCATCAATAAAGTCTGACTGGCCCCCATATCATTTGTTTAATTGCAAATAAATTTGGGGCTGCTGGTAAAATTACTGCACATTAAAAATATTGTAACAGAAAGATTCCTGTAGTAAATCATTGTGTATTACATTAGGTTTACATTTCCACCTTTTACAAAATCAGTTCATAATAGTGATTCTTTCAAAACAATGCTGTTGAAGTTTGTTAACGATACAGTATCTCCTGGGTATCTCTAACGTTATCCGTCCCTAGTTGTGTGGCATCAAATGCTCAGGCAAGTTGAGTTCATCTTGAACTTTTCCTTTCTCTTTGCTCTCTTCTGTTCTTTGCCTCTTTTTGTCACTTGAGTAGAAAAATGTGTGTTTACTTTAATTAATATCGCATCTTATGTTGCACAGAAAATCAAAGTTTACATAATGAGAATAGCTCAGGGAAATATCCGGCCCCTGGCCCCTTAGCTTTCAGGAAATGTGGCCCTCTGAACAACATAGTTGAATAGCCCTAGATTTCTCTGGTTTGAGAATTGATGGAAACATTTGGCATAATTTAAGAACACAACTCAAAAAATAAATAACATAAGTGTAGTTGTTTACAGACAGTTCAATGTGGAGAAATTACATATTATACTTTAAAAAAAGATAATACATCTTAAAGCCAAGGGTCCCTTTGGCTCCAGGGCACTGAGCATGTACCCACTTGCTTGAATCTTTGTATTTCCCTAAAACTTTGTTTAATGATGAATCTCAGTGCCTTAATTTGTTTCTTCCAACACCACCATTAGGTAAACATTTTAACTTGTCCTCAAGAAACAGCAAAATGTACAGAATGTCCCACTAAGATCATCAGTATGTTGCTTGTTCCAGATGTTCTTCATCCAACGGTAAAATAAACAGTACAGCCTGGAGCAGCAGCTAAACGGGCCTATGCTTTTTGTTTTAGACATATTAACTGATGGATTACTGGTTTTATCTACAGCAACACTTTGTGACACGACACAGTAATCATCTTCCCTTTTTTGCCTTTTAACAAGCAGTTCAAATGTGCTATTCTTCAGTATGTCCTCCCTTCTTTTTGTCTTGACACAAAGCAGATTCCTCCACTTATGGTACGACTCCAAGCAAATCAATTAGCCATATGAATTATAAATTATAAATATTCCCACTCCAAATGGTCCAACACTCAGCGTCTGTGTAAAGGCCTTTCTGGTCCCATATTGCAACAGAAAAATAACATGTCAGAAGAGTTGCTCATGAAAGGCATCATGGGACACTTTAACACTCCTATTAATTTAAAAAGAGTTAAATAGACAAAGCTGATTTGGGATAGGCCTAAACGGGTGAAAGACATACTATACGTGAGCAGCTGCAAAGTTTATGAAGCTTTTTACATCAGTTGTAAATTAATTGCCATTAAAGTGAAAAAGAGCCTTTCACAGTCAAACAACCCCCAATAAGAGACGTCTGTCATATAAAAGTAATAATTTGTCAGCCTCAGCATGAAAGCTTGATAGCAGCACATAGATGTATTGATGAATTGTCATTGGGATGTGAGAGAGGAGAAGCCGGAGAGGAATGATCCAGCATCTGCTCTGAAACAAACTGACACACTGTTAAACTTTCTCCCTGCTGAAAGAATCATGACCTTCCCAGTCAAACCTCTGTCTCACAGCACTCTCTCTGAAGGAGGATCATTATTTTGATCTAACAAAATATTTTAACACCTCTAAAGCTCTAAGGGAGCTTTATTTTCTGTTTTTCAACAGATTTAAAGTATTACTTTGAGACCCTGCTATCAGTGAGGCGTGTTGGTGGTGATGTCGGTCTGTTTGTTGGTCAAGAACAAGATCTCTTGACAACTTGACAGGACAGAAAATTATTATTATAATCAATATTATTATTATAATTGTCGTTCTCTAAGATTTATTTATCTACTTCAACACAATGAAAATGAATGGAATTTCACTGGGACACTTACACAGCACACACACACAAAAAAGGAAAATAAATAACACCAATGATGAACCGCACTCTACTGCAGAGTAGTGTATATGTGCTGTTTTCAACATAAGGCCAATATGAATTAGCTGTTTTACAGTGTTGTTGGACTCCACTGTAACCGACACTGCCAACTCATGTAGCTTTGCCAGTTTACAGTTTGTTTTACAATTTATGACAGAAATGATCAGTGTGACATTAGAATTATCCTGCCATGGGATTGTGCTACATTTCACAAGTTATTAGCAGCCTATTAACTATAAAACTTTTGAACAAGATTTCGGACGAAGGCTAAAGACCGTGTCAATTAACAGAAAATCAAATGAGGCCTCCAACATAACGGACACAATAGGCAAGTGTGGAGTTTTAATAGTAATGTAGTCCCTACAACTGAGACTAAAGGTGCATTTGATTTATTCAATTGATTGATCATATTTGTGTGATAATTCTGATGCTACATAAAAAGCAGCACCTGTTGCAATGCAGTGTGTTAGCCGCAGGGTTTGCCAATAATCAAAACTCTCTGTCTGTACTCAAGCCGACCAGATAGCCGGGTGGTTAGGATAGCACATGGAGTATGCAAATTTCTTGGGCAGGAAGTCCCTGGTTCAATGGACGATTAGCTGGACTCTTTAGGGACTCTCTTCACTGTCCTATCCAATAAAATTTTAGTGATGAAGTGGTCCTCGGTCTGAAAAAGTTTAAGGACCATCTGCAGGAGGTCAGGTCATGGATCATGGTAGCTCCACATATTGCGTTAGAGCTAAGGGCAGTGCATCTAGCACTTTGATGTTTCCTTCTTTCCTTTAGCTTTGTTGCATTTTGCTACACGTGTAAACTCTGATACTAAACACCAATCCCTGCTCCATTTACTATGTTCAGCCACCTCCTATTCTTTTTTTGTTGTTGTGGTTTGTTATTTTTTAAGGTAAACACAAGAAACTTGTGCTACAGAAAATGGACCAGACTCAGTGAATAGCTCCCTAAGCTTAACATCCTAAGTCCTATGATAACTATTAATTTAGCTATACAGACTAATGAGCAGTGATAACTAACATGTCTTTGGGGTCATCAGGTGGGAACCTCCTTT
>NW_019525301.1:4452907-4458275 GCF_002814215.2 Seriola lalandi dorsalis
CCCCCCCGCCCCTACTCTCCAACACCACACCATTCAACTCACCTAAAACAAACAAACTCACCTAAATTGCCAAAGACACACTACAAACCAATTCAAACAATACAAGCAAACAATACAGGCCACCTCACCTGGACTAACTGCATGGTCTCAAAGAGGCTCACACAGGCCACACCCCCCACTTAAAAACACTTCCTCTTCCTGGATTTCTTCCTTGTTTCTCCTAAGAGTCTGTCTATCCTAAGTGCTCCCCCTGCTGGGCCCCCAGCTACCATTACTTCTTCTCATCCAAATCCACTGACTGGATCTTACTGCCTCACACTCTGTCCACTCCCTCCTAACTCCCTTACCAAAGAGACAACAGACCTTGCTACAAATCCTCTACATCCTACTTCCACTGGACAAATCCTAACTTTCCATCCTCGCTGCTCTGCTTCTGCCCCTAACTCTACATACCTAAGCTTTTTCCTTTCATATGCTTCTACAACTGAAGCCTCCCACGGAACAGTTAGAGTAACCTTGTGAACTTTATGTCACTCCGAGTTCCCCTGGACACTTTCCAAAGAGGGTTGTTACACCACCACACACAGGTAAGGACAAGCAACATGGTTGTAGAATCTCACATCAACAGGCAAAGTGGTGAAGATTCATTATACCTCTGCAAAATTGGACATACGCTGATAAAATATAACTCTGAGATTCCTTATGGTAGTGCTGGAGGCCAGGACAATGCCATCTAAAGTAACTATAGATGATCTGTCTCTGAGGTGTTTTGGGCCCAAGTACAATAACTTACGGTATACAGGGAGCATCCATGGACTTCTGTTGTGTGTGCTTACAATGTTTGCTGTTTCCTCCCAGCCCAAAGGAACCCTTTGTTGTTCGGTTCCATGAGGACTGTTCTTGTTCTGTTGATAGTGATAAGTTGAGCAGGTGGAGCAGTGAGTACATGTTCTCAGCAATTACATTGTTTGAAGAAATTTTTGAAAATAGTGATTTACACACTTGGTATGTGTTATATTTAACTATATGGTATAATGGGCACAACTAAGTATATACCTCTTCATAACAAAGGAGTAAATCATGCTATCAAACACAAAAAGTGATTATCCTGGCTCAAGAAGGAAAAAGCTAACAGCCATGTTACAGGAAACCCACCTTAATGATAAAAAAACATGAATAGCTAAGGAGAGAATGTGTTGGATGGGTTTATTACTCCTCGTTTTCAACAAAAAGGAGAGGTGTAGCTATCTTAATAAATAAAAACACTAGAAAAATGGGTTAAAGACCAACAAAGCAATTATGTACTAATAACAGGTGTTATTAGAGAATTCTACTCTAAATTGCTAGATGAAATTTCAGCCATGTCTTTGGCATTCAGTGTGCTCGCAAGAGACTGTGTCATGGATCCTGTGGTAGACCATAGCCCCCCTGCTGGGACCTCACCTTCTAAGATGCGAGAGGCCATTAAAGAGGTATGCTCAGACTTACAGTTGTTTAATACCCGGAGAGTCCTCCACCCTGGAGAAAGGGATTACACTTTTTATTCTCACCCGTATCAAAGCTTATCCTTTTTGTCTCAAGGATGGTGCTAGATAGTGGAGAGGATTGTCAACTAATGATAATGAAGACCCAAATCTATCTACACTTTGAGACACACTAAAAGTATACCTGAGGGGAGCTATAATTTCCTATAGTACAGCCAGGAAAAAGGAGGCCCTAAGGCAGGCATGTCCAAAGTCCAGCCCGGGGGCCAATTTCACCGGCCCACAGCCTCTGTCATAAAATCAATAATATGCGGCCCACCGGCACTGTTGACCACAGTATAAAATACATGCATACAAAAAAAGCTATTTTACATTTCACCAGAAGATGGCAGTAGACCTGTGGCCGCACTCTCGCCGCCGTGACCCTTGTCTGATCCTTTCAGCCCAGCCCATTTCTGACATGGCGACTGTAACTAAAAAAAGAAAAGTTGACAGTGAGGGCCGTCGCTTTCAGGACAAGTGGAAATTTGAGTATTTTTTCGCTGAATTACGAAGCAGTCGGCACCAACAGCTCCCTCTTGTCAACTTCTACCGCCAGCTGGATGAAGGCAGGTTCCAACAGATTCGAACATTTGCTAAGAAAATGCTGAGCTTGTTTGGCTCGACATACTTGTGCGAGGAGACATTCTCGGTTATGAACATTAACAAGAGGACGAGACTAAGTGACTCTCACCTGCGTGACGTCTTGCGCATCAAAACCACTGTTTTTGAGCCAGACCTGGACTAGGCCTACATACTGCAGTCCAGATCTCAGTATCACCCTTCACATTAGTGCAGGTAAGATATGTGTTTAGTCCTCTGAGGTGAATAAATTCTAAAATCTCAGTGAATTGATTTTTTTGTGATGATCAAAACCACAGTTTCTGAATATGCACGGACCACTGTTTTGAATTTAGAAGTTTACAGTGAGCATTTAATAGTGAATAATATGTAATGTTTCAAATGAACCTAGATATGTTTCATCTTCCCAAAAGTTTTTTTTTCCAGACAGACTTTTTCTTCATTTTATGTTCTTCAAATATGAAAGGCAGAGTGATTTTGGCAAAAACTTAAAAACGAAAAAAAAAATGAAGTATGCCATTTGCAATAAAAATTTCATAAAATAGTTAATTTGTATTTAATGTTAATGGTTCAAAGAATTTCAGGCTGAATGGTCGGCTCCCACACATTTTCACTCAAATCTGGCCCTCTTTGCAAAAAGTTTGGACACCTCTGCCCTAAGGGAACAACTTACTATAGAAAAACAATTACATGATATTGACAAGGAAGTAAAAAATAACCCTTCAGCAGATCTACTCAAGAAGGCAGAGGCCACTGTGTGCCTCTACATATGCCTGCTCAACCCACTGCGCCACTCGACGCCACAGTGATAGGGGATTTTTGATGATAATAATGTTTTTATATCCTTTACACAAGTTCAAGACACTTTTAACCCATTTATACCAGATGCTGCGTAGCGGATTCCTCGTCATTTTATATTTATACATATTTTACGTATTTATATGCTGCATGCGTCATGAAAATGATGAGGAATCAACAATGCTGCGCTACGCAGAAACCGGCGGGAGGGGCAATGTTGCGCTACGCAGCATCCGGTATAAATGGGTTAAACAATGGGAGGTAAACCTTGAGAGTATCTATGACAAAGATGCTTTGCAGGGATGTATTCAAGCCACCAACTCTGTGTTTCAGAGTAATAAATTTAAAGAAATACAGTATAGGATATTTCACAGGCAACATAGGACACCCTATGTTATGAACAAAATAGATCCTAGTAGGTCACCATTATGTAATGTAAATTGACAGCTGGGAAATATATTCATTGTTTTTGGAGTTGTTCAAGAATATAAGTTTATTTATAATATAAGAATAAGTTTTGATCATGTATAACTAAAGAAATTTGTGTAGTAATAAAGCACAAGATTTGTAAAAATCCAGGCCAGTTTCTATTAGGATTACCTTCCAGAAATTGAATTATGGATGTAAAAAGATCTAGGCTGTTGGACAATCTTCTTTTTCTGGTGAGGAAAATGTATATTATTCAATTGGATTCAGGAAAAAAACATCTAACTTTAACTCAGAGGTATGAAAAATTTTAGGGTTTTCCAATGGAGAGGTTCAGTGCCAGGTTAAGGGGAAACGACAACAGCTTTATGGATATATGGCGGCCTCTGATGGATTACTTGCCCAGAGATCTAAGTGATGTCCAAAAGGAAAATGACGCATTGGATTAAGAGGCTATGGGGTGATTTGCTTGTACACAAAAGTAACTGAGTGATGGTCAGGGTAATTATGTCTTGATAGTGTAAGGACAGACAACTTAAAGGGGACATATTATGCAAAATGCACTTTACCTTGAAAATGTGTGCTCACACAGGCCAATTGGAGATTTTCCCTTGATGTTGTCATGAAGGGAAATAACACCTCCCCCAGGTGGGTGACACTCCCTGAGCTAGGTGTGTGTTCCGCCCTCTGAGTCCGTCTTGCAGCCGCTATCGATTATTCCTTCGCATCACCGGCTCCAGTAAAACTATGTCGAAGGTACGAGCGATGCACGCTAGTTGCTCGGTTGTTGACTGTACAAACCAACACAGAAGTCTTTGAATACAATGAAAATGCCGACTGACCACAAGCCCAAACAAAAGAAGGTGAACCACTCTTCAAGATCCACTTTCCAAAGGCCATGAAGGGAGAATGCAGAGCTAAACCAGTTAAGACTGAGCCGACACTCTATAAGTGTTATATTATTTTATTTTTCAACCAAAAATGTTTTGTACACATTGTATTGTAAGTATTGCTCATATAATGTTATGACAGTTCCACCAACAACAAAATACAGTAAAGAAAATGTCAGGAGGTATTTAGAAACAGACTTTCAGTCATTGTTTTGTAAAAAAACAACCAAAAAATAAAAAATGTAAACAAAATCTTTTGTGTTTTATCAAACAGGGAATATGGTGGACCTCATATTTGAAAATGTCTTTGTTGACTTGGGACCATACACAGAAGCTGCTGTGGCCATCCCCATCCCAGAGGACCTCACTGCACAGTTCGAGCGGCCTGAGAAGGACGAGGTCATATCCAGCTCTGTGTCCCGGTTCTATCATGGTCCAGTCTAAAACCCACGTACTTGCATGTGGTGTCAGGAAACTCGGCATGGATGCGCAGGACCACAAAGGCTGGAATGACGACTCAGATTCTGCAACCAAGGAAGCCCCAGCACCAGCTCACAAAGCTCCTATAGGCTAGATACCTGTACTGACTAAAACAACTGGACAGGGCATTTAGTCCAGCAAACATAAGTCTATGTTGTGTCTCACAATTTTTTATATGGATCCAGTGAATCCTACAGTTTTTTTATTATCACTGATTATAAGTGCCTCATTTGATGTAAATAAATGCTTGATCATTTCTAAAGAAATGACTCCTCTGAATTCATATATTATGTGCACACTATCTGCTGATAGAAGAACAAATCAAAGAGCAGCTAAACTAATTTATTTGAGGGTGTGTTACTCTATTTGTGGTCTGTTATTACCATTGTAAAATTATGTGCACTGAAGTAAAACAAGACTGCCTAACATCTTTTATTTAGATTGAAACTATGTTTTTACAAAGAAGCAAAGCGTACTGGTGTATTCCTCTCAACCGTAAAGGACCGTAGTCAGTGCGGTACATGTTGCAGGCAGAACACATTGAGGCAGAGCAGCTCCAACCCAGGACGGTCTACCATACATGGTAAATCTTCCTGGATCTCCCATAGCCATCTGGTAACCTACAGTGAATTGCAAATGGTAAATGCTATGGTTTATTATTAATGTAAT
>NW_019525301.1:4458352-4460543 GCF_002814215.2 Seriola lalandi dorsalis
ACACTGACAGACAGTGGAGCTAAGGTGGGTAAGAAGTAAGCTTGGCTACATATCAAGCACATATAACATGGGTAATTTATAACATGTCACTTATTGCATATAATGTGGAGCTTGACAACAGTGTAGTGTAGAAAACTGCACAGTTTAGTCTTTGACTAAAGATTACTGTTGCTGTCAGACATGTTTATGCTGATTTACAGCTTTTATTGTAATACACAAAATAAATTTACTACATAAAGGAAGATGTCATGATGAGCACCTCTGCTCAAAACATGGAGAAAAATTAATAAAATAAAAATGATTTACTTTGTCAGCATCTATTAAAGTATCTCAGTAGTACTGATATTGAACACCTGTAGTAGTCCTCAGTCAACAAACATTTTCATAGACTCTAAAAGTATATCTAAGGAGGCAGGACAGATAACTACATTACACAATTCACAATAGCACTTATTTACAATAGAGCTCCCAGTAATGACGAGACAGTAACAGTTAGCATTAGCTACCTAGCTACATGTTAGTAACTGTGTTCCAGCACACACTTATGACTAATTGACTCTAATTAGCTGTAAGGCATGCCACCATTAGCACAAAACCAGTCTGAATACCTAGCAAAATATGGATCCAAATCATCAAAATAGTCACTCGATACAAACTTAAAACACTCTCAACTTACGGATGGTTCCATCTAAAGGAAGAACAAGAAAACATCACTTCCTGTCTAATTTCCTCTGTGGATCTGAGAGAAAGTACAAAATCTACAGCCCTGCACTACTCATATGAACCACAAGGGGAGTTGAATTTTCATTGCAGTTACAGCACATCCGTATTGTGATGATTTAAGTGTCACCCAAAAACCCGAAAATAAAAATGTGATCGTTGCAAAAAAGAAAAAAAAAAAAACGACTACATGGTGGTCTGATAAAAGAGGATTCTGTGGAAATACTATTAAATGTTGGATTCCAATGCCAGAACAAGGTCGAGGATGTGGTTAAGACACTGAGAGAAGCCAGTTGAGTCTAATAATGAGAGACGTCCATAGTATGAAAATTAGCTGCTATAATGACTCTATCTGTACTAAGGACTAAACTTGACAAAGATTCAGGAGTGTGGTACACTGTAACATATAAAGTTGACTGTAGTGTTTTCCAGGTTGGATGTGAAAGACTAAGAACAAGGCTTTTGAATGAGTTATGATTGAGTTTTGGTTTCGGGTTGGTTAACAGGCTTGAGTCGAAAAATGACTGTAACTCCACAGGTGTCTCATGTGAGTATTAATATGACAGGGGAGTGGATTAATTTGGGCTAACATATTAATTATGACACAGACAGGTTTAAGTAAAATAAAACAATATGTTGATCTGATATTAAACGGTTTACTAATACAGCTTTAGAAGACGAGGCCACATTTATTTCTCCTAATTTGTTATACTTTTGCAGTGGTGGTGGTAACTTGTATTGGGTTTTTATGTATAACTCCTCTTCTGTGTATTTTTGATTTATTGAATTAAGGTGGACGGGCGCCAGACGCAGTCTCTGTGGGGTTTTGGGTGGGTGACTGCTCTAATGGAAGCACAGACAAGCTGGTTTCTGGTTTTGGTCTACTAATAAACTTGATCAGATTCCCAGATATGAGAGCTGCTCCAGCGAATATAGGCTATATGACGTCTCTCTTAATCAGACCAGGTCTTCTGCAGAAAGTCCGCCAATTATCTGCAAAAACTCATTTGCTGGACACCACCTTGACAGTTGAGTGATGACATGGGGCTATACATGTTGTCACCGGTCAGATTTGACAGAGGCCCACAGAAAACCAGAGCCGCATAACACGCTGCCAGTAACACAGAAAAGATATGCTTATTCTTTTAATCAATACAGCTAATGACACAAGCTGCATAATAGCCCACATTTTACTTACAATAAATGTCTTCAAGTCTATTTCCTTACAGCACTAAGCCAAAACACCAAGTGCTAATGATGTAGCTACAGCTGATGTTACCTAATGACACAGATGAGCGACAATAGCCCAGCTATTAGCAGGAGTGGGCTCCACCATCTGGCCTCTGCTTCAGACAGTGGGTAATAACCAATGTGGTGTGACGTTAGCACCATATTTTTGAATTTACTCTCGTTGAAATGGGGCACCAGTCCTCTAGGAGGACAACAATGAATTACTTCATTGCCAAATTTA
>NW_019525301.1:4461109-4464940 GCF_002814215.2 Seriola lalandi dorsalis
CTTCACTTTGGTTGGATAACTTTAGAGGAGACTGGCGTTGACCAGATGACTCTAAAGTTGTCAAAATCTTCAAGAAGGAAAACGTGATGATGATTAAAAGTTACAAAATTACTCTGAGGCACTTCTGTTGTTTTGGTTCAGTTGGTCTTGACTTGGCTTATAAAAATAAAAGATCGCGCATGTAGACAGAAATGACGGTACTTGGAGCTTGTGGCACGCGAAAAGTGCAAGAATGACTAAGAGCCATGAGTTTGTGGCGAGCAGCTTAGAGATAAGAGTTTCCATGGCTACAGAGTCAGGCTTTGAGCCGGGACTCTGAGCTTTGAGCAAAGATCTCAGCTTCTAGTTTCTGCATCATTTTCTAGCTTCAGCTTTTCAGCCTCTACCTTTTAGCTTTGTTTCTCGCATCTTCTTCCTTCTTAGCATCTCGCCGAGTTTCTAACCTTTTCTCGTTTCTAAAATTTCTGACTTCTAACCTTTCTGGGTTTTCTGACTTCTCTGACATCTGACCATGTGTGAATTGTTCACGACTGTTTTATCCCCTGGGGGCTGGCGCATGTTTCATGGGCGTCACCTGTCTTCTCCTGTGTTTCCACCTGGCGAAGAGAATAATTTTCCACTGAATTTTGGAATAATTTAAATCTAGAGTTTATTTATAAACTCGCACATCCGTCTTCCACCATGACCACAAAACATTAAATGAAATAACATAAAACTACTTGCACTAATAATGACAGAGAGGAGTAATAGGAGTGTTGATTTCATATTACATCCTTCAAACCTGGAATTAATCATGATACAAGTGGTTAAATGATCAAACAACAATATAAACATTTCCCAAAGCTAATAGTCTATACATGTGGATTACACAGCAGTTCTTTGACTGTAATAATAATAATATGCACATTCTGGATGTCATGTAGTGTGTTACCTCATGTGAAGGATGCTGACAGTATGGTCACATGAAGGACCTTGTCTTAAAATCTACATGTTACATTTCAAACATTCTATGGGATAAAAGTTCGGGATTAAACTATTACATAGGAACATCTCATGAGTTACAGAACAGTTAGATATTTAATTTTACATTCTTCCTCAGATCTGTGTCTGAAGAGAGTTCTGCTGGTCACTACCCAGGACTGGAATGTGGGTTGTAGTTTATGACTCTTATCTAGAGAGGGGCAGAGGAAGGGAGGTTGGTGTGTGTGTGTGTGTGTGTGTTCATGCATGGCACAGAAAGGCCAGGATTCAAACCTTAGTGTTAATCAGTCCTTTTGTTTTTATTCTATAAGAAACAATCAAATATCATTAGACAAAGTCTTATTGTTACAAACTGGAGATTTTGCCTATATTCTCCAGTTGCCTGGTGTCCATTGGTTGATCCTCTGGAGCTGACCCTTTGACCTTTGGTCTGGTTCTGTGTCGTTCGGCCATGCTAACAGCATGGTCTGTTTGTGGAAGAGGGGTCCTTTGTCTCTGTCTCCTATCAATGTGATAGTTTGATGGTGGGAAGAGTCGCAAAGTGTCAATTGTGGGTCCGTAACTCTGTATGTCCTTATAATGAACTTCCTTAATGGCTTGTGACTGATGCCAGGCCAGGTATGTACGCTACAGTGGATTACCTAGACCGCGGTCAAGTAATCCAGCAAGGGAAGCAGAATAGCTAGCTATGTAGTGCTAAGCGAGATAGCAGCTAGCAAGTCAAGATGTAGGTAGGGTACCCAGTTAGTAGTGATGCAGCCTGAATGGCCTGGCAGTTTGTGTTAGCATATATTATGTTAGCAGATGTGCTTATACCATGACTGGTAAGCTAGCCACTGCTGCCTCCTTCCCCAGTGCCAAGCAAATAGAGAGAGTGAGCAGGGAGCAAAACAATAATGAGAAACTTCACCAAGGACCTGCTGTCTGAGGGTGTCTCAGCATCACCCAAGTGCTGTATCTGTACTCCTGGTGGCTGAGCGAAAAGGGGGGTGAACAGTAGGTGCACTGGAGCTTTAGTGTTTTGATGCTACTTCCTGTGGCAGTGAGTGCAAGAACTTGTTTTGGGGTGCAGAGGTGGAGCCTCGAGCAGATAAACCAATAGCGAAGAACCATTCTTGTTGATGACTGAATCGTGAATGCGACCAGCAGTGGAAGTACTTCTGAGCCACTGTAGGATTAGCCAGCTTGTAGCCCCTCCCAGTTCCTGGTTACAAAAGCCCACTCAGGCCTTATGTAAGTAAGCTGTGTCTCTATTCAGGGGCCACATACCTCAGAGAATGTGGTTTACAAAGGTGTGGCCCTTCGTAGATGTCGTAGGCTGCGAAGGCTGAACTGAAGTGAGAGTCTGGTCTAGAGAGCACCAGCTGTGCCCACCCTGATATTGCATTGCAAAGTGCAGCACCTGTCACCTAGCAACATTGACAACATGTAACTTTTTTTCACAAACCTTAAGGTTTTAAGGCCCTTGGTTTTAACAGTTGTATTAGCTGTCGAACTGAGCTGAAAGCTAGCTATTGTTCCAGAGTGCTGTGACAAGTTGGGGTTGCTTTCTTCCATGAGACATCCAAGGTAATTACAGGTAATTGCAGTACTTCTTTGGTGTCCGTGATTTATTTTTGTGGCAGTTGTAGACTAATGCTGTTCACCTTTTAGATACTGCACTGCCGCTGCTGCCTTTGTTGTAATTGTTGTTTGCTTTTGTTTTTGTTTGATTTTTCCTTTTGTTTAGTGTATTTCTTAATGATATCGTCGCTGTGTGTTGTAGTGTCTTTTCACTTGTTTGGTGTAGGCTTGCTGCCTACAGCGAGGCCTTGCTGGTGCTCTTTCTAAGAAACCTTTCCACCAAGGAGTAGCATGAAGCTGTAAGTCCGAGCAGGTACACGACGTTGGCGTACAGAGGATTATCTCTGAACACCGACGTTGTGTACTTGCTCAGCGCTCTGACATATTTTGCTTTTTCGTTTTTTTACAACCACAGGGCAAGTGGCGAGTGAGGTGCTGCTCATTGTGGGAGAGCCTGGAGGCAACTCCAGGGGTTTACGTTTTGAGATTGGGTTACAGTGTGTGTGTGTCAGTCAATGGTATATGGTAAAGCTGCTCATCATTCCTGGTAACTATCCCCTCTTCCACTAGCAGCCATGCTCCCCTGCCTTCAGTATAGTTACATGATACTTTTCATCTAGTAAGGCTCTATTTACTTGCACTGTTTTGTTTACCTTTGTTATAGTTTTAGAAGTGTTTGATAAACTTGTAATCTTGGGAACTCTTTGTCGAGACTCCTTGTCTGCCAGATGTAAGGAAAGTATGTGTGGGGTTTAGCTGGGATGGTGTGTGGTCTAAGAACACTATCTGTTTCAATCAAATTAATACTACACTTTCAGGCCTTAAAGAACTGTATAATGTGTAAGATAGTGCTACTTGCTCCACCTCCATAGGGGGCAGCATTTCACCTCTTCGCCCCTGTCCATTTAATCATGTTGTTGTTTTCCCCATGTTCCTTAACACATAATACTAATTTACTATTTATATGTGCATTTATTGTTGATAGTTAAAATTGTTACTGAAACAAATTATGAGTACTTATAATACATACAGTATGTTTTTATTTAACTATTAAAATATGAAGGCAAGGGGACACTGCATGACACATGGGTGTCAGGCTACAGCAGCATGAGGAAGGGATGATGACATCATCACAAAGGCAGAAGCAGGAAATAAGGTTTATTTCCAGGTAGGTTTTTACTTACATGATATTTGGCTTGGTGTTTGGTGCAGTGTCCAATAAACATATTAACAGGAAATAACAATAAAAAGGTAAAATACTGCAACAGTCAAAAAGATAAATATACA
>NW_019525301.1:4465215-4559935 GCF_002814215.2 Seriola lalandi dorsalis
TAAAAAAGTTACTGAAGCATCTATCTGGACAACAGCCGCAGGAACAGGCTGAATTCTACTAAATCACTAAAACGTAGACATCATACATTTATGCCGCTTGAAGTGTTTGTCAGTACGGTTTGTGATTTGCACTAATGATACTTTTTGCTACAGACCAACATTAGATGTTACTCACCAGTCTAACAGAAAAGTCTCATCTCGTTATTCGCCCACCTGAGTTGTCGCCTGTGGTGGAAAAACACCAGCATTCACCCGTGTTTTGCTTCTTTGCCGTTGAAGGAAGTGTCTTGTCGGAGCGGTTCTTCGGGATGGAGATAAAGATCGCTTTTTAGGTTTTAGGACATCTGTGCTTTTCTGTGATGCTGGCCGGCAGCTTTTTTTTTCTTTTTTTTTTTTAAGTCGAGAGCTGTAGCGTAACTTGATGCTACACTGACTCACACAGCATCTAGCGTGTCTCGGTGGTATTACAGCACGGCCCGGGACGTGGCTAGTTGGTTAGCATGCTCATTTCAGTAGATATCTCTGAAATACAATAGATGGTGGTCTTGATCATGACATCATCAGTGTGGCTCCTTCACATACCATCGATGGTGTCAGTTCATTTTTTTAAGATTTTAAACTAAAATTCTGGCCAGATTTGGTCAGATCTTACACATTACACCTTTAACCACTAAGGGTCGCTCTGACCGACCACATTCACTTTATTAACATTTAACCAAAACAAGCACACTAACCTTTCATTAACCTTAACCAAAGAGCTTTTGTTGCCTAAACCTAACCACATGCAGCGCATGCAGACCCCTGGTCTTTGGTGTCAGTCCTGCTCACCATCGAGTTGCATGTAGTTAAACATGTTGCACCCAGTTTTTGGTGTACACAACTGTAAAAAAATTAAATCCACACAGCAATTGTTTACCAAATAGGTATTATATAAGACAATATGAAGAAATTAACTATATAAACCAAATTTCTAGGGAGATATATACACATTGCCTTTGCCCATCACAAACTGACATTTTTTCAGAGGCTACTTATTTCTATACACGTCTCAAAACACTCTCTTTTCTAAATACTGTTTTCATAAAGCAACGACAATGTCTTCTTTGTTGCTGCATACAAGAGAGACTCTATCTAGATCGTCCATTTCTAAATTTACCCCCACCCCCAAGTCTTGCACAGAAAGCTGCAGTACAGGCCAAATTCTGTTTTTCACAGAACTGAGGTGATAAAGAAATGCTTCACTGATATCCTTTATCCAGAGTTTCTGTTGTTACATAAGGATTGAGTCACTTTTCGTGTTTCTACCAAAAACATATTTTAATGGTTTGTTGCAGGTAATATTGATTCTCCCTAATCTGCTTTTTAACCATAGATGTGATCAGCACCGTGCTGCATTCAAGCGCTGCCTGTCAAAACTGGTGTTTTACATTATACATTCTCTCAATGCCAAAACATCTGTTGTGATGTCACTAAATGGTCTACCAAATGCACTTCCTCCCAAGAGGAATAATATTAATACAGTGAACACAATCAGTCTAATATAAGAAGCCGTGACTCCTGGACACAATGGATCGCCAATCTTTACATAGAAGAAACACAACAGGGCAACGACTGAGTCTAAATAAATTAATGTATTAATTACTAACACAGAGTAAATGCAATGTCTGATAATCCCCAAAATGAATAATGGAGCAAAGGAACAGTATTAATTAATAGTCGATAAAATAAACTTTGTAATGAATTGTGTGTAAATGATACTGAGATGTCTGCTAATGAAATATTATGATTGAAATATAACCTTTTTCTCGTGATCAACCATGTCATGAGCAGAAAAGTAAATCTTGCCTGTATGAGTTGTACCATGGCACCCCAAGATTTTCCCGGTTGGTGTTGAAAGCCAGGAACTTTTTGTGTAGTGACCAGGGCAGCTTGCTCCACCAGTTCTCTCAGCTGTTCAGGGCTTGGCAGTCTGCCAACAGGACTTTCTCCATTAGCACCACTGTTGACTTCTCTGTAGACGGTCCGGGGCAGATTGTGTTGTTGGCCTGTCCTCTTGCGAGTTGATGCAGAGTAAAACACAAATTATGGTTCCATGATGACCCCCCCACCACCACCACCACACACACACACACATACACACACATACACACACACACACACACACACAAAACAAAAAAACATAATGATTTAAAAGTTCCAAAAATATTCTCAGGTACTTCTGCTCCTTAGTTGGTATTGACTTGTTAAATAAAAGATTACTTGTAAAGCATGTGACAAATGAAAAAACAAAGGACGCATCGTATGAAGATAAATAAATAAATCCAGTAAAAAAATTATTAAAATCACAAATTTATTTGTCCATTTATTTCTGTATTTGTACTTTTCTTCTTATAATTTATTTATTTATACATGTATTTATTTGTGTCCGTATGTTAATTAGGTGGGCGGTCCTACCTCAGCCTAAACCTGGATTGGTTATAGCAGTGTGTGATCTACTTCTAGCTGCTCAGCACTTGGTGACAGTGGAGAGGAGAAACTCCCTTTCAACCGAAAGAAACCTCCAACAGAACCAGACTCAGTTTTGGGGGGTGGAGGGGGGTGGGGGTGTCTCCCTCGACTGGTTGGGTTGACAGAAGAGAAATGGGGGAAAGGAGAAAGGGGGAAGAGGGGGGAGAGTGAAGAGAGACCAGTAATTTATATAGTACTTTTCTAGTCTTGTCAACCACTCAAAGCACTTTACACTACTAGTCACATTCACTCATGCTGCATGGGGGAAATTTCGACCTCATGATTAGTGAACTACTGGCTCTACCTCCTGAGCCAAAGCTCCCCAGGTTTATTCAGCCCTTGTTCATCGTCACATTGTATTTACTTTCAGTCTAGTGTCAGCTGGTTTCAGTCTAGTGTCAGCTGGTTTCAGTCTAGTGTCAGCTGGTTTCAGTCTAGTGTCAGCTGGTTTCAGTCTAGTGTCAGCTGGTTTCAGTCTGGTCTCAGGCTGCTAAAATCTCATAAATGCATTTTGTAACTGGATTTTGTAGGTACACCTAATTCTGCATGTATGTAAAACAGGAAAATTAAAGTCCACATTTTTTTGTTACAATAATTATAACGTAATTTGTCTGATTAATATCATTTATAGCATTTTAAGTGTTCCTGGAAAAATCTGCAGTACCAGTGCAGGAAAGAAGTGCTGTTTGCTACCATTTACAGCAGTGAGATGCTCTGTTAATTAGACAAGAAGTCAGGGAACCCTGGTCCAGAAATGCCTCTGGTGAGCATGGAAGGCCTGATTCTCACCAGCACCTCTCTCTGTTATGTCTTTTACCCTGCAGCTACAAGTAATACTCATACTCTCAACTCATTCAGTGACAGGCTGACTTGTGTGATTGACAGCTGATAACAGCCATAGCCAGTAGTCTAGTGGGGCCTTGGAATTTGGCCCCGTTGTAAAGCCTTGTTCTCCTGTCTCTGTCGATGAGCCATCGTCTCAGATTGTACAGAGCTCCTATGCCAGGCTGCTGACAGAGACAAAGTGCCCAAACTGATACCATGGTGCTCTACTTCAGCTTCTCTGCAGTAGCTGTTTAAGATTGGATTCACTTTCAGAGTTTACAGTTTACTTTCAAAGGACCTTAGCTGTATT
The DNA here is from genome assembly GCF_002814215.2 of Seriola lalandi dorsalis. Lineage (NCBI taxonomy): Eukaryota > Metazoa > Chordata > Actinopteri > Carangiformes > Carangidae > Seriola > Seriola lalandi. The sequence goes on from NW_019525301.1 coordinate 4,468,859, forward strand.
TTAATATGATTTAGCAATCTGGCATGTTTACATTATGTATTTTGTACTGATGTTCATTAACATGCATTGTTTCTATCAAATAAACAAATAAATTAATTAAAAAAAAATCTGATTGATTCTATACATGTATGAACCCTGGAGAGAGTTCATCTAAACTGCTGGATTTACCAATATAACTTTATCCTCCGCCATTGTCAATGAAGTGGCCAAGAGCTTATGTTAAGAAGCACATGTTGCACAGACAAGTTTTTAGCAGTCTTTAACTCCGAAGTGAAGAGAAATTAGCAAAAAGAAGAACCATGATGCTAGCGCTAGCTCATTTGCTAAGAGTCAATCTGCCTGTTAGAGATCCTACGAGCAACAGATTGAAAAACAAAGTATTTGCCAAAATCGTGGAGAAGGCTGAGGGTCAAAATGCTATGATCGAGAGAACCAAGCCCCAAATTGCTATAATGTGGAGTTCTTGAGGGAGTTTTTCTCAATGCTCCCTTAACTAAATAATCATAAATTAATCCTGGGCAGAGACTTAAACTGTGTGTTGCATCCCACCCTGGACTGCTCAAGCCCCACCAGTAGAACCACAGCTCATTCAACACAATATATTAATTCCTATTTTCAGGCAAAGAAACGAAAAAAATCCAGACTGCATACTTTCTTCTCACCTGCACACAAATCCTACTCAAGGATTGAAGTTTCCTATTGGATAAGAGGCTCCTGCTTTAATCAATTCCTGTGACTTTGGAGGAATTGTAATTTCAGACCATAGTGCAGTGGTATTGTCACTTTGCTTCCCAGATAATGAATTTTCTAGGCATATGTGCAGGATGAATTCCCCCTCATGCTTTCAAATGTTTTTATCCAACCAAATAGATCACTTCTTGGAAACTAATGATACACCTGATATCAGTGAGGGTAATCTATGGGAGGCCATGAATGCACACCTTAGAGGAAAAAAAAGCAAGCATGAAAAGAAAGAAGGCGCTGAGATGAACTATCTGCCTTAATTAGTGAAGTAGATAAGAAACATGCGGCAACACCCACAGCAGACCTGAATAAGGAAAGGGTGAGATGGAAAACTGAATTCTATATTTTGTCTCCAGGAAAGGTGGAGGAACTACATTTGATATAATCATTATGAATTTGGGGAACGCGCACACAGGTTACTGTCGCACAAACTACACAAGCAGAAGCCTATATCTCACTCTGAGGCTCTGGAGGCTTTGGAGGGCAACAAAACTATTAACCAACGGGAGATCAACAACCTGCTGGAAAAATTCAATGAGCAGTTATACACATCGCAGGCTGCAGACAAAGAAAAAATACAACAGTTTCTTAGAAATATGATATTGCCTCCTCTGGATGCTGAAGAAAGTGGGGCCTGGCAAGCCCAGTTCTACACTGCTTGATTGGGGGGGGGGTTAAGAGATGTTGACTGGGCACTAGCTGCCAGACTTCAAGACTCGTACCTTGGATACTTTATTAGTGTCCGTTATGACTGTAAGCTATAACATGCACTGTTTCACTAAAGCAATAGACTGTAACAATATATAAGGCCATAATGTATTCAATTTTAAAACCACCCCCCTCACCTCCCATAGGAGGAAAACTTTACTTATATCTAATTATCTATTCTTACATGGACTGGCATATTAAAAATAATCTGCCCTAATCCAGTATATTTTTATAGTCTACTAATGAATTTTCTATTAAATTGAAACGCTGCAATGTAATTGGTGATGTCAGTTTTAGATTTTATGGTCATTATCAGCCACTGCTGCACTGAGAGCGCTGTGTGGGGGTGCACTGCTCGTGCATCTGGGTCGGGGATTGACACCGTGGCGCCTGCTTCTGATGACTGCAACCCCATAACAGCAGCGTTGTGAGATTTAACAACCACAAATTGGTGCATGGTGAGAGAGAAAAGGAGAGAAATCAAAGCATGGTGAGTGAAATGTGCCGCTACTATGCGGCGTAAAACTTAAGTTAGATAAAGCTAACGCATATGCAGCTAACTAGCTAACCGCTCATTTGGAAGGTGATTGCAAATGGTCAGACCAACAAATCAGACATAAATAAACATAGATTTTTTTTAATTAGGCATGTTTATGATTGGTCAAATTGACAAGGACAAAATAAAATACTTTTTAGCTTTTTTTAAACTTTGGGATGAAGCGGGACGATTTGGTGAAGGAAATAGAGCAATCACTAAAATAAGAGGGCAGTAAAGCTCTGGGATTTTCTAAAGAATCTGCAGCCAAGCTCTCCCCACTGTTTCATGTTATTTCCTCTGTGTTCTCCTCTGTTCTCTCTCTCTCTCTCTCCAACCAAACCGGTCAAGGCAGATGGCCCCGCCCACCCTGAGTCCGGTTCTGCTTGAGGTTTCTTCCTCTTAAAAGGAAGTCTTTCCTTGCCACTGTCGCCTAGTGCTGCTCTTGGTGGGAATTGTTGGGTCTGTAAATAATATTATAAAGAGAAGGTGTACACCTGCTCTATTTGGAAAGTGCCTTGAGATAGCGTATGTTGTGAATTGGCACTATACAAATAAAAATTGATTTGACTTGACTAGTTGATGTATTTACTGAGGTTCTTTGCCCCCCACAATGAAAAAGGCAGCAATTTCATCATCCCAAAGAAAGGCGAGACCCATCGTCAATGTGAAAGTTCTAGACCAAAAAGTCTACTGAGGTCGGAGACAAGATTGAATAAAATTGTTAGCAACAAGACTGAACACAGTCATCCAAAAGGTTGTGCACCCAGATCAATCTGTAAGACAACTGTGCCTGTACAATCTTATTTTCTCTCCTGAAGAAAAAACTATAGCTTGAGTCTTGATCTCTTTAGATGCCCACAAAGCATTGGCGAGGAGAGAATATGAATACTTAAAGAGTCAGGACGGTTTGGATTTGGTGCCCCCTTCTGTTCATGGACAAGAGTGTTACATGCATCGCCTCATGCAGCTGTCCATACTAACAGCATGTTATTGCAATACTTTCGCTTAAACAGGGGATCTAGACACGGGTACCCATTCTTCCTGCTCCTTTTCATTCGTTTGCCACTGAGCTCTTAATAAGTGCTGAACTTTATAAGGCATTACGAGAGGAGGAGGGCAGGTACACAAATTGGTACTTTACGTGGATTATTATGCCTGTCCAACCCAGATGTCAAGACCTTCTGCGATAGTGCACCCTCACCATATCCTTAGCAGGGAGAAGAAATTCAATGAAATTGTCAATTGTGCAAATAGATTTCTAATTTTATTCCAGACAATACCCATCTTTATATCCAAAACATTTTTTTAGAGAGTTGGATAAAAATAAGAAGCACTTTTCTGTGGAATAAAACTACCCCTAGAGTGAAGATGGTCATTCTACAACATTTCAAGAGGGAAAGGGGATCGTCTTCCAAATGTTGTTTTCTACTAACAGGTAACAAATGTACATAAGATAGTTTACTGGTTTTCAATGTCAGAGGATCCGAACGGTCTGAAGTCGGCAAACATGAAAAGGAGCCTAATGGCCCTGCAAACTTGGGATCCTGCAATTTGAAGGTTGCAGCCTATCTAAAGTAATTTACTTTGCAGAGGCCATATTGGTGTACTAACAATAAGCATGCTAGCACACTCGCTACTGCTAGCTTGGCTACCGCATTCAGTCACATAACCCTAATCCTGAATGGCGTGATGGTCCCTCGAGAGTCTACGCAGGAGGGAAAATAAAGCAGTGGTTTCTTAGCTTAAATGAGCACTAACATGTCAACAAAGTTATCAAGGACCCACACTGCCCGACTTCTGTCAAAGCATCCCTGATTAAAGGACAAGTTCACAAGAGAAGAAAAAACAATCTCTATTCCCTCCAGTTGTATCTGTAACTGGTTAAAATCTGTGGTCTGAAAATATCAAATTCATCTTTGTTTTTCACATCTTCATGTGCCCAAAACTGGGAGCTATTGCTTCTCCTGTTATTTAAAGCCAACCACTACGACAGGTCCACTTCTATTTTCTTTTGTTTGCCTTTCAATGTAATATAGCACTGTATTAGTGACCTTCATTCTCTGTAAAGTTTCTTTCTTTTTTAAAACTACTATATGAATCAAGTAATTGTTTTTCAATTTTAACTACTACTAGATTAATAGAGTTGACACTAGATTGTCTAAAACAACATGCACAATCATGAAAGACTGTAGGGAATTATATTGTCCAGCACTTCAGTACATGATAAACTATATAAGATGATGGACTACTGGACTACCATCACATCTGTGGTCCATCTGGTCCTCAGCGAGGCTTGTCTTCAAGGACCTCAGTTCTGCCTTGAACATAATTATTCCACATACCCCGATAAACAAACTTTCACTTTCTAATACCATTGCAGATTGATTTTGCCCAGAAACTATTTTTTATGGAGTTATGAAAAGTCCCCATTCACACACATCTGTATATACAATGCATAACGTGCACCCCCCGTATACCATACCGGTCTCAAAGCATTCCCCAGAGGAGCACAGGTAAGCCTCACCACGTCCCCGTACCTTCACAATACAAACACAATCAGCCCTTCTCCCCACATAACTAATTTACCACATAGTGCTGAATGCAGCCTCAGCCAAGCCACTCAATGCTGCAGGGAAAAGTACGCTTCATGCTGAAAGGCAGTGGGAATGCAGCCAGTATGCTTCCCCTAACCCACCAACGCCAGCCAATGGCATCAAAGCATCACTCAGCAGTGTTGCGATAACATGGCCAAATTCAACATATAAGCACACTTTTAATGGCTCATAATGATCAATTTGAACCTTTTGAGTGCATGGCATTTGCATGTAAATACATGTTTATTTCGAGCTCAAATTAGGGTCAAAAAGATTTGGAGCTTGTAAAACAAAGTTTTTGGTTGAAAATTGTCGCAACCCAGTTCATTTTTGGGGAGGAGGGATGCAAAATTAACCAGATGTGATTGTTAAAGCAAATTTATTTGGCAGTGAGGAGATAAATAAAGATTGAGTATGATGAATGAATGATATAGAGTAACTAAAAGGGGCTACAAAGCAAACGGGTGCTGCTAAATCAAATAGCTAAATATAACAAAAAGAGGACTAGCTAAACAAGAGTTATTTATCTCTGACTTTCTGACGTGAACATCAAATGGAAAAAATATTTCTATCTGCCGTGGCACTAAAAACGAACGAAACAGTCAAACAGCATCCCAGTTCCCAGTTGCACTGACAAAAGATAATTTCATGTGTCGGTAAATCAGTTTCAGCTAGACCTGGCCCAGTCCCCTTCACAACACCACTAGTACCTCACAACAAAGTTTATCACAATGTTACAGAAACAAAGCAGAAAAAAGCACAAGGGCAGAATTCTGACCCTGATTTTACACCTGAATCTGATTGGACAATGACAGTCCAATCAGATTCAGGCGTAGTGATTCCTTGTGTCAACAAAGCAGACAGGTACAGGTATGCAGGTAACATCATGTGACCAGTAGCTCCTGTTTGGTTGCACCATGCCGAGCACTGACTGTCTTTCATGATTCTGGCTAGTTACTACCACTTAAGTGAATTAGCTAGCTAGCTGACATTAATTCCATCCATCCAATGTGAGACTGATAAACTTCCAGTGAAAGTTAAAATGCTTTTCTTTCAGTTCAGATTGTGTAACGCATTGAAATGCCTGTTAAAATGAGGTTTCACTATATATTTTTTATTTTCATTGTGAGATTATCCCTGAGGAGGCCGGTCTCATTTGCATATAAATATCAATTGACCCTGTGTTTGCTTTCTTCACTGACACAGACGAGAATGAAAAGACTGCATCAGTCACAGCTTTGTGAAGGGAGGAGATATGAGAGGAGATGAGGAGACAGAGAGAAAAAGAAGGACAGAAGGAGATGGAGATGAGAGGATGAGCGGGTTCACAGAAAAGTGAAATCTAATGAAATATCTTAAATTGAGGCAAAAGATTATCTTCTTCCTGTCTGATAAGATTTCTTCCTACCAGGCAGTTTTTATGTTCGAGCATTTCACTTGATTCAAGCTCATTTGTCCTTGCTTTAAAAATCTTGGCAAGTGAAAGTTTCCTGTTCTGTTGGCAGATCATTTTGTTTATTTGAATTAACATTTCCCACATTTTATAAATTTTTCTCTTGTTTTTGAGAGCTGAGTTTTTGCAGTGTCTAGGATAGGATTAGCATGATATCCCTGCTGTTCGACACAAACATAAACTAACTGACCTAATCACATTCAAACAGGTATGCCTAATTACTACAGAGATATATTCAAACTTATAGGCTCAATTTAACAACAATACAAACCTGGCATAATTACAGTGTCATAATATTATTGTGTAATTATATTATTGTATAAACACACAATTTCAATTTTAAAGCTATTGTTATCCAATTGTTGCCCTCCAAGTGTCTTAAAACTCACATATGTAGATCAAGAAATTCCAAATTGTTTGGGGGGAGCATTCCCCTGGACCTCCCACCAAGCTCAGTTCCTGGACCTTGGTATTTCATAATCCCTGTGTACAGCCCTGCCTTCCTGACAGGTGTGGTCGATTTTCAAGATGTAGTAGAAAAGCATCTACTGCACCTTCCAGTATCTCCTGCAGAGATAAAGGCAACGGTACCACCTTCCCTCTGACTGGACTCTGCTCTCTGATTGTGCTGTCATTGCTGTAAAAAAAAAAAAAACAGTTCTTCTGATGTTTTTTGGCAGTTGCCAAATACCTTTTATGTGCATTAGCGCCACCCCCTGGCGTGTGAGCGTCATTAACTCTCAGCATAGTTAACACTCTCATGTTCACTAGTTGTGAACAGATACATTTATTTTACCATTCACTAAATAATGAGCACCATTCATTGAATGCCACTCATTTAGTGTTCATGCACAACACTGTTCAAAACACTGTTTGGTAAGTTGGGACGGAGGAGGGGGTCCGGGTAGGGATCCAGGGCCGGTGACCGGGCTGGTGACTGGGGAACAGGAGGTAGCTGAACCACAGACTGGGGAACAGGAGCAGGAGGCGGTCGGACCACTGACTGGGAACCAGAATCAGGAGTCAGCTGGGCCGCCGATGGGACACGAGGAGCAGGTGTAGGAAGGAAGCACAAGGAAGACAAGGACTTAACCGGTAACACAGGGGACAATAACAGACGAACTGACACAGACAAAGGGGAGCACAGAGACTAAATAGACACAAGGGAGGCAAGGGTGATTGAACACAGGTGAAACACATTAGGACGGGGCAGACAATCACCAAGACAGGAGGTCAAAACATCAAGAGACACACAAGGAAACTACAAAATAAAACAGGAAGTGACTCTAACATAAATTGTCCGTCATGGCAACCCATGACACTTTTCTTTTACAAATACAAATAATTTGTAACAAATGCAAAACTTTTCTATACAGCCACATTTATTTTACACGTTTGTAAAGGCTGATTTACAGCTACAAACTTTTTTGGGAACATGGCTTTACAAGCTCTTTCACAATAACACATGAGAAAATACATGTCATGTTGCTTCACGTGACATGCACATCTCACACTGGACGTGTCATCCAGAAGGAAGCTGTAGTCCAGCTGCATTGTGCCGCTGTGCATAGACAGGTGTTCGCAGGAGGTCAGGGGTGTATCTTGATGTATGTCAACCCATTATGACATGACAAGATGCCACCGGCGTGTCGGCTTACACTGGTAAAACATAAAGAACCCTGGCTGTTGGAGGTATTTCATAAACTGTCACGGGGGTCAAACTCTGATTAGGGCCACAAAAAGGGTTGTACTGTCCCTGCAGCATCTGAACAGGCTACATGAGAGCATTCTTCTTTTATCTTTTCATGCCTTCATACTGATAGAAATACATAATCACACCATTATGAAGGTTAAGTGGAGATTACTACACTTTGCATTGCATTAGTTGATACAGACGATTAATCCAATAGGCCTAATAAATCATAATTAGACACATTCCTTCCAGACTGGGATCCTTCCAGGATGTGGATCTATTTTGGGGTCATTATAATGAACAAGCTGGACGTCCCCCTGGAGAGCATGGATCTATTATTACCTGTTATTATAGGACATGTGCATATTAGTGATAGCGACTACTCTGTTCTCTCGCAGGCGCTAGGATCCAGAGGAATGACCCCTCTCTCTCTCCCCATCGCTCTCTCCCTCTCTCATCTCTCTCTCTCTCTCGCTCTGTCTCTCTTCTCAAGACTGTTTTAAAGTCTCTGCTAGACTTGGGCTTTACACGTTACTTCCTGGATGGATGGAGGAATGGGAAGCTTCCAGCACCTCTCCATCACCACCACTTACACCACCGACTGCCCCCTCTCTGTGTGTCCGATGAGCGCTCCCTCCACCGCCGCAGCCGCATGAGCGACACCGCGCTGAACGGACCGTCGCCGCTCGTCTCCTCTAACCCACTTTTCCCCCTGCTGCAGACACACGCTCCTCCACCACCGTCAATCTCTTGAGTGTTATGCTCTTATCCGGGAATATCGGAGGGATTCTGCTACGGAAAGACTTTATTGGACCTCTAACTAAATTTCTCCGCCCTTCACCTCCACCGTGCACCGTCTCGGTCTGCGCTGCGTCTCCGGCGCTGCTTCTTGCACAGAGAAGGCGTCGTTAATTTGACCGCAAAAGGAGGAGAAACTCAACAGTTGCTGCTGCTTCTTGTTTGCATGTCGACGTGCATGTTACTACAATGTGGAGGCTACTGCAATCGTGTTGCTGCTGCTGGTGGATTTGCTCTCTCGTTTTGCCAGCCTTCGTGCTCCTCCGGGCCGATTGTCATCCTGGTAAGTTTCATACCCTACAACTCAAACACTGGGCTTTTTTTTTTTTAATTATTATTGCTAATGTCTATGAAGGAATGCGGTTCTCGATGTGCCAATGTAGGGATGAGACGCATCTCTAACAGGCTGATAGAATAAAGTCAAGTCCCCTCATTGAATATCCTGTGACGGGTCACTGGCTGGGGATGTTCGTGCCGTTTGGCTTGATGCGCTTCCCCGGCACCTGCACGTAGACTGGAAACTGTTGGAAACGCAGAAAGCAGTTAGTGAAAGGATGTTAATGCAGCTGGGTGACCTGTTTGAACACCCCCCCCCCCCCCCACACACACACACACACACACACATACACACACCCATCCAACGCACAAGTTTATCACAGTAGTTTCTTTCTCTCCTCTGGAGGAACTTCAGCGCATGAATTTCCCCTTTTTCTTCTCTTATGAACCCCGTGAGCAGGCCCAGCAATCAAACTGGGAGAGAAAGGAGAGAGCGGCTGGGATGCCATCAGAGGAGCAGTGGACAGGGCAGGTTGGTAGTTGGGTCACGGATATGGGTAGATAAAACGAGCAAGATGTGATGCTTTGTCAGCCGGCGGCGCGTACGCTGAAGCCGTTATCTCATCGCCTGGAGCAAGACAGCAGGGCTGTGAAGCCTCTTCACACACACACACACACACACACACACACACACACACACATACACACACACACACACACACACACACACACACACACAATCACACACAAAACCCAAAAATTGCAGTTGAGGCTCAAATTTGTGCTGAGGGGGAAGCAGACCTCATGTGTGGGGTTGTCAGTGTAGAACCACACAGAGGATCCAAATAATAAGAGCAGCCTGTATGTTCCCCTATGGCTGTGTTAGATTGACAGGCTCCTTTGCTTTAGAATCATGGAAAAAAAAAAAACACACTGTCCTACATGCTTGCTTTTCTAATTGGGCTAATCTCCAGCTATTATATAACAGAACTGAACTATTTCCCACATTCATTTTACAAAGGGAACTCTCTGCTCCAATTATAGCCAAATCAAAGACCCCTGAGCCCAGACCCCAGTTTGTTGCGAGGTCCAAAGCCTCCATTATTTAAACCTTGAGGATCCCGCACCTGAGGAGAACCAGCACCTTTTCTGCTGTTTCCACGCACACACAGCCAGGAGGACAAATCTGATGTATCAAACTGGAAAATAAATCCAACAAATACAATTTGACCTTGACCAGAGCGTCCAGATACACTCACACTCCCCCAGCTGCTGTGGATGATGCTAGAAAAATGTCTCGTGGACACTTTGACTGGGTGTCCAGCCACACAGGAGCTGTAAGCGTTTGATTCTGGAGTTGCGATGTTCTAATATTCACCACCAGCCACCCTTTTCATAGATTTTACACAGGAGCTCCATCTGGGAGCATATTAGTACGACCAAAATGAGATGATATTTAACACAGGTTGGGTGATGTGGACAACATGGCAAATGGCGTAGTATTTTTTTTACCAAATACCTCTAGATCTATGTCATCTCAGGAATGAGTCATGGTGCTGTCTGAAGATATTTAAAACAAAGAAAGATGTTGTGAAAGAGATTGATGAGGGAGTGATAGAGAGGTATTCGCTGAGCTCAGACATGTAATTCGGTTTGTAAAACCACTAAATAAAAAAATTTAGAACGCAGCCGTTTGTAGTATGATCGGAGAAAATCCAAGTGCGTTTGATATCAGATTGATATATGTTTTACTCAGCTCTGCTCTCAGTGCGGTGTGGTGTAACACACCGGCTGAACACAACAGGCTTCACTAATTCTATCTTTATTGTAATCCGAGGAGTGCATTAATGACTCTGCCGGACCCTATATCGCATTTTGGACTCTAATTGGCCCCCAAACTCCGAAGCCCGAGGAGCCCCACGGTCTAGTGTTGAAACTGATCAAAGCTTGTGTTGAAGTCCTGGAGCCGTCTGTAGATATGACACGTTCTCACAGACCCAGTTAGTCGGACAGTATTAGCCTACTTTTCAGCTCGCCTAGATTAGCTTTTATATGTCTTGAGTCTTAAGCACTGTCATGAAACACACACACACACACACGTACACACACTTAAGAGAGAGAGTCAGAGCAATTTACAATGCTACGCTGTTGACCAATGAACACTGCTTCAACAAAACCATACCAGTATTCATATAATGTTAGGATTGATAGACCGGCTTTCAGTTTTGGAAATGGAGCTCTTGTTAGACATTCAGGATTTTTGTCGTGCCCCTTCATCCTCTCCATTTTTCATCTTGCATTCCATCTGATCTCAAATCTAGAGAGAAATCAAATCAAGTGAGCCCAGAAGCGAAAGAGAGAGCGAGAAAGAAAGAGAGCTGCAGCGAGAGATGGATGGCACTGATGAATAGATGGAGGGAGAGATAGGAGAGGAGGGACGCAAAGGAGAGTTTGACCCACAGGTTGTGGATTTATTTGCGTTGGTTTATGAAAACATGAGGATTGTTTGTGTGGTTGGAAAATGAAACCACTTTTTTTTTTAACAGCGCAAATGTTCAAGCCGGATAAAACAAAATACATAAATACGTCTTTAGTAAGGATGCAGTGGTTACTTATTAATAACAGGCTCATTAGCAGGTAAAACAGTCTGGTTTCTGTGTGCATACTGAAAGGAAATGTAACACATCCAACGGTTAACAAAACAGTTAAAAGCAGTTATTAATTAACGCTGTACAACATGAAATAAAAAGGCTGCCTGCTATTAGAGAAAGTGGAAGAATGCAGATGTGGACTCTTGCAGAGTGAAATGAAACATGTTAAAATCACTTTGTCTTTTTAAAGATAACTCTAAAGATAAATCTAAACATATCGCACAGGAAACTGACATGAAACTGGATGGATGGATGGATGGATGGATGGATGGATGGATGGATGGATGGATGGATGGATGTTCAGTTGTCGGCTTGTGATGCTTTAGCGACAGAATGAACGTCTGGGGAAAAGAGCGTTGCCACCAAAGGGCAAGTCCATGGCTCAGACCTCACACATTGATAATGTCTCGCTCTCTCCCTCTCTCTACTTGACCTCCTCTTTCGCCCCCCCCCCTCCCCACCTCTCCTCTGCTTTCGGCTGTGCTGCGCGCCGTCATGATATCGGCGGCGAGCGAGACCAAGGTGGCTGGTTCATGTTGAACGGCTGGCAGATGATGTAGAAACAGAGATGAGTGTGCTTCTCTCCTCACCTTCAGCCTGCTCCTCTCTTCTATTAATAAGGCTCTTAGATGGGAGGTTGGCTTGGAAAAGCTAGATCGCCTTTCCATAAAAAATAAATAAATAAATAAAAAAAAAGAATTAAAAAAAAAAAAAAATGTCCCAAATGTGAAAAAAAATGAATGCATCTGCGGAATTCATTTTAGCATTTCTAGTTTACTGGACCTACTTAAGGTGATAGAAGGAGAGATTCTGGAAAGATCCGCACCTACATCAAATTAATATATTTTATTCTGTTATTGGATCTTCATCAGTTCCTTTTCTCTTATGTGTTTTATAATATTAAAAAAAAAAGTGTTGCGAGAGGAAAAAAAGAGCAGATCACCACACTGGATTAAAAATAAACAGACATCGAAAATTTGATTTTAATTTATAAATAAGATTATATAACATGGAGACAATATTACCAAAATCTTACGATGTACGTATGATGGGATTGTATGTTTGATTTTTTTTTTCCAGTTCTGGTTTGCTGAATGTCTTAACTATAAAGAGCAATGATAGAGCTTATTATAGAGAGGTTATTTGTCTGTGATGTGAGTGTTAAGTAGACATATCTCTTATTTGCCTCGTATATGTGCAAATGTCGTCTCTTCAGTAGCATCTTCTGATTTGTTTTGTCTGGTTTGTTAGTTTGATTTGACGTGATTCTCACTCCGTTGTTAGACTGATATAACAACATGACCTGATGGAAAAAGCTCAAGCATTGGCCTCTGAAAAAAGACGTCAGTGATGTATCTCACGTCATGTATTTGTCTTGATCATCTCATCTCAGTCTTTGATGCGGCTGTGTGTTATCTCCTCAGCTGGGAGGCTGCAACGCCTCAGCTCCGAGCTGCAGCGCTGGAAGAGCGTGGTTAAGGGCTTTATCCTGTGAATTTACTCTGGAGTCCACCGTAATGATGTTGCTCGCAGTGATTAGGCCAAGTGCTGTTAGAAACAGGAAGTTCGTGCGGCGCTGTCTGCTCCAGTGACCTGGCTGCTGCCAACACGCCCCCCAGTCGGTCGGCCACATAATGGCCGGTTTACAGCCACAAAAACATCTGTTTTTTTTTTGGGGGGGGGGAGAGCGTGGAAAGCACTGAACATCACCGCGGGGCGTCCGCCAGCTGACACAAGGCATCACTTTTCTTTTCCCGTCTGCGGTGTGTGGTGTCAGTGCAGAGGCATCACGCCCCTGTCACCGCGCTGCACTTCAGCCCTGGGTTAACTAAACACATGAAGGGAGGGAAAGAGGAAGAAAAGGAAGAAAACAGAAGAGACATGGAAAGAAAGAGATGTTTCACCTTCAATCTGTCGCTTTCCGCTGCGAAAAAATGAATGGGCCTTGTCGCTCCTGGCTGGGAGGAAAAACACAACAGTCATTGTAATCTCACAAGTGCCTGAGCTAGCACATCTTTTCACCTCCATAAACACACACACACACCCTTCCTTCCATCTGTCTCTGTCTCTTTCCTCCCGTATTTTTTTAATTCACCCTCCTTTCCCTCTGCTGCGGGAGCGTGTATGCGCATACACGTGTACCTCTTCTGCTTCTTTTAAATGCACGGACAAATGAGACAAGTGGGTTTGTTAACCATTCTCAGCAGGCCCCCGTGTCGCGAACCTTTTCTCTGGCTGTTTTTGTTGCGCTGATTCGGGGGAAGGTTGACATTTAAGGGAAGGGATTGGATATGCTTCGTGGCCCTCAGATGCCAACATTATCAAAGTCATCATCTCGGTGCTCACCGTGCTATTATCTGGCCTCTGCTGTGGTCAGAAAAACGCCAGCGTGTCGGCTCACGGGTCACTTTATCAGTCGGCGCAGAGCCTATCAACGCTGCCCCAGCTTTCCTTAATAGATTTATTAAAAGATACCGTGTGTCTGTGTGTGTGTGTGTGCTCATATATTCATGTGTATGTATAATGCAGCGGGGGTGGGAGGGGTGGATGTCATGCAGTTATCCATGTAGGATGTTGCGTTGGTAGCAGTCGCCATGTCATTAGGAGGAAGCTGCTTGAGAGAGAGAGAACGAGCGATCGGGAGCCAGATAAATGGGAAAAAAAAAACAAAAAAAAAACCCTTCTTATTGTGCTATTGATTTCTAGAAGGAAATGATGCTGTTTTGTTGCACAAATGGGGAACTAAAGATAAATAGGCCTGATAATAAAAACAATAGTAATGATGATATTAAGTGAAGAGGTGCTAATGATATCTCTAGAATACGATGAGTGGAGCCGAGCATGAAGCATCGTCTTATTTTGTTTTTCGATCAGCGTTTCTGCTCAGCGGAGTGTGCCTCTCAGGCTTTTAATCTGTTTCTCTGTTTTTTTTTTGTTTTTTTTCCCCCCTCCTCTGCACCTCATGAGCTCGTGGCCCCACAGTGCAGCCTGACAAAGGAGAATACTGGGAAATGGAGCCGTGTTGCCTTCTTTTGCTGGGCCCCTGTTACTGTGCGACTTCTAGCCACCAGGCTTTTACGTTTGTCCTCTTTTCCTTTTCCCTCTCCATTGTTCCACTTCACCGTTTTAATCAAGTCCACTGCCTGCTAATTTGCAGAAGAGGAGGGGGTGTTCCCCTATCATTTTCTGGAAGATGCTTCCCGAAATTCAGCTCAGTCAGGCCTGTAAGAGCCGCTTTCCAACGGCACCGTCGACCAACCTTCTCCCATCTTAACTCACTTTTCTCACTCTGTTTGTTCTGCTTTTTTTTTTTTTTTTTTTTATCTTGTTTGCTTCCGGCAGGGTTTTGTGTTAGCTGCCATATGTGCTTCCCCCTGCCATTATCACAAACATGCTTCTGAAGCAGACATTTCATTCATACCTCTGACTAATGCTTTTGGAAAAAGGCCTACTGTCGATCCAGCATCAAACAATACTTTGAAGCAGTCTCTTTCCACTATAGCTTCAGCTGCATTGTCTTTAAAGAGAAACAGTGGCAGAACGCAGTGCGCTGCATGTGTGAGGGATTTGTACCTTTTTGGTACCGACTGAAATGTGTTCATAACACTGAGTGTTGAAAACCGCCAAGTAGCGAAAGCTGGCATTTTGTAAAGCTTCTTAACTGAGTTTTTGCACCTGAGGGGGGAGGTAGAGAAAATTGACAGCAAAGTGAATAACACCATACATGACACATTACTGCTTTGAAACGTTGTTATGACTAACACTTCAGGAAACAGTTGCTTATTTAAACATTCAGCAGACATGGATTAGCATTAGCATTCGTATTTCTGGCTACCAGAGGACTGTTGCTTCATTACTCTCTCTCCTTTTAGCTCTTTTTTGTTCTCCACCAACTCCTGAAAAAGATATCTGGTGTTGCGTGCTGAATTCATACACCAGCTAGTGGCTAACTTTGACTGTCTGCTGTTTGGTGCTGTGCAGGTAGTGTACAGTCAGTGTACCAGGGTTTTCTCACTGAAAACAGTTGTCTGCTGCTGCTGGACATGAGGTTGAGAGTAAACAGTTCACGCAATAAAAGTACAATTTAGCTAAGAGAGGCTAAAAAAAACACTGCAGAGGTGAGGTGATGTTAGGGCTTTAACACATATAGTCTAAAGGTAGACTGAAGCAGGTCTAGCTTCTATATTAATACTATGAAAGTATCAGAGCGCTCAGTGCACAGAGAAATGCACACAGCCTGTATTCAGACACTGAGCCTTAAAACCAGCCGTCAGGACTTCTGGAACTTTGTGATGTCACAACAAAACAGTCACCGCCCTCAGCCATGCCCCAAGCCCCGCCCACCTGGACCCACCATACAACCTTGCAGGATTGGGTTTTCTTGAGTGTTTACCTGAAATCTGCTATATTTTTATTGGATCACTCAGAAAAAACAGTCCAATCAGAGAAGAGGTTCAGAGCCTCCTCCCTTTTGATTGACTCACCGACCTGTTGTTACTAGAGCTCCAAAGAGAAGCCCAAATGTAAAGCTACATTGAAATACAAATCAAATATATCTACTTATGGATCAACACTTAAAATAAAACACAGGAGAAGAGGAAAATATGGAGCTTTAACACCATAAACCATCAATTACTGTAGATGTATAAATAAACATGATAAGATGAAATGATGAAAGAAAATAAGTAGCAGACATTGCATCAATAAAGATAAATTAAATTTTAGGAAATCTGTTTAGCAAATATAAAAATAAATAAATGTAGAAATACAAAATATTCATATCAAGATAAACATTTTTTTATGTTGAGAAGCCTGAGAGAGGAGATGTAAAACTACACTGAGATGGTTTTTGGTTCTTAAAACCACAAATATATCTTCTTATGGATCAACACTTCAGATAAAACACAGAAGAAGAGGAAAATATGGACATTTAAGTAAATGTAATTTGATCCATTGTTAATATCAGAATATTGTACTTTTTATTACTGTAAAACTTGAATGTGTTACCCAGCCCTACAGGCAACCACAATAGATTAGTACTTGTAGTATTATTTACTACTGGCAAAAAAAAGCCTGCACACTTTTCCTCTCTTTTTTGTCTCCATTCCCTCTCATTAAACCAATAAATGCTGCAAGACACCCTGGCAGGCTGCGGATGCGTGCAGGCAGAAACACAACACAGACATGGGCAAAACAAAGAGAAACGAGAAAGACACAGAGACAGCACGAGATGTTGATGAGAGTGGAGAGGTGTATGCAGCCAAGCCCTTTTTTCCATTTTGCTAAGCGCAATGCCAGGGGAGCTTCTGTGTCACTGTGCAGGGCTGCTGAGTGTTAAAAGGAGCTTAGACTGACAGGCTGTCGGCTGGCATGGAATCCAACGAGCCAAACCGCCGGCGACACCAAATAAACACCGGGTAGCGAGGGGAGAAGGAGATGAGATGGGAAAACAAACGGACACGACAAAAGCCGAAGAGAGAGTTCGCGCTCCACCTGCCCCGCAGATTGAAACTTGTGACCGCCAGTCGTTTTGGAAGCTGTAAGATGCAATTTGACGGGATATTCCTGACAAGGAGGCGGCTGACGGTTGCCAGGTGGTTCTTTAGACCAGAGTCACTGCCCCGCCACCTTGGCACATGTCAGGACTTTCAGACACTTTGTGTTCTTTTGTCAGGCTCAATAGGTGGCCCTTCACTCTGGAGCCGTGACAGCTCTCCAATACACTGTTGAAAGGTGTAGATGGGTGTTCCTGCCATTTCCCAGAACGCTTTCTCATTTCGAATGGTGAAATGCACTTCACTTGGCTTCCATCAGTCATCCCCGCTGACAGTCGAATGGAAGCAGCTACTTTCTCCCTTAGAAAGGTGAAAGAAATGTCACCAGCTCACTATGATATTTGGTGTGTCAGTTAGACAACAGTCCTCATGTTTTACTGAACAGTTTAGTAAGCGTTTCGCTCAGGTCCTCTTTCCTCCTTTTGTTTTACCCTCCACTGTGCATTTATCCACTCTTCCCACAATGGTGTTTTTTTTTCTTTTTCTTCTGCTCTTGACAACTAACATTCTTTAATCTTACATTGTTGTTCCTCTTTCTCTCTTTTATATCTACCCTCTTTATTCTTTCCTTCACTGTGACCTTCTTCTCTTCACCTTCTTCCTACATTTTTGTCATTTGAGTCTCTCTTTGTTGTAGATTTCCCTCCTTATCATCTTTCCTTCCTTCTTTCTTGTCTTACTCTCTTGCATTTTCTTTCTCTTTGGTCATTCTTTCTGTTCCTTGTTTTGCATTTATCCATTATTTCTTTATTTTTGGTTTTTATGTAGTCATTTACTCCTATTCCTACTTGTCTTCCATTACATGCCTATTTCCTTTTTCTCCTCCATCTCTACTTCTATCTTATTTTTTTTCTTTCTGATTCACACAGCAGTGTTTGATTTTTGTTGCTGCCCCCTGGGTGTCTCCCCTCTCTGGTCACATTAACATGCTTCTGTAACCATGGATTATTATTCCTAACACATTATAGCTGCAGCCCTAACTGCCAGCCAAGCTCAATCAAGCCATAAACTTAAATCCCATTTTTTCCTGACTGAAAAAATGCATGTGTGCAAACACACACACACACACACACACACACACACACACACACGCCTACAGACACATAAAATAACTTCATTTTACAGTTGTTAAATGCTCACAAAGTAGCATTTGCGGTAAAAGTCAATAATGAATTAAGAAATGAAAATTAGGTTTCAGGAAGAATCTCAGATTTGGCGTCAAGATGAAAAGTGTTGAGGACAAACAACATAATAAAATATAACACGCCACGTTTTAAAGTCTTCTCCTCGGCTGTAAATGAGGAAATAAATATCATCATTTCATGAAGATTAACGACCATCACTGGCTCAGACACAGAGAGGAAACCAAACTACCGTTTACAGCCCGGGTCTTATTTTTGTGGTTCTGGGCCTATTATCCATCAATGATAATCGTCTTTTACTCACTGGGTTAATCACTGAGACCAGGCTGCAGTGAAACAGCAACACAAGCAATCACATGTTCACACAAGATTTAAATAAATACAGGAAGAACACACATTTTTCAACCTCAAAACCAGTTTACTGGTTTACAGTCACTTTGCTCCGGTGACACTGACCAGGTCTCAGCTTGAGCCTGGAGACTACAAGTTTTAAATGCAAAGTCAGTTTTATTAACAAAAGGCATGAAGTTTGAAAGAGATTTAATCTGTTTCTCAGAAGTCCTCCAGTGTTAAAGAGAGAATATGCAACGTTTGAAAGAGGAAATCGGAAGCTCATTCTCAAAACAATAAAAGGACAAACTCACAAGCAACAAATGACATGGTTGCACTCAGCGACTGACGGCCGTATATGTATATATGATATACAGTAGTATATAGTATAGAGATTAATATATTAATTATTATAATATGGTTATAATTTCAGGTATAGGAAATGCTGCCAGCAGTTCAGAGTTTTATTTGTTGCATACAAAGGTACAATGTACAGCAAGGAAAGGTGTAGGTTACTGTACAAAACTGCAAAAAAAAAAAACATTATGAAAAATGTCACACATGATGGGAAATATTACAATATTAGATATTATTGAATATTATATTATCAGTAATCATCTAATACTTTTCATATGTGGTCACATTAGCTGCTCTTCAGTAAAAGTTACATAGGTTCAATAATGCTAAATTAATGCTACGTTGCTGTTGAGTTTTGACATTGAATTGCTTCCCTCTACCCGCAGTTTGAGTAATAATCTAAAACACTTGTTTGCTTTAGATAACGAGGGGAAACTTGGGATCATGTTCTCAGTGTGTAGAAGGAGCAGAATGTGTTTTTGCTTACACGGCGTGTGTGCACTCACTCTGGATTATCACCGAGCATTAATTCATAAGGCTTGTTTTATCACTCAATCAGACCAGTGTTGGTAATGCTCATCCATCACCCCCGTTCCCCCACTTTCAGCACAGACCTCTGCTTCCCCCCGCCTGTAAGCTCTCCTGCCTCCCACTCCCACTAAATTAATTTTTTGCACCCTTCGCTTCTCCTGGTCTTCGAGTCTCACATAAGCAGCTCCACGAAAAATAGTCAGTGCCTACACTCCAATCTCGTGGCTGCTTGTGATTTCTACCTTGATCAAATATTTACAAAGGCAGCACAAACCTTCTTTTCAGCTGTGTTTTTCATTTCGTGTGTCTTGCACGACTGTATCGAGCCAGCTTTAGCCCACTGAGGTGGATGTTGATCAGTAGTAACTGTATTTTTGCGAGTGGGAAGGTTGGGTGGTATTGTGCAATTGCATCTACTGTATGTTACGTAAAACAAAACTTGCAACGTCTGCATCTTGTGTGCATCAGTGGTTGTAACCGTTAAAAAAAACGTAAAATTTATTTAAAATAAAAATTATATCAATTGATATGCATAAGTATTTGAAAAGTCATCAGAACTTGCTTTAAATCTGCATGTAATAATAATGATCACATATATCAAGTATATACTGTATGTGGTTAAACGATAAAACACAATGATGCAGAACAGACAGCAGTATTAAAGGTCCATACAGTATAAAGGTCTCTGTCCATGTGTTGTTTGATTATAAATCAGGTCTAGCTTCTATATTAATACTGTGAAAGTATCAAAGCCTCAGTCCACAGAGAAATGCACACAGCCTGTATTCAGAAACTGAGCCTTAAAACCAGCCTCAGGACTTCTAGTGATGTCGCAACAAAGCAGTCACCACAGTACCCCAAGCCCCGCCCACCTGGACCCACCATCCAACCTTGCAGGATTTGGTTTCTATGAGTGTTTTACCTGAAATCTGCTATATTTTTATTGGATCACTCAGAAAACAGTCAGTCAATCAGAGGAGAGGCTCAGAGCCTCCTCTCTTTTGATTGGCTCACCAACCTGTTGTTACTAGAGCTCCAGAGAGAAGCCTGAATGTAAAATTACATTGAAATACAAGTCAAATATATCTTCTCATGGCTCAACACTTAAAATAAAGTTACTGTAGATGTATAAATAAACATGATACGATGAAATGATGAAAGAAAGAAAAGTAGGAGACATTGCATCAATAAAGATAAATTAAATTTGAGGAAATCTGTTTAGCGAATAGAAAAATAAATGTAGAAAAACAAAACATTCATATCAAGATAAAAAAAAATTATGTAAAATATGTCGAAACGTGAATCTATAAACTAAGTAAACTGACCATCCCTTGTCACTGAGCTGCTCTCAAGTCTTAAGTTTCTCACTGAGTAACATTGAAGACTAGCTGCACCCACACTCTGTAGTGCAACACAGTGCCAGGCTACATGGCTGCTGAGCATTTTTCACAATTTTAACAGTTTACTTTTTGTATATAATATGAATTATAATGCAAATAATCATTAATAGCAACCCCTGGTGGAAGGTGTTTTTCCTTTCTGCAGGGGTTGGCTGTCAGTTTCTCCTGCTTCTTGCCTTTTTCTGTCTGTGACACATCCATCCACTATCCATCATCTCATCCAGCTCTGTTTATGGTAAACAAGAATTTTCCAATTTAATTTAAACAATGCTACAGTAAGGAGCGGATGTAAGCATGCTGAGAGAAAACATGGTGTTATTGCATCCTAATTCAGATGACTGAGTGGGCCTGGTCTGGTTTCAAGCCTGGATATCTACTCCATTCCTCCAGTGTAGGCAGTGGGAATAAAGGCAGTGAATAAAGAGGAGAGACAGAGTGAAAATCGCTACATGCTAAGAAGTGTTGTGTCACACACTGAGCAGAGAGCAGTGCAGAGCCCTTCTCATTAAATTCTTGCAGTGGCGTTGGTTTTTTCTACTTTAATGCTTGGGAGACGCTGGCTTCCTCCTCAGAGAGAGATAGGGATTCAGGGGCCACCGAGACGAGCGCACAGCCCAATTTGTCTTAGTTCCAGGGGGAGGAGGTTTAAACAGCAATGCCCTCTCCTCTTTTTTAATCTCTAGTGACCTCTCCCTCTCTCTATCGTACATCTCTGTTGTGCTTTAAGCTCCCCCGCTCTTCGGTGCTTTGTCCTCTTCGAGCTGTCTTATTTGACTCTGTGTTTTGTGTTTGTCTCTCAATCTCCGAGCCAATTCTCCCTCTCACCCACTGTGAGATAAGGGTGCTGGAGGATTTCGCCACATTGCGACTCACTTTAAATTACTTTAGGTCATTTCCACTGATGCCTGTCAGTGATTCTTCTGACGTCACTTCAAGATTAGTTACTGTTGCTCCATGAAGTTGAAAGTAAATGTTGGAAAAAGAGGAACACAAGGAGAAAAAAGTTTATTGTTGGGCTTGTGCTGTTAATGTAAGTGTCCTTGTAAATTGTTTAATAGTGTCATAAAGTCAAACCACCAAAAACGACACCCCCTTAAAATGTGTTACAGTAACTGTTTGATGACTGTCAAGTCAAGTCAACTTTATTTTTAGAGCACATTTAAACGCAGCTTGAGCTGACACCAAAGTGCTGTACAAAGGGTAATTAAATTAAGGAAAAGCAAGTAAAACAAATGTATGAAGTACATAAACACAAGGAATTCAGGTAAATATTCTGTATAAGACAAGAAAACAACAAGGAGCAAATACTGTAGTAATAGTATGAATATGACAATGGACTAGAAGGTTAGTGAGCTAAAAAGGCCAGTGAATAAAAATGTGTCTTTAGCCAGGATTTAAAAATGGAGATGGAAGCAGCACATCTGATACCAAGTGGCAAAAGGTTCCATAGTTTGGAGCTGCAACTGCGAAGGTTTTAGATGTGATCGTGGGACATGTAGGAGGGATGAGCTTTCAGATCTGATCCAGGAGCTGAGTGCCAATGGATGAGATCTGGGAAGATCTTGTTTGTTGTTTGCTATCCAGGCCTTGATGACCTTAAAACAGTCCAAGAGAGGTTTAAGGGAGTCTGTAGATTTTAGTGGGAGGTAAAGCTGTGAATCATCAGTATAGAAGTGACAGGAGATGTTATGTTTTCTGATGTTTCCAAGGGGGAGCATGTACAGCTGAATAGGACTGGCCCGAGGATGGAACCTTGGGGAACCCCACAGGGGCAGTGTAGAACATCTCTGGCATTCTGCTAGATATGTCATCATCATCTCATCATCATCTGTCTCTGGAAGAGTCTGCAGCCATGTCAGTGGCTCTGTGAGGCCGCAAAGCTCATTGTCAAGAAAAAAACAATTGTTAAATTGGCCTGAGGCTGGTTTGACAGTAAGGAATTCAGGAACTGATATTAGAATGGTTTATATTGTTATGAGCATGAGTGTGTGAAGAGATGTGTGCAGCAGATTTACAGAACAGCAGGTTTTTGGGTGTTATGTGGGCAGAAGCAGATAGAAGTGTGTGAGATTTAAAGACATTTAAGCTATTACAATTTATCCAGTTAGAAATATAAATGTGTGAAACTTAATGGTTGTGCAAATGGAAAGTCACAGAACTATTAATAGTCTGCCATTTTTATTATTTTGAAAAAAAAAGTCTTAATTTACCCAGAATTCATTGTACCACAGTCCGTCTTAAGTTAGTCAAAGACTAATCTGCTTTGTGCAACCGATGAATTGAAACTTCTATCTGAAGCCAATTTGTTCCATCTAAGCCACAGTTAGAGTGTGTCTTTGTGAAATTGGCCCCTGGGGGTAAGGTGTCTAATGTTTTCGGCTTAAAATGAGTCAGTCTTTGCTTTTGTGAAATGGTCTGACTTGCATTAGACTACACTATCAGCAAAATGAAGACTGGCCTAGACCCCTGAAGCTACATGTTTTACACCTGTTACATGTCTAAGAAGTGCATTTTTCAAAAATTCTGTTATGTACTTTTACAACATTTAATTTTAAACATTTAATTATCACAATCCCTACAGTTCAGTTCAGTAGGGCGATATTCAATAATATTGTATATCATGATATTTCATGATATATGCAATATTTTTCACAATATCAAAAAAGAAAACTAAATAAAATTTCGGAAATGGCCCATCCTTAGAGCCACACTGCTAACCTGACTAATGAAAACTGGCGCTTCAGCAATGCACTTCACATGCACAACACAGAGAAATGTTGGAGTTTCATGTAAAGTGAAGTGAGAGCACAGTTGAGATCATGACAGAGGAGAGAAGCAGCACCTGTTGGGTGAACCAGACGGCGGAGGTGAAGTCCGCCGTGAACCCTGTCGGTTACATGAACGTGCCAGTTGTTTTGATAAGTTCTAATGGAAACTTTCACTTTTCCTGTAATGCAGCCATCCCAGTTCTCAGGGCCTGTAATCACTTCCACCTGACAGGTAATCTGGCAATATGTGGATTAAAAATCAATTAGACACTCAATGTTATGATAATTGACCAAAAATATTGCTTTGGGCAATTTGAGCATATAATGTGGTTCACTGCAGCAAAGGCAATTTGACAAATTGTGAGTGACTGCAGCCAGTGAACAATGAGCTAAGAGGACTTATTATACTGTTAAGTCAAATTAACTGGTTTCGGCAAGACAATTAAAGCATCAATCACACTGTAACTTGATTCTTGCAGATAAATAATCTGCAACAGGCCAGTTGTGTCTGAGCAGAGACAGACTAGTAAACAAACAAACAAGCAAAGATTAGAAAATCAAGGAAAAGACTGCAGATGGTGAGACAGTTGTCAAACTTGTGACCTCTTTTACTCTGGGCTCGATGAGCATCAGTATTTTTGACATTGTAAAGGTTAATGCATTGATTGATCCAAATGATTAGTAGTTAATTAAGTAACCATTAAGTGCAGATGTAAAGATAGTCTCGTGGTCCGGAGAGGACGATGTGCGGATGATGGACGGGGAGTTTACCTGGCTGCCGTCTCCATCGGTCTCAGCAGGACGGAGGCTTGTCTCGCCCTCTGTGAGAGCATCGCTGCTAAATTTAAGATTTCCTGAGCGGGCCACTTGAGGTGTTTGGATCCTCACGCCAGATGTTCAACAGATGGGGTTCACTAATATCACCCCAGGGTGCACGGGTTTCCACTCTTTCCTGGTGTGGCTTCATATCATTTATTATTTTCAATTTTGTGGTCTTAAAAAAAAAAAAAAATCCCCTTTCCATATTCTCCTAACTCCTTTTTTTTGTAGACCTCCCTTTGCTTTGAGACATTTGCTAAAGCTGGAGTGCGGACAGAGAGGGAGAGAGGTTTTCAGTGCTGGATGAGGTGAAGCCTTCGCCCATTCCTCACTGCTAGACAAGCACCCGTGTTCCACCTGAAACGCCTTTGGATTTACGCTGAGAACTGCAGCCATCTTTCTTCCGTTAATCACCTTGGGGCTGGGTTGCTCCGGCTCGCCACGTCCCCAGGCCGATGGATGACCCGCAGGGGAAATCGAATGGAAACCAGCCAAGCCTGACGCTCCTCGAGTATTTTCTAGGTGCCACAGTGAAAGAGAGAATAGGATGGCAAAGTAATTCAGTGTGTGTGTACCAGAGGCCAGAAAACAACTGTGTTGCTAATTCAGTGCATGTTGTAATCTGTTCTTTATCCAAATTTAAATTCTTATTTGTTATATGGGAGCTGTTTTTGAATTATTTGAATCTGTTTTTCTATCTCTCTCACTTCCGTTTTTCCAGTCAGAGCTGCAATTAACACTTGTTTTAATTTCATTTTAGGCAATTCATTGTTTCATTATTTAAAAACAATGACAAATACCCATCACAAGTTACCAGAGGCCAAACACTTCAAAGACCACAGTTGTTCAATATTTAACTAGATAACGTATTTTCTGATGAAACTGCATGTGAGCGCTGGGCCCAGCTGCAGCAGCTTCTGCTCCAACAGCAAAGCACCAAACCATCGCTACAAAGAGAAGAAACAAAGTCCACGTTTTCTTAAGGGGAGGTTTCATTACCTATAATCTAAATCCATGTGTCCATCACTTGGACAGAGGCGTCGGGAACATGTGTTTGGCTTTAATGGAGATTCAACTCATAACCTAGCGATGAAGAGACTGATGAAGATGAACAGATCCAGCAGGAGAACAAGAATCTCAGGTTTTTTGTTAAGTATATTTTTTGGGCTTTTTATGCCTTTGTTGGACAGTATAGTGGAGAGAGACAGGAAACGGGGAGGCAGTGAGAGGGGGAATGACATGCAGCGAAAGGCCGTCCGATGCGGGATTCGAACCGGGGCCAACTGCAGCGAGGACTGTAGCCTCTACACATGGGGCGTCTGCTTAGACCACTACGCCACACGAAGCCACAGATTCACGTTTTTTAAGGAGAAGTGACTGAGGTTTGCAGCTGTGTCACAGGCAGTAGTTGGGCATGGAAATTCATAGTTTGGTTAGACCATTAGACGATATTTGATGATATCAAATATTGCGATATTTCCCGCCATATGTGATATTTTTCTTAAAATAAAAAAAAACCTGTTTTGCACACTGTCCAGCTGTCAACAGTGCGACCCTCATTTCACTGGTCTGTTTACAGTACGCTAGGGATGTAACGGTACACGTATTCGTGCCATGTTGTTCGGGTCGTATCATGAAATTAATATAATCAGCTTTGACCGTGCAAGTTACGTGCATAACATTTTGTGTTCTGATGGTCAGTTTACGACATGTTAGTGAATAAAGTCTTACAGCTGCAGTGAGTCCGTGTAACCTCATATTGCGCCAGTAAAGTGCGAACCATAGAGCGTTCAAATCCGACCCATGGCTCTCCGGTCTCTCTCTCACTGTGGCTTCCAATTCTTAGCTCTTTAATGGATGTTTATTTTATTGTTATATTATTTATTCCTTATTTATTTGATAACCTTCTGAAGCACTTTAAGTCTCAGTAGATTGCAGCAACGTCGATAATGCAGAGATCACTTAGGTTTGTTTTGTTTTTTTAAAGGAATGTACCTTTATGTGCACAGCGTCACAACCCTACAGTACGTTGTACCTTGGCAGGTGACAAATTAAACTTTGAAATGCTGTTCAGTGGCATCGCTTATACAATAAATAAATAAATTTGCATTTTTCTCCAAAACTCAAATATTTATATTAATTTGACAGTTTTTCAAATTATGCTAATTATCAAAAAATCCAATACTGTGGACTTGAATGGTCCAAGAGATTTTTTTGTAGAGCACATTGAGCTGGTCAGGTATCCCACTAATGCACAGCATGACTTCACCTTCTCTTGAGGAGAAATCAATCTGCCCAAAATTAAAGCTGTTGAGCCACGATTTTTTACATCATCAGGTGCAGCAAGAGCAGCTTAGCATGAGAAAGGAAGGAGATGGAGTCCGCCTGCAGTCTCTATGGCAGTGAATGAGAATGAAAGACTGACCTATTAATAAAAGGTTAGATCTGAAGAATTCTAACTCCTATTGCTTAAATGCTTACATGTTGAGAGGAAATAGGCATGTGGCTACATGCCAAAGTATTATACCAGCCTCTAGAGTTAAAACTGAGATGACTGAAAGTAGTTTAGACATTTATTCCTGGTCCAGAAAAAACACTTTCTCCACACGTCGCCTGATCACTGATGAAATGGCTGTAGAAGCAGTCACTGCTCACTTCAATTTCACCAAAAACTGTAACCGTGTCGTAGATTACCACTTTGAAAGTTCTTATTCTCAGGAGCATTTTAAAGCTTGAATGAACACTATAGCTGCACACGTCAGAGCTCTGAGAATCAAGTGGATCTGAGGAGTTTGATTTCCTTTCATTACAAATTCATTTCTGGTTAATTTTTCACAGAAAATGTCATTAAAATGTCACTGTCTCCACATGCAGCTGCTGAAATGGTTAAATAATATATATTTGTTTTTTCATGTCTGTCACTGATATGCCCCAACCTTCGGGTGGCCCTAAAGGGCGCACAACACTCCAGCTGTGACCCAAATCAGACACTAGCAAACAAACTCCAGGCTGAGAGGCAGCAAGACCAGGAGTCCCCATGCTAGAAGCCTGTGCCCCTTCTGAGGCTGGCACCAGAGCCTTTAACCCCTTCCTGACCAGGCCAGGTGCATCTCATGGAAGAGTAATCAGGAACAGCCTGGGCGGAGCTACAGGACAGGGAAAAGACAAAAGCTCCGGGAACACGTGCTGCTGTAACAGAAATATTCAGATTCAGCTGAGGCAGAGAAACTAGAGCGGAAGGGTTCAGCTCAGTGTTATGTAATGTTGCTGGTATCAATCCGCTCCAACCTGTTAACATGGGTGCCCCAAATGAAAACCAAGATGTTCCGCAGCCAGTGTGGGCTTAGGCTACATTAGCCACTGTTAGCATAATACACTTGTGTTGTGGTATGGATAATGTAGGCGCCAGGTTTTAACAAGACAGAAGAACGTGTGGAATGAAAAAGATGATTATTTAAATTGATTTCATTTCATTTAATTGTCCACTGTGAGTCTGGCAGTCTATACACATTGGAGGAGCATGCATTTAAAGCTCCATGTTGACTCAGGGTCCCTCCACAATTCATATTTTTAGTGTAGTTTTCATGGTGCATATTTGAAAAGTTGGAATATAAACTTGCATGTAATTAATTTACAACAGACACTGAACTGAGGGCATCTGGGAGAAAGGCAGTTTCTTAGTGCTGCCTGAGGGTTTGTAAGTAATTTAAGAAAGCCAGATCCCTGAAAACCAGTCAGGGAACAATGTGGAAGGATTTCACCGTGGTAACAACTCTGACATGAGCAGCAGAACCAGTGTGCAGCCTGTTTTTTTGTCTGTTGATGTAGCCATATTTTCAGGGCCTGTAATGAGCCCGCCTCACACGAACAGGTAATGTCCTCCACGGAGACAAACATTCTGCATCACTCACACAAAATACATACATTTGCTTTCAGTCCAACAACTTCCAGCCCTCGATGCTGCCAAGTGCTAATGAACACTGTTTGGATGAGGAATTATCTGCTGGAGCCATTTGGGTTTTGCCTCCACAACAGGACATTACCATTCATGTTTGTTTTTTCAGCTTTCTGGATATTTACTCATCATTTCAATGAGAGACTAAAAGAGTGAGTGGTCCTAACAGCCTGTTATAGTGTGTGCTGCTGCCGCGATGGTAAAAGAAAAGTGGGTTATGAATATGCACTGATGATTGTGAGGGTAAATTGTTAAAAAGAAAAAAAATAGTTGAAGTATGTTTAATTCGGTGTTACTTGTTATCAGGAAAACCTGTCCACAACATCAGACGTCCACAGTGATGACGGCCTCTGCCGGTCTTTCACTGTCTTGTTTTTGCTGGACTTGAAGCCGATGGCTCAGAGTGAACTGGAAAGTCTGAATTGTCCACAATGGCACGAATGCGTTTGCCTCTATGTGACAGTCCTACCTGTCCAGGGTGTACCTACGTTCCTCTCAGTGCATCCTGGGAGACACTCTTGTGTGTGTGGCCCTGTGCCCTTGATTGCGTGGTTCAGTAGTTTGTTCGACACGATCCTCTTTCACGTCCCCTTGGAATTTGTAGCACGACAGTGTAGAAAAAGATTCTTTGCTCCCTTCCTCATTCGAAGAGATTGTATGAATAATGAAAATAAAAATTTTAATAATCAACCTGTATGTCATTCTCTCTATTCTCTGCTGCGTACCCTTCGGTTGAGTGATAGTGGAGTATGGTAAATCAGCTCTGGTGCAAACTAACATCATTATCATGTGCAGCTCATCAGTGTCAGAATGCCAATTTAATCAGTAACCTAATCAGAGCCTGTACTCCAATTCACTTTACCATGATTTACGGACTACAGACTTTTAGAGACACTGTATGTGATCTAAGAAAAGACGTCTGCAGGACTTTGACATGAGATCTGCAAATTATATACTCATGTAACTACAAACTGAATGTGTAATACGTCCTGAGAGGATTTAATTCAAGGTGCAGGAGGTCCTGTTGATGAAGGACATTAGCTTCTGAGGAGAGGCCTTTGTTGGACATGTAGTGCGACTGTCACTGTGAACAATGCACTCATTGCAAAGGGAAATGAGATTTACTAATTAGTTAAAAATTTGATTTGATTGCTGATGTTTGGGAGGATGAAGTTTTGCAGGATTTGCTGGAAAACCTAAATCCTGCAAACTCAGTGTATCAGTGGTTTCACACATTTTTAACCCTGTACACTTGAGTTTTGTATCTGATACTAAGCCCTTGTATCAGGATTCCAAATTTTTATTTCTTTATTTTTCTCCTTGAGCTTCCACTACCATCACTTGCTGTTTTCTCTTGCCCTTCCCCTTCCCCTCTTTGTAGCTGTGTGTCTCGTTGCAGCGTGTAATTCGTTCTGTCTTCATGCCCGTGGCCCTGTTTTGGGCTCTGGCCAGTGAAAAAAAGGCTCTCAGGCAGTGTCACTCCACAGACCACTGCTGTGACATGATGTTGACAGGCGCCGGGGCGAGCCGACCAAAAGCAAAATCTAATTACCATTAAACCAGGGAGCCGTGCTTTAGCCAGCAACATCACTCCCAGGCCTATTATCCAAAATTAGCACATGCACTCACACACATTAAAAACACACACAGTTTGCCCAGCTCGCAGGCACAGTCACACATTTCCCTGTCCTTGCCACAAGCCCCCTTATCACACTCCTCCCCCCTCACTCTGTTTCAACTTTCAGGAGGTGAATATCCAAATCTTCGGTGCATGTTGTCTCCTCTAGATGGACTTTTCTTACATGCTTTGGTAATACTGTCTCAGTCACACTTTGAGTCCAATACCCCTGTTGGAAGTGATACACAGTTTGTCCATTATGATATGTGTCGGGCTTCGACGCCACCTTGTTTTGAGCAGTACGACATATATTGGGGGGGGGTTGCATTGCATGTTCGACTCAGAAGAGACCCCAGAATAAAGACAGGAGTGCCCACTCATGCAGGCATTTTTTGGTTGCAAGCTAAGTGTTTTAAGCTGCTCTGTAGATGGCTGGCAATGCAATATCATCATGTTTCCTCTAACCACCCATGCTGGCAGCTCAGTGATAAAACAAGATTTTGAACTTTGCAGCAGCATGGAGACCAGACCTGGCCACAGCTTTAACACAATGCACAGCTTCAACCTGCAGGGAAAACTGTGGAAACAGTGTTTCACTGTCAACAGACAACAACATGCAGGTGTTATATCTAACAGTCCTTGTTATTGTTCCAATAATGACCCATTGGCAGGTTTCATATTTAACTGACTGATTTATCAGTCTTTCAACACATCAGCGGTCAGGGCGGAAACTGGTATGTGGGTCACTATTAGGAGGTCATTATCAGTTATGAACAAATGGTTTTGTCCAACCAACAGTTAAAAACCCAAATGTCTTAATTTTACTATCATAGGCTGTGAAAATATGCTGAGGCCAAAATGTGATAATATTGAATATTGCAATATTTTCTGCCATATGCCATAATATCTTTTTTTGTAGATCTGCACAGTCTGCCCTGCTGCAAAGCCCAACTCCAATTTCACTGCTTTACTTCCTGTACGTGGCTCCTCCACATGTGGCAAATAAAACTTTCAGCTCCTGTTTAGTGGCAGCATCACCGAGACGTGAAACATGAAATATAATAATATAATGATATATTATAAAATATCACCTGAAACACATAATATGATATGATATAATACGATTAGATTTGGGTGACATGTATGATAAAAATCAATGCGTCACTTTCTCTAATCATCACACCCTCACTAAATGATGTCGTGGTAATTGGAGACTGTCCTCCTGTAAAAACGATGACCCATAGTTACGTTTTGTTGCTAGGCGACATCCAGCGGTGGTAGTAATTATGACAGGAGCAAAGAGAAAAGTGCGGTGACGTAGTATAAAGAGAGACAAAGTCCACGTCAGGAGGAGGTTGTGGTGGATGGAAGAATATGACGCAGGAGAGCCGTGTTCCATTCCCATGTGAAACTAGCTGTATTAAGTAGTAAGTAGTTAGTATTAAGCCAGTGGTTCCCAACCTTTTCCATCTCATGGCCCACTTGAAATTCTCAAAAATGTTGGCGGTTCACATCGGGTCCCTAACAATACAAGAATACACCATGGTCCAGCGGCAAAGTGGTCAACTTAAGTCCCTATCATTGGCTGATGACAGAGATGAGCCTTAATACGAAAAATAAAAACAAATAAAAGAATAAAAACAATGAAAACATTATTTATATTTATGATATTTTAGAATTACATTTTTTCACCAAAATTGTACTGTTTTGTTTTGTCGGGCAACTTGCAACCTCCGTGGCTCACCAGTGGACACCATAACAACATATATATAACATTTAAACAGCCAAAGAAACACGCATTTTATCTCTAGTTTTGGGGATCGTTGTGCTTTCAAATGAGCTAAAGGATCACATGCTCCTTCATGAGCTTGAACCATTTTCCATTTTCTTAAAAATAATTTGGATGGAAGTCAGAAATGCATCCAGGTCATCCAGGTAAAGCCAGACAGTTTTTCATATGTCCTGCAAAGTTTGAGCTGTATCATAGAAGAGCATGTGCAACACAAACATGAAAATTCACAAATTTGTCGAATTTTATGTAAAAATTGGACACAGCATATCTGCATGGAGAAAGACTTCACCCTGTGTACCGGTGTTGGTCTCATTATGTTGCTGTGAAAAAAATGTCTTTGCCTGAAGCAGCTTTATTCAGACGCAACACCACTGTAGGCCACGTGGAGGGGAATCAAAGAGGGAATGGGTGGGTGGGGGGTCATCATTCATCATTGTCTTGGTTGCCATGGCTACCAAGAGTTATTATGCTCTGTTAACACCCCCCACCCCCCCACCCCCCCTTCTCTCCTCTATCCACTCCACTGCCAGCAGAGAAAGTCATTGTTCCTAGGTGCAGTGATAATTGTTGTAATAATAACAGTGAAATAAATGGCTTCTGTGTTCTCTCTGAGACCCACTTCTGAACTGTAGAAACACCGTTTCAAGACTGATGCCGTTAGCGCTTCATCCTCCGCTCACACCTCCCAGTCAGCAGCACAATGCAGTGCAAATTTACATCCAGGGTTCCTCTCGCCGAGCTACATGAATACACTCTTTGTAACGTCAGTTTGTCTTTTGTAGGTTTGATGATCATTTTGTAACCAAACAAGAGTACATTGTAAAATATACAGATAATATAATAATATTGTGCCATAATATAAATATATATTTTTTGCATCACAGTTCACATATCCTGAAAATAATAGTCAGGTTACAGTCATGTCGCTGTCCTATTGCTGTGTGAGACAGCACTGTCCTACATTTGAAGTAGTCTTTTTTAGGTCTAGTCATGCAGTATAGGATTTCCTTTTCATGCATCTTATTTAGAGGATTAAGTTCCTGGAACTTGCTCCCATGTTGTGCAGCATATACACATGAACTACAGCAGAAATTTTCCAAGGCCCAGATTTCAGGCACTGATACACAAACTGCCTTTTTTTTTTTTTCTGTGTAGTGAGCAGTCGACATGCTTATCAACTGAAACACAGAAATGTTATGTCATCTTTAAACCTGATTATGTCTTAATCTTTATTTTTATGAGTCTGATGAAACACTCATCCAGTCTGATGGCTGCAGGCTTAAAAAGTGCAGCACACAGGGCTGGCTTCAGTATCAGGGCTCGTCTGAGCCAGTGTGTTTGGATTTGTGCGCACCTCAGAGTGCATGTACTTTGTGGTCGCATGTGTGTCCGTGAAATTATCTACTTGATCGTCGACGAGCGGGATTTGAGCTCTTATCGCACGCAGGAGTTTGGCCATTGCAGCAAATCAAAGGCACAACGTTCTCCACGTTCCAGACTCCGGACTCCCGGCTCAGCCGGGGAGCGAGCCTGAGCGCCTTATCAGGTTGACCCAACCTCGGCCTGCCGCAGCCGCCGGCCTGAGCCTCCTGGTGCTACCGAGCCGTCTGAGGGGCTTTGAAAGGGCCCCTCTGATGTGGGACTGAGGCTGGGCTGAGCTGTTGATGATGGAGCTGACTGGTGACTGCTGATACTTGCTTTCCTTGACATAAAAGAGACCTTACCCAGGAAGTTAGTGTCATATCAAGACTTCATCCTGATCCTGTCTTAGTAAAAGTGGAAATGATTCCAGCACAGATGTATATCACTTACTGTAAGCTTCATTTCACTCATTTATTTGATCAACATTTTTCATGCGCTAAACAAAAAATAAGTCACAGTTTATCATTTTTCCAAACGATCAAACTATTTTCAACATGAACGCAGGAGAAAAAAACTACCTTCTTCCTAATCCTGACTTCAGTCTCATATTTAGGCAAATCATTGTTTTGTTGTGCTCATGTGACTGCAGGGAAAACACTTATCAAGTGGTTATCTTGTGATGACAACATTGCCTCATCATAATATATCATAATCATAATGGTAACATCACGTGATGTCTTATGTGATGTCTCTTTCGACGAAGATTTTAAAAAGAAACGTATGAAAGCCTGATCACAACAAAACTGATGTGATCAGCTTGTCATTAATCATCAATGTTAATGACGTATAGGTGCTGATAGATAATAGTATATTTGACAGATTTTGCCTGACCCTTGTACGGATCAATCTGACAACACACATGCTGCAAATACTCACAACAAGCAAGCTTCGTGACTCTTGACGTTTAAAGCATTGAACAAGTGCGTGCCAGTCAGGTTGAGTATTTGCAGCTCATGTGTCGGCAAATTGATGAAGATGTTTTCTGAATATGTTTCTGTTTGGTCTGTTTTCATGTGTCTTCTTAAGCTGCAGTATGTTGAGCTCTCAGGGCCACTGTACTTTCACCTCTCGTCACTCACTAGCCGACACTGACTTTCAGA
Source organism: Seriola lalandi dorsalis (assembly GCF_002814215.2). Classification (NCBI taxonomy): domain Eukaryota; kingdom Metazoa; phylum Chordata; class Actinopteri; order Carangiformes; family Carangidae; genus Seriola; species Seriola lalandi. The sequence goes on from NW_019525301.1 coordinate 4,503,103, forward strand.
TTATATTATATTATATTATATTCATTATATTTACACTATGTATTATGCTAAATAAATGTTGAATAATCAAATAAAAGTCTCTTAATGGTTCTGAATCAGGACTTCCAGTATTCACAAGTAATTTGAATCTTGCATGTACTGATAAATGTAGTTAACAGCAGGTTTTAAACATCGGACCAACTTGATTTGATAAGGGTTTCAATAGGATTCTATACTGGACTCAGATTTGGTAAGTTAAGCATGTAGTAATTAAAGTACATTCTAAAGCTTTAATAGTCCGTTGGATTGCTCTGCTCACTTTAGATTTGCAGTATCACTAGATTTATGCAAAATCAGCTGTCAGCTAAATGTGACCACTTAGCAGGAGACATATTTCTGTCTGCTTCTATCACTGAATCTCTTCGGTTTAGCTTTGCCCTGATAAAAGCATGAATTAGACGATGCCCGAGAAAGAGTGAAAGGACAGATCGTTCACCATCCTTCAGTCACATCAGCACTGATTTCCTTCCTCGTCCAAGGATGTGAATAAAAACAAAACAAAAAAAACAAAAAAAAAACAAAGAATGACATTCAGCGGTGACGGGATGGAGGGCGAGCGAGCACAAAGAGGCTAAAGATAATGGATGTGAACTGGATTAAATGGGCTGGGTTAGCGGTTAGGTCAGAGCTGCCATTGTAGTGTGAGTCACTCTCTCTACTTCTAATCTCTCTAATTAGGCCTCATCGGCATTATCCAGCACCTCCCCTCCTCTCCTCCTACCCCCCCCTCCATATTCATCTCGGATCCAGGCAGGATGGAGGGGAACCGACAGCTCGAAGGTGTGCACAAGTTATGTGTGCTGTACATTAGGGCTGATTATGGAGCTTTAATACTGAGTAAGAGGTGCATAGCAAATCCAATATATCGAATTACCAGTATTACAGTATGAATTTATCATGGACCTCAACCCTATGAATGTGACTGATGCATCTGTCTGTTAAAAAGTGAACTGCTTTTGATCAACATAACAGTCAAAACAAAACGCACAGGTTTTAAACACAGAATTTCTGATGCACCTGATTCCAGCCCAGAGCAGAACTTGATTTCTGAGGCTGATGCACTTGTTAGGGGATTTAAAAAAATCTGATGATGATGCATCAGCTCACAACAATCATGTAAGATAAACAATTTTGATATGGATCCCTGATAATGTGACTGGTACATACTTACCAGAACATCTGTGACAGTGTTCTTCAGTAGCAAAACTGTATAAACTTCATGTGGGGACATGCTTCTAAATTACTTTAAACATAGTTTGGTATTTCTATATTGCAACTTTTTTTGTCCATATGACTTAAAATTATATTATTATGTAATTATGACTTACTCTCCGATCAAGAAAAATAAATATTAAAGGAGTGGGTCATGACATCATGAATTGCTGCTTTTAGGACAGAGGCAAGTCTCAGATTGTCCCATCAACATGGTGTTTATATCCCTGGATGACTGTCCTCTATTCATTCATAAACATGTATTTAAGGTGGCAAAAAAAAAACTAACAGCCAGTTCAACCAGCTGATCAGTCAAAATGAGCTCCATTATCTTAAATTTGATCAGACCAGTGGCTCCCAACCTTTTCCAACTCATGGCAACCCACATGTGACCCCATAAAAATACGGAGGCCAAATGATGCCTTCACAGAGCACATTCGGGAGTGAACTGAAAACAGGAGAAACATGAAGCTCCACAGTGACAGACTAAACATTTTAATATTTTTAAAGATCATTTCATTTTAAAACATTTCAAACAGGTGCCCTGGTAGTTCATCAGGCAGAGTCCTTAGCTGCATGTCTCCCCCTCTCTTTCCCCTGACTGACCTGTCTATCTCTACCGTCTCTATAAAATAAAGCAAAAATGCCATAAAAGGAATTATATACAAATTTGAAATCAAATTTATCAAGACATATATCTTACATAGTGCCATCTGTCCATTGGACCATAAGGTTTAAAAACTGCTTCAAATGTTTGTTTGTTTTTTTTTGGCAGCATTTTGTGTGGCCCAAAGACTGTAGGAACCAATGAAATTAGCCCATTGATTGATTAAGTCATGCAATAAGTAAAATACTGAACTTTGCTGCCTGCAGAGTTTTTGGACAAGATGCACTTTTAAAGATCTCCCTTTTAGAAATGAATCACTCATCAACAATACTGCCGCGGAAAAAAGAGCCACAGTGTTCATACAGTAAATTACTGAAGTATTTACAGCGACGAGCACTAAATTAACACAACTGCATACTGAGTTAGAGCCATTTAAGAGCCTAAATTTGTTATGTTACATTATGCGTCTCCTGCATTAATATTTATGGGATGAGTTTTGAAATTCTGACTCCACACTGAGTGCGCAGAGCCGTTCATAATGTATGTGTACATCCTGTATATGGAAGAGCAGTCGGTGGGGAATCTACAGGTGCACCGAAGAGAGGCGAGTGAAAGCATCAAGGTGTTTGTAGCCGGCTCTCTGCATAAAGGCTGCGAGTGTGTTTAGTTTGACAAGCCCGGTGATGTCACTGCTGTCAGCCATGCTAGTGTATGTGCGTGTTTGTGTGTATGTGTGTGTGTGTGAGGAATGCTAATGCAGAGGCTTGTGATCCCATGTGACCAAAGCAGGCAGTATTTATTATGCAACTGGCAAGCAGCGAGTCTGAGCTCTGCTTACAGAGCAGCAGAGACAGACAGAGGCAGAGAGATGGATGGATGGATGAAGAGCGAGGAAGACGTTTTGTTGCTTGTGTGTGCAGTTAGGTTCACACAGTAAATGTGATTTTGGGGGAAATGATTCTGTTTTTTCAACACATCAAACTGAAGCTTTATGTTGTTGTTGTTGTCTTTGGACTGCCCCTGTGAGGGGTCGCCACGGCTACCCACCATCTCAGTATTTGATTTGACATTGGTTTTACATATTTCTGATGCAACCTGCAGTCAAGGGAGTTGGGGGTTGAACCCCCAACCTAGTGATCAGCACCCAACCTGCTCCACCACCTGAGCCATGGCCCCCCACAACCATTATATTATGTGTATCTGCTAAATGTGTGCATTCAGATTTTGGGTTTGGTGATAGCAACATGACGTGGTACAATAACATTTCCCAGACAAATTAAAGGAGAAACCTGAATATACATTTATGTAGAATACATTACAAATCGATGAGGTTGAAGATGATGTAAATCATGTGCTATGACCTTCACAGTCACTAAATCTTAAGACATGGGTAGAGCTGCACGATTCATCAAATTATTATCGAAATCTCAATACGGCTCAATATGCAATATCCAAACCTCAGCAGCTGCATTTTTTTGATAAAGGTAAAATGTGTCACAACAGATCATAAATGAAGCACTGTGTTGCTACAGAGACACTCGGCCTATTATCCAGACATAAGGGAACATGCTTGTTTGGTACAAGACCAGGCATCATCCTCCAGGGCTGGAACATGAAGCCACCAATGAACTGCAGTTCCTCTAACGACCACTAGAGTCTGGCTCCAACAGTGAGTCAGTCCCCATAGACTCCCATGTTAAAATGTCCAACTTTACAGCAGAAATGAACATGTTTACAGCCTGGTACAAAAACAGTTTTGGTCTATACAGCTAATTTCCTCCTTTCCACACGCCCCTCCTCTTTGCCCATTTTTGGATTAGCTGGGAATTAGGGGCGGAGTCAAGTACTGCCAAGATGGCGATGGTAGAACAGCTCACTCTGAGCTTCAAAACTGCACTTCAGAAACCTGTGGGTGACGGCACAGAGGCTACGTCCATTTTAAATTACAGGCTATGTACAAGACCCAACAAAAATCACAATCAAAAAATCATCATTTTTATTTATCTATTCTTTTAGTCAAGATGCAAAAATGCAAATGCAATTGAAATCATGACTCATATCACATTATCTGCCAAAATAAGTGCAATATTTTTGTTATATTGTTTATCGTTCAGCTAAACTCATGGGAGCATCGTCTTAGACATTGGTAATAAAGCACTGTATCCATTTAATATGGTTTTAATGACCTTGAACCACTGAGTTTCATTTAATGTATCATCCGCCTGTGTTGTTTTTTTTTGTATGAAAACACCTCATAGTCCGTTATCACTCTTATGGTGTTTGAATGTATCCTTAGTTTAAATAATGGAAAGGTAACTCTGCAGTTACTCTACATGGATTGTCCTCTGTGGTCAGGTGTAATATTGTGTATTGTCTCTCGGTGTAGTTATTGTGATGAAATTCTAATAATGAATTATTGTCAATAGATGATAAGTTCAGTCTGTCAAATATAGAGAACATTTGTTTTGTTGTAAGACATTTAATATTGATATCAAGATAAAGCTCAATAATTATTGCGATAACAATTTTATCCCTCGCCCCCACCCCTCTCCACTCACTGATCTGACACTAACAGACATTCATACATGGATCTTGAGTTACTATGATTAGATCGATTAGATTTTAACGCAGTGTACTTATGATGAAAAAGATTAATATATGGATTTTAAGTTGGGAGTTGGACACTGGCAGGTCTGTGAATTCTGAAACATTAATTAGGGCTGCTGAGTGAATTATGAATGATGAGAGCAGGAGCTAACAGAGTGCAGCTCTGACCTGCTGGAGGTGTGTGTGTGTGTGTGTATGTGTTTGTGTGTGTTTGTGTGTCTGTGTGTGTATGTGTGTGTGTGTGTGTGTGTGGTTAGATGATTTTATTTCTGCCAATAACAGATAATGTCAGCGCGGGACAGAGTGAGGGACAGAGTCAGAGCTTGTAGACGGGGTGAAATGGGATTTGGGGCTAGTGCCAGCTGATGATAACCCTGTCCAAATGGATTGGTAATGGCTATTCATTGGGGCGGGAAGCAGCTCGGCTGCTTTGACACTAATATGAATGCAGACTGAAATGTGGCCGAGGGACTTTGGCTTGAGGTAATAGCATGAAGGAGTGTGTTTATTTGTGTGTGTGTGTGTGTGTGTGTGTGTGTGTTTGTGCAGTAAATGTTCTTGTAAAGTATGTGCACATGTTGAGCTTCAGCTAATGTGGGGTTTAGAAAGCAGATACTGCCACTGATGTGTTTGTTTTTAGTTGCGCATGAACAATATCTTTGCAGATCTTCGTACATGTAGCAAACTTTATGAATAAAGGAAGCACCGTCCATCAGAACACGGCTCAACAGCATGACCAGATGACGTCATATGCTATGTAGAAAAGACAGAAAAATATTGTATATTTTTATTATACTATATTTTATCTCTCACCACCAGTTCAACTGCTTTCACTGTTTATAATTCAAACAACATTTTATTTGCTTTTAAGGCTGAGAGATCAACTGACAAATAACCTGCTATCATCTTGTGGCGGCTGCATCACTGAATTGCTGCAGCTCGCATTTTTCATGTCTGTCATTTTCAGATTCAGCCCCGACAGAGAAACTTTAGTGGAAGGAGTCAGTTTAAACTATAGCTCTATAGTTTAAACTTCAACTACCTTGTAAAGTGTCACATGGAAATAATGAACATTTTAAATCATTGATAGCCTTTGCAGCTGCAATTTCAGCACCACCAAAAGTTAATTTACTTTTTTTTAATGATTTACATTATCTATTTTATTTGTAATAACACAAACATATCGTTAACTACATACAGATAAATATTAGGTTGGATATATGTATGATTCACAGTAATAAAATAATTCCTTATAAATACATTGACGTCTCATGTTTGCATGTTGACTCTTTGCACACACCGTATATACATCTTCCTGCCGAGCCCGTAGGTGTAACCAGTCTAAATCACCAGTCTATAAATCTGCAGTGTGCAAACAAACAGAACTTGAGCATCCATCTTAATAACACCCTGGATGTATTTTCCATATTCGGTGTTCACTCTGCGACACGGTGAGAGAGAGGGCAGGAGACAGCTTGAAGTGGCCTGAGGAAAACAGAGATGCAACGCTTCCTCATATGTTGTCATTTGACGAAATCTGGTTCATGCCTCCCTCTTTCCCTTCCTTCCTGTAGTAGCATGAGAGTGGCTCACTGGCTTCCAGAACATATTGATCCAAAAATAACATCAAAGAGGCTGGCTGACTGACTTAAGATGTGCTGGGAGGGGAAGGCGAGGGCTGCAGGAGTAGGAAGAGGAGGAGGGAACCAGATCCAGCCAGAGGGAGGATTGTACCTGGACAGCAGCGATGAGCCAGACCTTTTACTTTTTTTTGTCAGTGTTTTGTATTTGACTGTTAAGAGATTTGGGATGTTTGAGTTTTGACTTTGAAAGGCAGCCAAAAGGTAGAGTCCTCCTTTTTTCTGATTATTCAGCACTGTTACATTTTAGATGTGGGACTGATTATTAATGATCACATCTCTCTTTTAATCATTTCTGCTTACTTTTTTAATACTGTGCTCAGAGGTGGCCTGGAGCTTTAAAGGTGGAGTATGCAATGCTGGAGAACGACTGTTGATATATGAACTGAGCAGCAAAACAAATACACCCCTCCCTGTAGTGCTCCCCCCCCAAAAAAAAACTAAAAACACCGTGGTGGAATCCAGGGCGTATTATACGGCGTGGAAATGGGAGTAAAAAAACCTCATAATATAAAACATCGGCAAACAAACGACATGCTCACAAATATCCAAAACACAATGGAGTAAAAATATGTGAGTTAGATGTTTATATTGTTTTGACAAAATTACAGTGACAAAAGAGAGAAGAGAGGACTGTAGGTTTGGAGCTCAGCTAACAAGAAATCTAACGTTACCTAGCATAACACTTAGACTTATGCATCCAACTAAATACTTACACTGTGCTAGCAAACTTGTGTTTTTACCTAACTTAACCAAATCCAATGGAGGTGGCAGGTCAGAAAACACAAGGCAATGAATGGCACTTGTCTAGATTATGAGAAGCAGATTGTGCCAACATTTCAAATTTCTATTTTGCAGTTTTGCCGTATCCTTCAGGATCTATATACTTCCAGCACGGATCAACACTCTCTCTCTGTGGTGCTGCAGCATAACATCATAACTATGGCTGTGTTCATCTCATCAGCTCCTTCTGGAGATGCTTCTCCTTCATCAGCAGGCGAGTCATTTGAGGTCAGGCAAACGCGTCTCCCCAGGCTTGGTGCACATTTAACAGGGCACTTAACTTGCCTGTGGGAAGGCACTGCCCTAAAGACTGAAGTCAGTAGACAAATGTCTCACTCTGCAACGTCTTTAGATCGATTGCCTGTAGTATGTGAGATGTGCACTGATACTAATCTGTAGCTATTTTTTGGTAGGTTTATAGTACCCACCCAGCTTTGCCATCTATGATCAATGGGACTGATTGGGATTGAATCCCTTGTCTTTGCGGTTCTTCTGCGCTGCACTACCCAGGAGGCTCTGTTAACAGAGGTAGTTGCTTGACAAGAGCATCAGCCATTGTTGTCTTTATAATACGAGAGAGTATAATAAGCCCTCAAAACAGTGCTACATCAGCGCTAACAGAAGCCACATAGAGTCGCCATTGGAAAGTGGTGGCTAGCATGCTAACTTCGGTAGAAGAAAAGACGTGATAGAAACAAGAGTTAAGGTTGGCGTTGCTTTCCACCTCTGGAAAGAGCTGCTGGTGAGTGAAGGAATGAAGTTTGATGCCAAACTCACAATGTTTCTTTGGGACAGTTGGCAATGCTAATGTTGGCTATGTAGAAACAGCAAAACTTACAAATAGCTCCTTTAAACCTTTAACTATCAGAAACCACTTTATGTCTTCATTTCAGATCAAAAGGTAGACAATGCTTGTTTTAGAGTGTGCATCATCATCATCATCATCATCATCATCATCCTCTGTATTTAACTCTAAGAATCCTGATTCTGGAATCAATGTCGTGATGAACCCCCTCCAATAACTAAGTATGATTTGTAAATAAATTGATGTTTTCCCCTCGTTCCTTTTGTCGGCTTTGTGGGACTTTTATTCTTCTGTTCATTCTATGCATGAACCGGCTTTGGCTCCATCACACTGTTGACACATCCAGCCTGATTGTTCAGGACTGCAGACTGCCTGGATATGATGATACAAAATAAGTATGGATTATAAATTTATGACAACAATAACAAACAGAACAATGATGAGCGTGTGCGCGGCAGTGCCCTGCTCTGTACTACATGGAGGCACAGACTGGAAGACACTCACAGGCCGATGTCTCAGGGTCAATCGATGCCTCAAGTCTTTTATAGTTTTTGTCACAGAGACCCTAAATGGAGGCCAAATTTCAATTGGGTTAAATTTCCTCATCAATACAAGATTGGCGAAGGTAAGAAAAGTGTGTGCCTTTTACCACTCCAGGGCTTTTGTCATGCGATGCTGAAAATCTAAACGGAATGTGAAGATAATAGACATTAAATCTATTGATTTTCATGTATATGACACAATGAGTTTCTGCCTCACTATTAGACTGCAGCACACAGACACACGGACATTAGCCTACATTAGAGGAGCTGCGAGAAATGGCACTGTGCATCATCAAGGAGCGGTGTAATGCGGAGATTGAGTTACAGCCACTGCTGTGTGAAGTGAACTTAAATGTGGGATATGTCTTTAGTCAGACAGCACTTAGGGGGCATATTGATCCGACAGTGAAAAGCAAGTGGGAGAAGACGGGTGTCAGAGCCTGGAGGAGGAGGAGGAGGAGGAGGAGGAGGGGAGGGGAAGAGAAACAAGAGAAGAAGAGAGGGTCACCCACCAGAGGCAAAACAAATGGCTAATCTGTGCCAGGGCAATATTTTTACTGGATTTGTCACTTCACTCTGTTGACTTTTTTTTATTTACCAGTGCGGCCCACTCTTGCTGAAATACTGCTACTGCTGAGCTACTGAAGGACAACACAATGTGATGGGTCCATGAATTATTCTATCCAAAACACAAACAGCACTAAAACACTGCTTTTACCCCACTTAGCGTAAAGGCAGATGATGCTGCCGTTTAGTCCATCTGTTCAAAGCCTTGGCTCAGATTACCATGAAATTTAGTACTGATATTAACAGTCCCCAAAGGATCATCCCTAATGATTTCGGGGGGCTCCCTGACCTTTTGTCTTGTGCCACAGTCTTGTTGAAAGGTTAAAGATTTTAGTTGAGAAATGTCAAAATCAAGTGGATAGATTACCATAACATTTATCCCCAGAGGATCAGCTCTCACAAGTAAATATTAGATTTGCCTACAAAATATTACATAACCCTGAAATTTACCAAACATGCCTCACCCAGTCTAGAGCATGAAAGCTTTTGATTTGAATGACCCTACATCCTCAGAACAAGTTTAACATTTTTGGTCAAATCAAGCCTGTGAGAGCTGTCGATATTTTGTCAGTCCTGTCCAACATTTCAATATTAAGGGGATGTCATAAATTCTAGCAGAGCTTTAGAGGGTTAAAGCTCAGTTATAATTTAAAAAGAGCATCTGTGTGTATCGGCTCTGTTTATATTACATATGTATATATAAACCTCATGTATACTGTACACTGTTATGTTTAAAAACATAAATTGTGTAAAGAATGGGTTTAAACAGAGTTGCAGGAATGTGTGGAGAAAAAATGACAAATTACACATCTGGCTGTGATGCATGTGCATGGTAACATTGGGGACTGACTGGCTGTACCAGCAACTTCATTAGCAACTCACCAGAACACATGGCCATGTTTGGTGCCCTGTAAATCCAGGTAAGACGTGATTTCATTCACGACACTCCCACTGTGCATTTACTGCTTGTTTATTCATTTCAGTGACTTTATATGTATCTGTATGTGTGTGTTCACCTTGGATATTATATGTTAGGCTATAAAGTAGAATATCATAACTAAAACAGAGCAGAAATGATGTCTAACTTTTCCCTGAGTCATTATTCAAGAGGAAATCACGACTTTTATTTACTGTGGGAATTAAGGCAAAGTGATGCAGAATTATAGGACACAAAAACAATCTTTGCTGCCTTTGTTCGACTTCAGAGAGCGGGCTAGTCTGATAGTAGAAGCAACAGAAACAATGTTAGTTGTTCACAGCGGTCTTGTCCCAAGAGTTCTGAAGCATTTTAGCAAACCAGTGTTTCATTATAGATATTTGTGGTTAATTCTCTTGTTCAGTTTCAGTTTTCATGTATTTGCTTACTTGTGAAGAATATTGTACATATACTATGTGTACAGTCTGTGGTTACGTCATGTATATATATACATATATTTCTGTGGACATAATGATGGATGAGGAAATTAGCACAATTATCTAATTGTTTTGTGCCTGACTGCTGCTGGTTTGTGGGACTTCTGTATTTGCACTGAACAAAGGGGAAATCTTCAGCACCAAGGACAGCGCTAGTTTAGCTCTTGTCATGCATGCGTCAATTACTTTATGAAAAAGTTTGTGTTCATTATAACCGCTTCATGCCTTGACTGTGTGTAGCTTATAATGTCCAGCGATGCTATACAGTAAAAAGAAAAACAGAACAGAGCTAGAATCACCTCCTCATGGTCGTCTGCCTCCTCCACTCAGACTAGTTTCAGGTTACATCCCTGTTTATCCAGAGTCATAGAAAATATGAACCATTTGTGTGAAATTTTGTTATAATTGCTGTGAAGTCTCGAGTCATGGCTGAGTCAAGTGTTGAGCTCACACTGACCTTGACCTTTGATCATTGATAACCGAAGTCAAATCCGTTTGTTTTTGAGTCCCAGTGGACATTTGTGGCTAATTCCCTTGAGGAGTTCTTGAGATGTTGTGTTCACTAAGCCAATTATGTTTTATGAGATCACTGTGACCTTTGTCCTTTGATCACCAAAATCTAATCAGTTCATTCTTGAGTCCAGGTGAATGTTTGTGCCAAATTTGAGGAAATTCCCTCAAGGTGTTACGTAGATATTGCGTTCACAATGTCAAAACTGTGTTTTGTGAAGTCACCACAACCTTGACCTTTGACCTTTGACCATCAAAATCTAATCAGTTTCATCCTGGAGTCCTACTTAATGTTTTTACCAAATTTTAAGAAGTTCCATCAAGGTGTTACTGACATATGGTGTCCATGAGAATTTGAAATACCTACTACCAGAAAACAGTATGCCTCTGGCTGTCACCGGCGTGGATGAATTAAAATACAATGACATCACTCATTTTACATTCAGCTGGCAGCCCCACCCCACCCCCCCACCCCCCTACTTAAAACATCTTCCCGCATGTCTGTAGGCTATATATATAGCTTTACTTGCTGCCTCTGTCTGTTGCTGTCTTGTTCTTATCTTGTTTGGCTGCTTTTATCCATCACAGCCATCACCTCCGCCCCGTCCATGAAATACACTCTGCCAAAAAATAATCCAGAATCAATAACTGAGACTGAATGAGAGTTGTGTTCATACCATAACTCCTTTTAATGGCCTGTGGTGGGCTTGCAATGGGAGCAGCATCCCCTTTCCTTTCCCACCTTGCTCCCATTTCCTAAAAAAAATATAAATCACTGATACAGCCATTAAATGCATGCTCTACGAAGTTCCCCACAATCTCACTGGCTGGCACAGGACATAGAGCTGTAAATAAAGGCCTTAACGCTCTTTGACAAATGGCCGCCATTGCTATGCAGGCATTCTGCATGTGACAGGACGTTTTAGCAGAAAGGCAGCGGCAAGGGCTAATCAAAGACGGCGTGCTGAATGCAGACTGCCGGCCTTTCCTTGCACGCTTATGAGTAATTGGTCTGAGAGGGGGGTGTGTGTCATTAGGGGGAAAGTGTATGGGCGGTTGTTTTAGTTGGCTAATGGTGTCGCCGCTCCAGCTTTAGTCGTCCTCTCACTTCATATTCCCCACGCCCCGGTCAGCCAGCCAGCCAACTAGTCAATCAGAGCCGTGGTCAGAGGCTGCTGCAGAAGTAATGGCTGCAGGACCCTCCCCCATAGCTAATGCCAAAACTAATAGGCCAATTAGTGTATGGGGATTGTTCTGATGGCTGCGTGAGATAGAGAGACCCCAGCAACATGATGAGCTCTGTGTGTGTGTTTGTGTGTGTGTGTATGTGTGTATGTGTGTATGTGTATGTGTGTGTGTGTGTTAGATCTCACTGACTGGAGCTCTTGAAGGCCATACTGGTGTTTCAGCAGCAAGGACTGAGTGTATGTAGAGTGCAGCTGTGGAGTTTGAAATACCTGGGTCCTGCAGGATCAAAGACTGAGTTATGCTTTGGAATGACAGAACAACAGAATATATATACAGTATATATATATAGATATATATATATATCTATATATATATGACATGACAAAAGAGGGGGATGCACACAAACCAAGTCAAGCCAGTTAACAAGTGTTTATATATTTATTTTATACATATATAATATATATTGCTGTTGTGATTTTTAGATCACCTGGAACACATGGAGACTCTTCCAGTGTTTCGGTGGACAAGTACATCAGAGTCTGAGCATCAGTGTGGAGAGTGAGCCAGGGAGGAGCCTGACAGGGTCAGACCGAGTGAAAACAAGGGTTTTTACTGCTCCTCTGCTCCCCCATAAAACGCAGGAAAGCAGTAATATTGTACAGTGTGTTGTGGAAATGTGTGTGTGTGTGTGTGTGTGTATATATAGACTGTGGCTCGGTAGGATTTCATACCTGAGCTATGACTCAGCTCTCCGGACAGTCCGACAGACTACGAGGGGCCGTAGAGAACATGATATATTCTATATTCTCTTTATCCCTTTATTAAACACTTTTGCACTCAGAAAGTCTTCAGACCCCTTTGCTTTTTTCATGTTGTTATGTTCTGGCCTTATTTCATTGAAATTATTTTTTGAGAATTTCAGAAATGTTAGCAAATGTATTAAAAAGGAAAACTCGACTAAATGAGTACAATGTTGTTGATCAGACTGTTCACTCTAGTTATGAACCCCGTTATCCATCATACCAAGTTTAGGCCTGTTTCTAGCCTCTTAGCTGATTTGTGTCATTATGAATTCACTTTGGAAAAAACAGCTGAGGGAGGGAGATGATGATGATGATGAGAGAACTGTCAGTAGCTGATCGTTGAGAATCACTGATTTGAAACCAAATTCACACACAATAATAGACACACAAACAAAATAACGACATGAGAGCAGACCATGAGCCATGCTAAGTAAAAAGGTGTGTGTCAGGTGTCTTTTGGGGAAGTTAAACCGTCTGGCTCCCCTGTGGAGTGGAGCTCTTAAGGTTCCTGGACACTTTGAATCACAATGAAGGAGAGTTTTGAAAATGTATTTTCTTTTTCACTTTGATTTTGACGTGTTTCTCCATCTGGTTCATTCACCTTCGCTCAAAACTGATTTTTACACAGTTGTATGCACCGGTTTGTGTCCCGCTGGACGACTTATATGTTTCATTGATGTTTAAAGTGAAAGGTAACAAAACAGATTGTATTAACTTATTAACTTCTACTTATTTACTTATTATTCACTAATAATAAGACAATAAGTAATTTGACTTTTTGTTTGAAAAACTACACAAAACTGAATATTTACAAATATGATTCAGTCTTTGAGAGGATGAAGTGTTGACATTTACAGAAGACTGAGAAGCTGCCTTGCTCAATGGCACTGCAGCAGTAATAATGAGGGAGTGTTCTTCTTTAACTTCCCCTATAGATTTATCCTACCGACGAAGGGGATCGAACCGGTGACCTTTCAGTCACAATTGCATCTGTAACCTTTAAGGCAGAAATGGCAATTTTACAATGTAAAAAGGAGACGATTGACTATTTTCTGAATGGAAGTAAAATTTTCAGTATATTGATGTCACTCTGCATCACTTCCTGTAATTCTCTACAGTCAGTCCACAGGCTCCTACTCCCTTAGGCGGCCCAGGCAGACCATTTTCCTCAGGGCTGAACACTAAAAGAGAAAAAAACTACATTTCCATTTTCTGATATACTGTATGTGTATTCTGCTGAACACGATTCAGTTTTACGTGCCCACGTGTGAAGTGCAAATACTCTTAGTTCTCTGTAAATGTACGGTACTGTGTAAAACGTTTAGGTACCTTAGATTCTTCTCCATCATGCACCATCCTGAGTTCATTCTGCACCAAACACAACAGCCAGTCATGATGAACTATCATCAGAGACCAGAAGAGTCCTGCAATAGATGGTCGTCATAGAGACCTGATCTCAGCATCATGGAGTCGGGTCTGGGATCACATGAAGAGACAGAGACACTGAGACAGCCTGAAGCTCCTGGTGTGTGGTCTCAGGTGTTTGTCAGCTGTGGTGTGAACTACAGCAGAGAACTGGAGCCACACACATAAGCACACGCACACACACACACACACACATACACACACGCACACGCACGCTTGTCTTTTGTTGTCTTTTGTTATTGTTTTGATTGAGAGACCCCTACAGGCAGAAGTTGCAGACTGTGCGTTTCAACGCTTTGAGTCTTTGTATGTAAATGTGTGATTACTTTCAGAGTCTAAATCAGCACATGCACACGCACTGTATGATTTCCTGCCTTAACTCTGCTTCTTCACAGTTACCTGGTTCTTGGTTTGTATGTAAAACTCAGGCACCTGTCAGCACCTTAACATGCATATACATTCTCAATAGGTCCAAAGGTGTTTTCACAATATATTGTATGTTAATGAAAGGCTCAGCTAGGAGCAAGGATGTCTGGCACCATTTTAATTAGAGTCCCATGGGACCCCTGCTATCGACTCTCTCCCACCCCCAGCCGCCCGGTGCCACGGTGGAGCAGGAAAGGGAAATATCCCCAAGGAAACGCTGTTCCCATCTCATCTGAGCAGAACTGTGGCAGCCATCAGCTCAAATCTCCTCCCTCGTGGGAATGCACCGGCGTGCCCTCAACCAAGGGTACTTAACCCTCAAAGGCTTAAACACATGGAAACAGATAGCTGTGGAATTATCTGTGGGTTGTATGGAGAGTAGGTGTGTGGCGTGTGCTGATGAGATGGGACAAACTTCCTGGAGAGGTGGGAAAGTCAACATAAAATACCCTCTCTTCACACCTCCATTCTCTGTCTGTGTCACTCGCCCTGGAGTCTGACCCTTAAGTGAACTCTTGTTGTGTGTGTGTGTGTGTGTGTGTGTGTGTGTAGGATTAGCAGCACATCTGTCTCCAGTATTAGCCGCGTCATTTGTGGCTCCGGATCCACGAGACGCTCCCTGCTGCACGAGGCCCGGCCCGGCTGTCTGTCATGATTCAGCGAGATTCACTTCACATCCTCAGCTAAACTCGCTGGACCTCATTTGTCAAGAGCTGCAAACATTTGGTATGCAAAGCTCCGACAGGCCCTGGACCAGAATTTAAAGTGATGTATACGTAGTCCCCCGTCTGCAGAGCGAAGCGCTAATTGCTTTGGTGTTTTTGCTCCACACCTCGCTGAGATCGTTTGTCAATCAAAAAGTCAGAGCAGGTCTGACTTTTTATTTATTTCTTTTCATGCAGATTCTGGTGAGAGATTTTCTTTGCTCACTGCAGCTTTTAAAGGACACCATTTCCCACAAAATCCAAGACCGACACAGGTTAAATGTCACAGGTGGCCAGTCTGAAGCCAGTCAAACTGTTGGCTGTGAGGACAGACAGGAGGGGATGGACTGTGGATACGGAAAAGTCACATTGATCTGAGACATGCACTGCTGCACCCGTCAACAAGTGAAAGTTGTAGGATTTATTTTATCTATCTCTTACTTTTAATTTTGCTTAATACCTTCCCTCGTCTACGTCCTGCTGCTGCTCTTACAATGAAAATCTGCCCCTGTGGGATTCAGAAAGTTCAGTTTATCTTGTCTTGCCTGAAAACTTGAGTGTGAATATGACATAAGTGCAGAAAAAATGACAGGGATTGCTTTTTGACCCTAAGTCAGAGGTCACTTATAGGCAAACTGTGGTCCGGATCGAGACCTAGACCAGATGCTATCCTCTTCAGACCTGGAACTGTAACCAGGGTTTTTCCTGCATATAGAATTGCGAGGTGGCCGCCTCCGTCAAATTTTGTGCCGCCTCCGCCTCCTGACGAAATTGTAGTAAGGCCTACTTGTTTTCTCTGTACTCGGTGGATTTGACGTTTTTAACTGAAATTGCGGCTGTATACCGCTACGGCAGTGTAGTGCCGTTGTATCAGGCAGAGCCATCCCAAATTGCCAAAGAAGAAGAATTATGAATGTGCTGGATTTTCTGCCTGCGGAAGGAGGCGGCGACCTGATTTAGCGGCTTTTCAAACAGGTGAATATTATCTCTTTTACACCCAAGCACACCCAGCTTCCTTGAAAAGTGTCCTTAAACTAACGTTACATCCCATCATGTATGTTTCTTTTGCAAAAATGTCTCAAGTCACAGATTATTTTTAAAAAAGAGAGTTCATGAGGAGGAGAATCGCGAGGACAGGTGAAACAGTGCAGAGTGCAGACATCATTAGTTCTTCTATTATGGAAAAAAAAAAAGAAATTCTCAGCCACAAGTGGAAGGTTCCGGTGGAGGAGAGGATCAGAGCGAGAGAGGAGTCGAGGCGAGAGTACAAAGTCTTTAGGAGTGTATTAACGAGTGTATTGAAGCTGACCTTTACATGATTTTAACATCACTTATTCATCTTCCCAGATGTTCTCAAAAGCATAGAGTGACTAGCTTCGACCCACAGTGGCTGGAGAGATACTGATAATGAAAATATAAATATTGCGGACCCCCCCCCCCTCCCCGGTCGTACGGTTAGTACCGCCCCCGCCAAATTTTGGGCCAGGAAAAACCCTGTGTAACCTATAAATTATTGATAATTATTCAACTGTTTTAACGGGTGCAGCTTGTACAGCACTGGTCACGTGACGCTGCTCAGCCAATCATTGCGACTAGAGTCAGCGAGCGAGAGACGCACACAGGTAAGAGACGAGAGCTCCACCAGAGGCAATACTCCGGGAAATAAGTGTAGGAGTTGGATATGAGAGGGAAGTGTTAAAACTGTTGTTGTTAAGACGTGTTGAGATTGTTTAATTGTTTAATAACATCTTTCAAAACCTGTTAAGGACTTTTTGCACCCCTTGTAATTAGAAGGGAACATATAGTTATTACTTAAGTTCTAAGTCATTATTTGAATTTTAATTGAATACCTCTGCTCTGGTGTTTGGATTTATTTGGGTCGACATTTGACTGTGCTCAGGCTCCTTTAAGGACTGGTTCTCTTTTTCTGAAGACATATACAATATGCAATGTCAGGTTCAGGTGCGTTTCTCTATGTCTGTTTTAGATTCAGTGCAGAATCTGGACCCTGTGAAGACCCCTAGCCTGCAGCTCTTTGACCCTGTAACACTAACAGCATTTTCTACATTTTAAATTTAAAAATGTTTTTCACACTGAGAAAAAAAAAAAAAAAATCCTCTTAACAGAGGACATGTCACTCAGGGGTGGAGCTCTGAGGCCTTCACACGCCACATGTCGTCTTCCTGTGTGCACAGTGGACTACTGATGCCCCTATTAACCATCTCCATGGTGACCACTCCTTCAGTCTAATAACTCATTATATAAACCAACAGCTCAGATGAAACACTGCCTTTACACCTTATTTGCACACACCTTTTAACATTTTTTTTTCTTTTTGCAGTTACTCATGTGAATGTGTAAAGGTACGAGTCTGCTGCTTGTTACGCTTTTTTTCCCCCTTTGCCAGTTAATTATCTGCTCTGATTTAAAAAAAAAAAGACTCAAGTGATTTCCAATTTATTCCTTTTGGTGAGGTTAGCGTATTTGCAGTCCAGACCTTTACTTAAGTAACAGGATCTCTCATTTCCTCTGCTCGCCTCCTCGCCGCCTGGCTGTCGGCAAATACGGTGGACAGAAAAGAGACGCTTAATAGCATTTTAGGAAAAAGTCAAATCTGGGATCTTTGTGGAAAAGAAAACACACACACTAACTCTTACTGTATGAAGCTGTTTTTAGATAACACCGATGTTTCTCAGCACTAATGCTTTCACACACGTGTTCTCAGCTTTGTAAATGTTCGTGGGGAGGCTGCGGCTCAGGAGGGAAACAGAAGGTCAGTGGTTTGATCGCCGGCTCCTCCAGTCCATTTAAGAGTGCTTGGGCTACATACTGAACCCCAAAATTCCCCCTGATGGCTGTTCCATTAGTGTGTGTATGAATGTGTGTGTGAATGGATGAATGTAGCAAGAATCGTAAAGTGGTTGAGTGGTTGATAGGACTAGAATAACGCTCTATAAGTGCAGTCCATTTACTGTTTATTTATCGTACAGACACACATAAGCAACAGAGGCGCGGCTTGCAAACAGGCAAGGCAGGCAACTGCTTGGGGCCCCAGACTGTGTGGGGGGCCCCAGCAATGTCTCAGAATGCAGCTCCCTCCCCCTTTAACAGCCAGTGGATTATTTGCAATGACACTTATAGAAAATAAAGGTTAAACTAGAGACCATGTTACAACGGGATTATACCGTTCTGTCTGTCGACATCAGCACTCAGTGGTCATTACTACATTATAACATCAGCACTCTGTAGCAGCCACACGCTGTGGCAGCTGGTAATGAGCGTGTCCTCCCAGAAGTGGCGGGGGTTGTGGCGGTGGGGCTAAGGAGTCTTGGAGGCATCAGTACACGGATCTGACACCTCCCACATCGGAGGCTGAGGACAGCATGGAGTAATTGAAATAGTGCGGATGTGTCGACAATGCAGTTTCTACTCCATCATGCTACTGTTGCTCTTGGGGTAAATGTGTGAAGTGACTAATTGCAGTTCTCTGCATATATAAGGGGCCTAAATATATCAGAGTATTTATGTCAGTTCAGTGGCAGCCAGCCTGTGCAGATGGCGGAGGGCTCGGATCTGCTCTCTTAAATGTGCGTCACTGAATAATGTCATGTTCCAGTATAGCAAACACTTAACAATACCGAGGGCGGGGAAAGTTTCAGACCAGATCTGTGCACCACTGAGATTCTGTTGCAGTAAACATGTCACCACGAGTTTTTTTTTTTTTTCTTCCCTCGTCGGTCGTGTTGAATCAGTGACGGGAGCTCATGCACTGCAGATTTTCATTTCAGGCAAATGCTAAAGAGGCTTATTCACTGATTACTTTCACCTCCTCTCTGGTTGGAAGGTAATCAGAGAAATCAGCTGATGTGACATGAGGCTGCGTCTCACACATCGCTGCCACCTCCGTTCTAAACGCTGTTTCGCAGCCTTTTGAAGCCTGGAAACGGATGAAAAAAAGGTCATTGATTATTGTTTTTAAATTTAAAGAATATGCATACGTATCACTTCCACCTTGGCAGACGTGACTTGCACATTTTCTCCCTGGATGTAGATTCTTAAAGGTTACAGTCTTGCCCACCAACCTTCCCCCACCCCAACTCCCACTCTCCTCCAAACCTCTCCGTCCTCTACTTTTCCTTGCTCTTTCTTGCCATCTGTTCTTCTCTGCTGACTTTTGTGCTCCCTCCATCCCTCCCTCTGTCCTCTGTCCTCCTCTTCTGTCCTCCTCCTCCTCCTCCCTGTGGGAGATCAAAGAGGATCTTTCACGTTGCTGAGCTCGTTTCATGACACTAGGCAGCGAGGGAAACATGTACGGCTTCACTACAGTTAAAGGGAAATGTACTGAGTGTGTGTGTGCGTGCGTGTGCGTGTGTGTGTGTGTGTGCGTGCGTGTGTGTGTGTGTGTGTGTGTGTGCTCTAACAACTTCAGATTCATCCAAACTCACTAGAAAACACAAACAAGCATCACATCCTGCCAACTATCATCTATTTATAATAATTATATGGCTGACTGCGAGTGAATCTTTTGCAGCCAGGTTCCAAAAGAGTGGCGTCTGTTATAGCAGCAAAACATGATGATTTTCATGTTCAAATAACATATGGCTGGACTGTCCATGCATGTACCTGTCTGTCTGTTAACTGGGTCACTGATGCATCCACGTGATTCACTTCTTTCCAAGTGATGTCCTTTTATGTTTGTGTGATTTACTTCTCCTAACGCTGGGCTGGAGTTACGGCTCCATAAATGCTTTTTTTTTCTCTGCTTTATGGATTTGCGGATTTTCCTTTCACGCGAGGTTTGAGTAAGATCATCGATCACAAACGGTAAGACACCATCAGCAGCCTGACCCTGGGTGACCCCGTCACTATCGGCATTGATTCTGTGGGAAGGTGTTTGAAAAGGACGCAGGCTAAGAATGGGCCCCGGCCCAGATAACATCATAAAATGCTCTGAAGTACGGTGCTGAGCAGCTAGGAGGAGTAGTCCTTCAGCTACACCAGAGCCCCAGCCACTGCCACAGTCCCACAGTCATGTAATCCCTCCACATTCATCCCCAGTGCCAACGTCCCGAACAACCTCAGACCTGTAGCCCCCACCTGTCTTGTCCTTCAAGAGGATCATGAAAAGCCACACAGATGGACCCTCTTCAGTTTCCACCAGCAGACAGACTTTTCATACTAAACACTGAACACCTGGACGTCCCAAACACATCAGCCCAGCTCCTGTTTTCAACATCCTACAACCTGACATAATGACTAAAGAACTTAAAGCTAATTCTGGGGGTTATGGACTTCCTCATCCTAAAAACAGAGACCTCCAACACATATCCACCGGCTCCCCCAGGGCCTTATCCTCTCTGCCTGCTGTCAATCTTGTGCGCAGACAACTGCAGAATCGCCATCCTACCCACCACCTGGTAAAGTTTGTGGACACCGTGCTCCTTTACCTGCTCTCAGGTCCTGCCAAGGTCACGGGCCCATCCTTAGGCTACGTCCGCACTACTGCCTTTTTATTTAAAAACATCTATTTTGCTACATTTTCGGCTCCCGTCCACACGACTCTTGAGTTTTCAATCACCAAAAATGAGACTTTTGGAAACGCTGCTGGATCCGTTTCAGTTTGAAAACTCCGGAGATCTTTGGAAACCATGACGTGGACACGGAAAGTCGCTCCCTGATTGGCTCTCATCAGCCTTCACTACCAGTGGTGAAAACGACATGATAATGAATTACAAATGTTATTGACTTTGCTAGCAGCAGTTCGTATTTTTTGCAACTTATCACCTGCAGAGTACACAATCTGCTTCCTGTTTACAGCGGCTCGCACATGCTCAGTGCTTCAGGTGTGATAGTCTGGACGGAGACTGTGTCTGTTTGAAAATGCTGTTTTAAAATGAAAAACTAGTAGTATGGGCGTAGCCTTAGTGAATATGTGGAAGACTGTCCCTCAGACCAAGGAGATGTTCGTGGACTTCACTGAGCGTGAAGCAGGAAGGACTATGACCACTAGTTATGGGGAGACAGTGGAAGTTGTGCAAACACCTGAGCTCTGTCAGTGATGACAAACTGAAACTAAACAACTTTGGGTTGAGCAGAAAAATCTTCAAGACATTTTACAACTCCTTCATTAACAGCATAATAACCTAATCTCCCTCCTTCCACTCTCACACGAATACTGTGAACATCTGCTCCAAAATCTTGGGCCGCCCCCTCCATCAGCAAACACTCCATACAGCTCCAGTCTGCTCCCAGCCCCCTTTCCTCTCTCCCCTGCAGGTCTGCCACAGTAACAAATTATCTAGTTTCCTGAATGTAATATCATAAATTATTGGAACAATGGGAAACATCTTTAAACTTTCTAAACTTTTCCAACTCACGGTCCACCTGAAAGTTTCAAAGCTGTTGGAGGGCCACATGCGACCTCATAACAGTACGGAGGCCAATGATTGAATGAAAATATATCAGATTTCAGGTAAACAAGTCCTGCAAGGTTGGACGGGTGGGGCTTGGTGCGTGGCTGAGAGCGGTGACTGCTTTGTTGTGACATCACAAAGTTCCAGAAGTCCTGAATACAGGCTGTGTGCATTTCTCTGTGGACTGAGGCTTTGATACTTTCACTGTATTAATATAGAACCTAGACCTGCTTTATAATCAAACTACACATGGACAGAGACCTTTAGACTGGATGGAAATTTAAATGTTTTTAAGGATGTTTTCATTTTATAACAGCGGTGGCCTAAATGTTAGAGGAGCAGGCTTTTGACTGGAAGGTCACTGGTTTGATCCCCAGACTGGAAAGATTAAATCTGGGTGGACTAAGTGAAAGAACAGCACTTATCCAAATATATATGAAACAAAATTTTGCCACTGCTAAAAAAGTCGATTTAAACCTATGTAAATATTCAGCCATCACTTATTAATATATTATATTATATTATATTACTGTATCATTGGAAACATCTCCATATGTTGAATGACTGTTTGCCTGTAGCCAGTGTTACATGTGTGCATGTTGAGCTGACCTGTTGGTCTCTGAATAAAACAAAGGTTACACTAGAGGTTTGTTGGAGGTAATTAATTGTGAACACTCTATTTTCCCTTTCCCTCCTATTTCATATTTTTAAAACCAAATTACATTCATACTGTAGGAAACTTCCTCGAGGTTAATAGGAAATTACTTTACATAAAGTGCAGACCTTTAAAATAGAGTGAAACGAATATCTCCAAAAAATAGTCGTAGATTACGCCACAAACTAAGTGACATGCGGTGATTGTGGGTCACCGGCTGTTAAAGGCCCCGGGGCAGTTGCCTGCTTTTGCCAGTGGTTAATCAGGACTTGCAGGAGACAGAGCCGACTGCCCCCATCAGCCCTAAATCAAACACTCGGTGTGTTAGCCACCAGCCAGTCGTTTTACATTATTGGCTGCCATGGTTCAAATCTGAAAAATCAGAGCTTCACCTAGTTACAGTAGAGGTCTCACGGCTGTAGAGCGGCACACTGAAATCAATAGGGCCAATACTGGCCTTACTCACACATACTACACACTCCCCACTCCACTCCAATCACAGTCAACTTATTCTCCTTCATTACTCGCACCCAGGCAGCTGCTTCTCTTCCTCTCTGTTCCGTCGTCTCATTTGTCTCTTGCTGTCCGTCCTCCTCACTCCCAGCTCTTCCTTATGTTTCATATGCATAATCTCTGCGAGTTGGCTCAATCTCCTGAAATTGAGTTTGGGTGCTGCTGGTTGCTGCTGGTGGGTGAAGGTTTGCTGGAAGCTGTAATCAATACCGGGGGAGCTATGGGGCCATTATGGAAATCAGTGGCTTGAAAAGGTGCAGCGCCGGGTAAATGTGACTGATAGCTCAGCAAAGGCTCATAAAGTCATGACTTCTTTTTTCACCTTGTTAGTCGTTTTCCTACAATCAGGAGTTTCACTTGTTTTAAAGCAGGTTGTACTTTTTCACAGTTCAACAATAAAAACAAGTACTTAAAACAAGTAGTCCATCTACACAGAAAAAAAAAAATCACTTAGGTCTGTGGGGGTTGTTAACATAGATGAAAAAAAATAACAGTTTCCTATTTTGACCAGATGGTTAGCTTAAGGCCAGATGTCTTCCAATTATTTGTTTTGTCTGACCAACACCAAAACCCAAAGACATTTAATTTACAACAGCATCGCACTGATCCTCCGATCCTCGAAGCTCAAATGAACTGTTTGCCGTTTCTGTTTGAGAAATACAGAAATCACTGATCAATATGTCAAGGGTCTTCCAATTGTATCAATTGAACACAAGAAGAAAGATTTATAAGAAAAAATCACTTGGCCTTCAGGGCTTCCATGTTTGTCAAACAGAAATGCCAAACAGTTCATTTGAGCTTTGCGGATCTCCAGTTATTGTCAGTGTTATGTTGTTGTACATTGAATATCTTTGGGTTTTGGTGTTGGTCTGAACAAAACAAATAATCAGAAGACATCTGACCTTCAGTGAGAAAACTATCTGGGCAAAGTAGACAACTGCTCAGGGGCCCAAGGGCCCCGCAGCTGTGGGGTGTGGGGCATCTTGTGTTGGGCACTTTTTTTTCCCTGACATTTAAGAGACTAAATGCTAAATCAATTGAAAAAGCAGGTACAAGCCTTCCAAGGAATTGTTTTGCCATGTTTATACTTCCCATATAGGTATTTTCTTCTCCCAGCATCCTCTGGCACCCTGCAGGCAGGTCGGCAGTCTATAGCAACAGGGCTGATCACACTGATTATAAACTGATGGTATGTTTTTCTTCCGCTGAACCAGCTGAGCTCGGTGTTTGTGGGCCCTTGAGGACCTTGAGTGCTTGTTTGGATTTACACTGCTGACAATGAACAAACACTGCTGCATGCATTTACACACACACACAAACACGCACGCACGCACGCACACACACACACACACACACACAACTCTAATCCCTGCACACACTGTTCAAACTGTGACCACAACACACGACACAAGGTAGATTACAAAAGGGAAGGAGATGAGAGGAAAAAAGCCTGGAGCTGCTGGAACCTGCATTCTGCTGTGAACTGAGCATCTCATCCTGATGTCTGAGCTCTAAAACATTAGTGTACCAGAATCAAAAACTAGTACCAATCCATAGGGGTGCTGTGTGCCTGTAGCATTAGCCTTGTAGCACTTGAAGGAGGTGATGATCATGCAGCCACGGGCTATGTGGCTGTGATGTAAACTATAAATGTGTATCTGCAAGCGCGATGTCAGCTATAAAAGTGTGACAAATAGGTCCTCCACCCTGCTGGGTTTTCATGGAGCTGTATATAGCTGCACAAACATCAGCAAAAACTGGGAGAGTAGTGAACGCACCCTCATCCCTCTGACAAAACTCATCACAGGCTAAAGAGAGTTTCCAGTCAGGCTGTGAGCTTGTATCAGCAAACCACTGGCTTTTAGCGGAGAATCGTCCCTCACCTCACTCTTAAATGATGGACAGACTGTTGGAAAGTGTGTGTGTGTGTGTGTGTGTTTGTGTTTCTGTCTGATATCCACTGTGGGTTTCTTGAACTTGAGGACATTTAGCGCAGTGAGGTCATTCTGATACATTTTGTCAGTGCAAAATTAAAATTCAGGAGGAAAATGTCTGTACGTGAATCTTAAGAGTACAGACCGGTGTTGTATTCATAAGATTTCAATAAAAGGAAAAAGCTCAATGATCTACATGATTTTAGAGGATTGAACGTCTGTTCCTTCTAGCTGACAACAAAGACTTCATTATCTACAACTTTAAATCCTCTATGGAGCACAAAGGATTAACTCTGTCTGTGG
The DNA here is from genome assembly GCF_002814215.2 of Seriola lalandi dorsalis. Taxonomy (NCBI): domain Eukaryota; kingdom Metazoa; phylum Chordata; class Actinopteri; order Carangiformes; family Carangidae; genus Seriola; species Seriola lalandi. The sequence continues at coordinate 4,528,192 of NW_019525301.1, forward strand.
AATGATAAATGAAAGTTACAAAGTATCCCCAAAACCACAGCACACCTCTTCATTGCTTAATGTTTCCACTTTGTGTCAGCTGTTGAGAGGAATTTCAGGAAAACCTCTGGAAAACTGTAAGTTTCCTGAGTTGAGCTGGGTATTTCCAAACACTAGTGTAGGGTGGTTATTGCTGGTCCTTGTTCCTCTAGACTTCTAAACCTGAACAAATCTCTTCACTGTCATCCTGTCGCTCCGTCTTTAGGATCTGTTTTAAGACGTGACTCATCAGGCTCCTGTACTTAAAGGAGGTACGGTCCAAGAAGAAACCTGCAAGGCTGAAAAAATGAAGCCAAAACGAAAGTGCCAAAAAACTGCATTTCCTCTAATGACCACTAGAGTCTTTGAGTGACAGGTGGGTGAGCGTATATTTGCCACAGAGCAGCATGCACCGAATTCTTGGCTCAACACATGCTCCACCTCTTTGCCCATATTTGGATTAGCTGACATGTAGGGGGCGGAGTCAGTCACTGCCAAGATGGTGAGAGTGGAGCAGCTCAGTCTGAGCTTCAAAACCGCTCTTCAGAAACCTGTGGGTGACGTCACAGAGGCTTTGTCCATCTTTATTTACAGACTATGGATCTGTCTCATCATCAAAGTATTTAAAAATCTCTTAAAAAATCATTTTAAATCTTAAACACTTGGCAAACATGATAAAGAAAGGAAGTCTTTAAACACCTCGGTCCAATGCTAGTATGAAATAATGACGTTACTCTTTCAGTCGCTGGACCTTGACATGAGGGAAGCATAGCTCACCTGTCCTCCACAGGTACAACACAGCAGCAAAACCTGAGGACGTATCAATACAGAGAGCAGCCAGGAAATCCATATAAGGGAAAAGCCATCAGCTCTGTTGGTGTTAATCTTGGCTAATAAGAGGTTAGAGGTAATAATCAGGTTAACCTGTGTTTTAAGTCAAAAATATTCATTATTGTTTCTTCCAGCTGGAGAAAATCTATAGCAGTAGCTCATTTTTATCAATAGCTGATTTACAAAACGTTGTTCATGCTTTTATCTCTTCTCACCTTGATTAATGCAACACACTTTACCCAGGTATCATCAGACAGGGCTCCCTCCACAGCCTCCAGCTGGTGCAAACACTTCTGTTCCACTCATTACCGGGACACAGAGGCAGGACTTCACCGGCTCCCTGTTAGATTTCAAATTGATTTTAAAATTTTATTACTCACCTTTAAGGCCTTAAATGGCTTCGCTCCTAAATACTCCACTGAGTTATTGACCTGGTTTGTGCCCTCTCCACCACTGAGATATTGCTGGATACTCCCAGATCAGTTTGTGACAGCTATTAGAGCCCACACACTCTGGAACTGACCACTGAACTCAGACACACTACATCTTCAACTTCTTTTAATTCCCTGTGACTCTCTGTGAAGGCTTTTTTATTCCTATTTATTTGATATTATTCATTTGATTGTTTTTACTTCCTCTTTGGGCTCATTTTCTTTGTTTTTTTTTCTCATTTTATTTTCCTTGTCTGGTTTTATTTCCTTTTGTAGAACACTTTGTAACATTGTTAAGTAAAGTGCGATATGAAAAAAAGGTTTATTATTACTACTACAAATACGTATGAGGAGCAATAAAATGGAAGGAAATATTGCAAAAACATGGGAAAAGCCACCGTGTACACAGACAGAAAGTTTTCTGTAGCATTCCAAGGCCAAACTCTTGCTGCCCACCACCGCAGGCGCTTCAGCCAGCTTCCGTGAGCCGGGCGACCTTCCGTCCTGAAACTCTGTCTGAGCTGAGTTGTCCAGGCTGTCACTGGAAGAGAAGCAGCTGGTGGCTCCATGTGTTTTTGAGCACACACATGACGGTTTTCACCCAGTCTCCTCGGGCCAGCATAGGGAGTTGGCAGCGCTGATGACTGTGGGAGTCATTGGGAATGAACAAATCTGGAAGAAAATGAGGACGTGAATCTCATCTAGTTTTGTTTCCTTCCCCTTCATGCGACTTCCATCCAGATTGACTCGCCTCCACTCTTTCTGTCATGCCTCCTAAAAGCTCATCCCCACACCACACCTTTTGTACATGATACCTGATCCTGACGCATTTTGTCTTCCAGCTCATAGTCGAATCCCTAAAGAATAGAGCACTCATTAAAGACATTAGCTGTGTGAAACAGCGCCTGTGCTCTTAATATTTCTGATTGAATTCTTGCCTCATGCAGCCAGCACTGACTAGGAATAGCTCAGACAGTTACATAAAAGCTTTAAGCTTCTCTTTGTCTTATAATCTGTGTAGAAACTGTCTCGTATGACGTCACCTGGGCTCAGTACTGCGCCTCGCTACTTTTATTGTACTGATGAAAATGTCTCTGCAGCAGTGCACAGAAAGCTTACTTATACTTCCTGATTTAAATCAAAAGGCCATTGCCAATTTTAGAGCTTTTTATTCAGGCAGGAGTTCTTCTACTTGTTCTTGTTCTTGCTTTGACATTTGAAAACGTCGGCTCTATTGTTTATGTAAGTTAGAAGCGGATGTCAGTGTGTACACATGGCATCGTGGGGCGTCAGTCGCTGTCACATTCATCCCAGAGTGCCACCGAGCAAGGTTCTAAAGTAGATAAATAATACAGAGCTTGTGGTGTGACCTCTGTGTATTTGTGTGTGTTGGTGCTCCTCTGTGTCGCACGCTCCAGCTAACAGCCAGTACAATTTCGCTTTTTCTTTGAAGCAGGCTCCCAGTTGTTTTGAGTGTGGAAGAAAAAGAGTCCCATAATTGGGATAGATATAAGATTATATTGTGTTTCAGAGGAGGCCTTTGATATCGCTGATAGTAACTTGGCTTTTCGTCTTTGATTACACATGAAAGCGCCATCGGCACAATGTGGCACAGCAACGAAGCACAGGCTCGCCCCACTGTTTTTAATGACCATTTGCATTTTCCCATTTGCATAATATGTGGCAGTAAATAGAAGCCTTTGCTTTAGATCAAAAAAATATATTCATGCATTTATGTATATCTATCACTGACTAGACAGAAATGGGCTGCGATGATTGCTCTCTGAGCTGACATGAAAGCCAAATTAAAGTTTGATTACAAAGCTTGTCGAATCTTTGCGAGGGTTCGTTACCTTATTGAGGTTTGGCTTTGACTGAGTTGGCGGTCACATTGAAAGTAAATTGTGTTGTTGCTCTTGTTTGGCGTCGACTCATGCAGGCTTTCTGAATGCTTCGGATCCTGTAAACCCACACAGGCTATTGAAACTAAGTGAATGTGAAGCTGAGGAACATATTCCTGAAGATAAACAGAGACTGATCTTTTCCAGACTGAGACAGGAATGGGACTATTTTGTTCCTGCCATCCCTCCTCTCTGTCTGTTCCACTGCCCACTTTCCTTATTCAGACAGACTCAGTTTGTCATTGGGCAGAAGAGGAATGTGTAAATAATACTTCGAGTCGCACTGAGGGGTTGGCCTCCTTCCTCCTTCCTGCAGCTAGCAACAGCTGAGGTGAGACTGCTGAACCTGAAAGGATGTGGAGAAGGTACAGCCGAGACTTCTGTGTGTGTGTGTGTGTGTGTGTGTGTGTGTTATGGGGGGGTGAAAAGGGTAGAGACTGTCCTCTTGTAAAAAAACGAGCCCACAGGTCATCTTTGCAGCAAGTTATAATGACCCATAGTTACGTTTCGTTGCTAGGCGACATCTAGTGGTTGTAGTAATTATGGCAGGAGCAAAAAAAAAAAAAAAGGCGAAGACGTAGTATAAAGAGAGACAAAGTCCACATGAGGAGGAGGTTGTGGTGGATGGATAAATATGACACAGGAGAACAGTGTTCGATTCCCAGGTGAAACTAGTTGTTTATGTTGTAACCATGACAACAAAGATCATCCAACATTAAGAAAGTACTTATTTTAACCCAAACCCTGATCTTTTCCTAAACCTAACCAAGCCATAAGCATTATAATAGTCTTTCAGAGACTCACTGGTCTCTGGCGTCCAGTTCCTGATTTTCCCTTGTGGGACAGTCAACACACTGAGTGAAGCCAGTCAGGTGAGAGGTGAGAGTGACATTGTTAAAATCCCCCGATATTGCATTGAATGCATCAGGGTGCTGGGTCTGTGCTCTCACAACAGTCTTGTGAATGACGTCACAGGCGACTGCAGGCTCTGCTCATGGTTGAATGTAAACAGTGGTGAGGATGTGTGAGAACTCCCTCGGTACGTAATACAGTCAAAGACCAACTGCCAACAGTTCAATATCCCGACAGCAGATCTTCTCCTTCACTGTGATGTGACCGAGGGTGCACCATCTATTGTTCACGAGCAGAACCAGTCCTCCACCTTTATTCTTCCCACTTGCTCTGGCGTCTCTGTCCGCTCGCCCTGCAGTGAAGCCGGGTAAATCCACACAGCGGTCAGGAGTGTTGTCGTTTAACCAGGTCTCTGTGAAAGTGCCTCCAGTTCATCACACTTTTTAGCCAGGGAGTTGACATTTCCCATGAAGATCGATGGTAGAAAAGGCTTATATCTCCATCTCCTAGCCTTTAGCTTAGCCTCGGCTCTGCATCCATGGCACGGCTTCTTCAGATCAGCTGGTATGGGATGTTTAACTCCATATCTGGTAAACTTTAAAGCCAGGAGTTCTTCCTTTGTGTACATTATTTTCTCCATCGTCAGACGAAATGATGACGTAGAATAAAAAACGTCAATCAACAAAAAATATACTAATATATACAAATATATTGCAAAAAACTACGAGCTATGTGGACTTGCTGCCACTTGTTGCCAGGGCATCATTTGAAAAAAATAAAAAAATGATGTGCTTCTCTTGGTTGTTCGTGGTTGGAGAGTTTAGATGAGTGTGTGTGTGTGTGTGTGTGTGTGTGTGTGTGTGTGTGTGTGTGTGTGTTTGGAGGGAAAAATGGGTGAGCATCTTTTTATTTAGTACATTCAATTAACCCCAGCACGCCCATTTAATACCAGTGCCTGTGATGGATGGAGTTTATTTTCAGCTGGGGGAAAACTGTAACTGCTGCTGTGTTGGAGTGATTGCTCTCTGGTTTGTTTTCTTGGTGTTTGTTTGAATATCAACTCAACATCTTATGTTCAGTGATAATGATCGGTCAACCTCTAACACAGAAGAACGGCATCCTCTTCCGTTTCCTTCTCTTCTCAAAGACCTCCAGATCTGGCTGCTGATTGTCACTCTGCCCTGAGCTGAGCTTCCCACAATGCATTACTTATTTATTTATGTATTTATTTATTTATCTCATATGTCCATTTGAGATGACTATAATTTGATTTTTTTGTTGCCAGGATTCCCATCATGCCTCGGCTGTTAGCAGAACACTGTACTGTTGCCATGAGGTCAGTCAGTCAGCTGTGGACGAACATTGTTTACATGTTGAAGCTGCCACGAGTTGTTGTTTTCTTTCTGACCATGGAGCCACAGGCATTAACACGGATCACTTTTCATACTGAAACAAGACTAGGTCAAAACCTAGTGTACTGTATGTCTGGACCGCCTCTGGTTAAATCCTGATTTTATAACTGTGATGTCGTCCGACAAAATCACCAAATACATAAATTAAAAACAGACTGAGCTGTGATTTCAGCTGGATTTACTGAAACATGATCACTTAGAGAGAAAGGTGGAAGAGACACAATATCTTTCTTTTTTTTATTTTTGCCATAGTGTGTGTGTGTGTGTGTGTGTGTGAGAAAGAGAAAGAGAGAGAGACCACACAGCAAATGGCCAGAGGCCAGCAAGGACTGAGCACAAATAGTACACAGAGGACAGCCTCCGTCTGGATCCACAATAGTTTAGTCTTTATCTACTTCAGCTCCAGAACGTCACAGACTTTTATTACCATTATCACTCGTTACCGATGACTTCTCTCTCTCCCTCCCTCTCTCCTTCTCTCTCTGCTCGGTGTGTCTTATGTTTAGTTCTTCCTCTGCCTCCTTTAGTAATGATAATACATGTAATGAAAGTAGTTTATTTGCTGTAATGGAGGTGAGGCTCAGTGTATTGGAAGCTCTCCTCCTCTTCCCTACAGTTCCAGAGTAGCAGGGAAACCAGAGCGGCTCATTAGACTGCGGCTCAACACTCCACTGACCAGCGGTGGAAATATCATCAGTCAGTCAGTCAGTCAGTCAGTCAAGTCAGTCAGCGACATTTGCATCTAAATTCTACACAGTCATTAGATATAGTAGGTACGAGTTAGTTCTGCTGATTCCAGCACTAAACTGTACATGTGGCATCTCCTTTCATTGTGTCTGATATCCAGGTTTGCAGCTCTCATTACACATTTGATGAATGGTTCACCACATTCATGCTGCCATGCTCACCTGCCACCGCTCCAATCACACTGACTGAGGTCACTGGCTTTCTGTTAGAGCTCAACACTGTTCCAGTTCAGGAAAACACATTATGGACAGAAAAACCCAGGGACTTACCTGACACACAACAGCCTCAGTGGGACCCGTCACTCTCAGTTTTTTCTTTCTCACCTTTTGACCTCTCAGTGAAGTGGGTCATGTTATCTGCCTGGACTTGCTGCTCCAGTCACTTCATGTTCGTCATTTTGCAGATATTAGACTTTTAGTTAACTGTGGAAAAAAAACAGTTTTTCTTACATGTAGCATCTGTAGAGAGCAGATTTTGACTATCAAAGAGCAGGTACAAACAACGCTTGTAACCTATTCCAAATCACATCTTACCTGCATGTTCTATTTTTCTTCTAATTAAATAAAGCTTGTAGATTTTTTTTGGTTCTAGGCTATTCTCTCTATATTTGCTTGATAATTTCCCAGCGGTGTCTCACTTGAATGTCGACAGGGGAAACTTTAAAAAGCTATTATTGTATTTTAACTTGGTCTAACTGTAGCCAGGATGGCCCTTGTTTTTGTCGACATAATTACTCCTCCTTGGCTCTACCTGAACTGCAGTTCACCTTAATGCTAAATGGAGTAATTAGCCTGTGGAGACCACCTCCACCAGGCTACAAATAGATCCTAACCCACAGAGAATGTCTGGCATCACACACTGCTGTGAACCACAGGTAGACAGGCCTAATGAATGGAGCCTGTGTATGTGAGTGTGTGTGTGTGTGTGTGTGTGCGTGTGCACATTTATGTGTGTGAAGTAGAAAGAGGGAGAAAAATTTGAAATTGTACCGGGGATGGAATCTCACGACATGTCTACAGTTTTAGATTGAATGAAAAGTACATTTTTTCTTTGCTTTTTTTGCGTGAATTTATCTGCTGGTATGCTTTTCGCCACAAAACACCGATTATACCAACTATGTCTCTTAGATATTACTTAATATACTACCAAAACCACTGATGATGTAGTGGTGGAGGTGTGAACACTGGCTGGAGTACATTCAGACGTCTTGGTCTGGTTTCTGCATTAAACCAGACCAAGAACCTTCCCTAAACTGAACTGTGAGAGTCTGAGCAGAACCACGAATCAGTTTAATGCTGGTGTCACTACAGGTGGATATTTTGTCGCAGATCAGATATTTTAGTCACAAAACAAATATTTTACTAATATATTCAGCATCAACATATTTGCAGCTTGCCAAATACATAAACCAACAACATATCCTCATTATGTTAATAGAAAACATAATTAGGTTCCCTTCAAAATGCACTTGCTGTTACAAATTAGCTGTAAATAAACGATCATCTGTAGGACACGGGGTTGAATGTAGCGACTGTGCAGATGTAAGCTGTTTGTGACATTCATTCGTTTAATACAGAAGCTGACGGGAAACAATGTAGGGACTTTAAAACAGGTGTGTTGTGTTCTCTCCTTCAGAGAGAGCTGCTGTATGTGTGTATGGGAAGAGTGTTCACTGTAGTTAGAATTCAGGCTACAGTTAATCATTACCAGTGTCAGCAGTGTCACCAGGTGAGCAGTCAGACGATCGAGATTGGAAGCCGTTAACGTTGTGTAGCGATCGTGAACCTAAAGTGATATTAGTGTATTTTGCAGGTTACGGTTATGTTCGTGAGGCATCCTAGGATGGGACAATGTTTACACTGAACTTTTGTGACACTTTTGTCCAAGAGTGCGGGGAAGTAAAGGAGCCCCTGTCGCTCATTTTAGTTTGTTGTGTGACTGTTTATGAAGAAATTAGGTGTAATATTGAATGGAGATGATCTGTATAGAAATGAATGAGACGTATTATCCTCTAAAGAGTTTGAGAGGGGGTGTCCTCTTTTATTTTTGGGGCATTTATGGAATCTTGTTGTTTATCAGAGCAAATAAGACGATGAGAATCTCTGTGTACGAGATGAGAGCAGCTGTGTAGTGACTGTGAACCTGAAGTGATATTATTGCACTTCAGAACTCTAAGCAAGAGGGAGTTGGCAAAAATTCAAGCATTAATAAAGAACAGAAATAGTTTTGACGACTAGAAAAAGTGTTTTCCAGCTGTGATATCTGCCAGAGGGAGGGTTACTAAGTACTGATTTAGTAAGGTGCCCAAACTTTTGCACATGCCACAATAGTGTTTATTTTCTCTCTATGTTTTTAAGTTAATGAAATAAAAAGTAACAGTGCGTAAACACAACAGCTCATTTTTAATGTTTGCTTGCTGCAGGGGTTGTTTTCATTTCTTTTCACTTCAAAAATCAACAAAATATGTAATTTACCCAGAGGAACCCAATCATTTGCATACAACTGTGATTAGCTACCTGTGTGTGTGTGTGTGTGTGTGTGTGTGTGTGTGCCGGAAAATGTGTGTGAGAATTTGTTTGGATTATCATCTCCAGCTCTCTCAAGGTTCATCTTCTCTCAGAATGTGGCAACACTAACCTGCGAGGGGACACTAGTAAAAAGTAAGTCGAGGGCCCAAAGTAACCCCATGTTCCTCAGGACCTAAGAAGTACATAGCACAAAGTAAAACACACAATGTATTAAATATATCCTGGTATACTGTGGGGCCCCAGGCCCCAGCATTTTTTAGTCACTCCTGTAAGTTAGCCTAAAACATACCCAAAATAAAATGAAAGCTGTTCTTGGACAGTTGGAGTATGTGCATGGTCATGGTCTCTTTTGAAAGAGAACACTCTGAAGTTTTTTTCCCCAACAGTCATAATCAGTGTAAGTGCTACTGGCAGCGAGTTACAGAAGTTAAACTCACTGAAGTAGAAGGTTTTTATGTCTGCCCAAATATGAATTTGTAAATAGATGCTTGCATATGAATGCAGATGGAAGTTATCTGCCGGAAAACACAATGGGACCAAAGCATAAAGTCTCACCTAGTCCAAGTTCAAATTTAGAAACAATACCACAGAAAATGAATATTTTACATGCGTTTTTCATTGGATACTGGTCTTGAAAGCTTGACCATATACAGTCACAATGAAAGGTGACACTTAGAGTTATATCCAGATTTATGATCATCAGTATTGCTGACACAGACTAACTGAAGCATAAACATTACAGTTTCCCCTTTGTCAATATAATAACAGTAAAAATAAGAGGTGGGGTGGAAAATATGATTTAAATAAAACAGAACACAGCAAACTATTGAGATTCACAGTTTTGAGTACTCAGGTGTCTGCCTGTCCGTCTGTATCTGCATCAATAACATCAATTTTCTACATTGTTATTTGACATGAAGAAAAAAATGAACGGCATAAATTATGATGTCGCATAAACTGTTATCATCAGTGACATCACAGAACACAGCAGATGATATACAACAATTTAAATTTACATACACTTACACATACACACACTTTGTGTCCATTACACACACACGGCGCACAAGACTCAGGATTGCTCAGTTTGGCTTGTACATCCATAAACCTAAATTTAGCCATTTTAAGCTGTTGTTTATGGCATTTGAAAGTGAAACCAAACAGAACATTAAAACTATTTGTAAGTCAAAAAATAATAAAGCCAGGGCGCCTCAGTGGCTCACCGGGTAGAGTGCGTACCACATGGCCTTAGTCCTTACCGCAGAGGCCATGGGCTCGAATCCAGCCCACAGCCATTTGCTGCATGTCATCCCCTCACTCTCTCTCCCTGACTCTCCTGTCTACCTCTCACTGTACTATCAAATAAAAGCAAAACTGCCCAAAAATATAATTTATAAAAAAAAAATGAAAATAACAAAGCTGCTAAAACTGTCATTTTAATATTTCGTATTGAATTCAGACATCTATTTTCAGGAAAGATGTTGGAAAACAAAAGACAGGTTGGCTTATGTGTGCATTTCTATGTTGTGATTGTAAATAAACACACTGAACCAGCAGATTGTTTGACTGGCTGTACAAAGTGTCAGCACAAGCAGAGGGGTGGGACCCTTCTTTCAGTGCAGACTCTGATTGGCTACTGACACGGAAGCTGCTGTTGGTCAAAGGGAGGTGTCAATCGAAACGTCAGAGTCTAGCTGCAATGTTCATATAGCTACATAGCTAATTACACGCTAACTCAAGTCACGACTGGACATGTGGAAAAAGCTCCTAATTAGTAATGAAGCAGCAGCACCTGTGTGTGTCTATTGAAGGAATAATGTGATTTGGACCAAACACTTAACTGGACTGGATTAACTGGACCTTTGCCAATATTACAAGACTGTTTTTGTCAGAGTTTTATTTGTAGGTGGATGATGAGACTTCATGGGTGAGCTGAGTCAATTTTCTTAATTGTTCAGTCAGTTGTTGGTCTGACAGAGGCGTTGATTGCAGCTGCTGTTATGATTGTATCTCGAAATCACTCGGATTACAATAGTCTCAGCTTTCCAAAGATGTGTCACATGCGTACACGCTCACACACTAGAGTTGTGTACACACTGAAGTTGTCACAGTGACCTTAACATCCTGCCGGTGGGATATTTGCATACAGTTAGCGTTAGCTCCTCATGTCCTGTGTCTCATCACTGCTTGTGTTTATTGAGCGTCATCATCATTTCACTAACATTTGAAGCTGTTGCTATAAACACTTCTATTAGATTAATATTGTTTTATTTTGTGTTGTACCTGTCATACAGTGTAATTTGGCCCTGCTTGGCTATTGTGGGCTAAATGTGGTCATTTTTGATATTGCTCATCTGCATATTGTTGCTTCATTTGACTCCAGTGGATGTTAGTGGCCTGTTATTGCTTCAGTGTTTTGCTGAGTGTTGTTATTGTTGCTGCTATCACAATATGCAAAAAAACATATTGCGAGTATTTTAGTAGATATTGCTATATGTGATTTCAGTTGTAATGTTCATTTTTGCATTTCATTGTCACTAAAAATGTAAAAAATGATGATGTGATTTTTATTGGTTCTTGTTGCTTTACATCTGGAGAATAAAATAATTGCCGTCTGTTGTGGTGTTAACAATGCACAACAATGTTGTGACACATGTTACCTATATCTTTATTTATATTGCACCTGGCCATATTGTGATTTTTGATAATATTTCAGTTAATTGTGCAACTGTAGTCGTCACTGTGGTGTCTGTGGCGCTGTGGTCGAAAAGCCTTTTTACCTTATGAAGGTTCCAAACTAAGTGGAATGAGTATCTGAGCAGCAGCCGTGATCACAGCTGGTTGATTAGAACTTCTCTGATGATAAGGAAAGGAGCTTCAGTTCTTCCTATCTTATCTCCTTTAGCAGAGGAAACACTGGACCTTCCTAGAAAGGAAATGAGAAATTTCATCCCACAATTACTTGCCACAGCAACATTTAAATAGACGCACCGTTGTAGATTCACCACAGCAGAACCACATGAATGAAGCAACAACAGAGAATCTATGTGCGGCACAAACCGACACTTATGGAAATCCTTGGATGATTGGCTGAGGTCCAAATCCATAAATATAGATTTAGATTTATTCTCTTTAAATCAGTTAGGAGTCATCATGAAGAACAAGCAGACTGAATGTATAGTTAACAATATCATCATCATAACAAAATACTATCGCCTATACATAAATGTTGTTTCAATTCATCCCTTCCCATTGTGGAAAGCACTAAAAATGAATTTTCTCTATTAACAAATGTAAAAAAATGTCAAACACGCCTTTGTCAGAAAACTCTATACTTCTGTCTGAATATAATTTATTTTGATTTCTTGCTTCAGTTCTTGCCCTTATTTCTATTTAATTATTGTTTCAGTGGCTCAGCTTTCTCTGTTCGTATTTTCCTTTCATGTTTTTTTATTTCAAAATTTCAATTTTGTGGTTATGAAAGCAGGATTTATCCTCCATGTGTTATAGATAAAGTTAGTTTAAAAAAAAAAATTCTGTCCACACCATGGTGTCTTTTCCTAAGTCCTTCTGAATTCTCCTTCTTACCTTTCCTTGACCCCATAACGATTTCCATCGAGATCTGACTTTTCGACCACTGCCATGGTTTGATCCACACACACGTGCACACACACACACTGGCCCTAGAAACTCTCCTCTAATTGGACAGCTTTGCAGCCGTGGTGACATCACACCTAAAATAAATCTTGTCAACACAACCACAAGAATTCCAGTAAGAAAAGTACTAACCATGATACCAATACGATGGTAACAACTACCACAGTCACCACCACTGCTACTGAAGCTTCATCTTCCCTCTAATGGCAGCTAACTTTACAACTCAGCTTTGACCCTAATGACTCTCCGTACTGGTACCCTACTTTGGTCTGGACACTCTCTTCTTCTAGATATTTTGTACATCGGTTGGCCAGCCGCCTTTAGCGATTTCATTTCTGCTGTTTCTAACCCCAGAACAGCTCTGTGTGAGCATGAGGTCAGGGGTCAGAGGTCGGAAGGAGAGGAATTTGCTTTGACTTCCTCTTCGCTGTTTTTTTCGTTGGCACGTTGTTTTTTCTCCTCCACTTGCTTTGAAGCTAAACGTCGTGCCCTTGAAGTTGGAGCCGTTTTCTCTCAGACTCTGTTTTGCTCAGTGAGATTGAAGAACGTGTTTGTGTATATTCATATGTGTGCTCATGTGCTATGACTGTGATTTTGTCTTTCATTCATCAGTTTAGTTGTTGTGGTTTACACCTCTGTCATCAGCATACAAGTACACACACACACACACACACACAGATACACACACACACACACACACACACACACACACACACACTCCTAAACACAGGAACAAAACCTGGTCACATCGTCTGATTCATAGACATAAATTAGTGTGAGCTTTGTATTAAAATGTGTGTGCATGTGTGTGCATGTGTGTGCATGTGTGTGTGTGTGTGTAAATTCGGCATAGACATGAGAATGTGAGACAGCAGCCTGATGTGTTCATCAATCATGCTGTAACCAGTCTTTTTTTATTTGCATTTAGCAGACTCAAAGATGGAAGATGGGTTATATATGTTTGGTAGTTTCACCACAACCACCCCCTCCCCCTCCCCTTCCCCCTCCCTCTCCCTCTCTCTCTCTCTCCATTCCCCAACCCCCTCCTTTTGTTTCCATCTCTCTTCTCTCCCACTGGAAAAAACATTCAACCCTTTCTATTATTTTCTTCCTCATTCACTGCTGCACTTTGCCCCTTGAATTTTTTATTTTTTTACATTATTCCTCAGTATGAAAAAATAAAATTTCATTGGAATTTCACATGAAGGTCTTTTGTGACACGTTTCACCTTTATCAAAAAAATTGCAGGTCCTGCGATTTGGTTATTGCACTTTTCAATTGCAATTTTGATATATTTCAATTAATTGTGCAGCGCTAGTGTCCAGATACAGATCTAGGTGGAAGCTGGGTCTTAGATCATCACAGAAAATCATTAATAGAATGTTCGAGGATGTTGGATGTCATGTCCAAAACAACTCATTAACTTACCATCTTTTTTTTTTTATTCGTTTATTTAATTAGACTGGAAATAAGATATTTGTCTGCTGTCAAGGTTTGAGGGGTAAGTAGGACCCAAATGCAGCCAAAACTTGGGGAACGGTGCAGAGAGGTTTATTAACCACAGACATGAACAGATCGAGGATTAAACAGACATGAACAGATCGAGGACATACCCAGAGAACAACAGGACGTGAACAAACCCAGAACTAAACAGACGAAGCGACACAGACAAAGGGGAGCACAATGACTATATAGACAAGGGAGGCAAGGGTGATTGAACACAGGTGAAACACATTAGGGCGGGGCAGACAATCACCACAGACACAGGACCAAGACAGGAAGCAAAAACACTGACACAAGGAAACCAATTACAAAATAAAACAGGAAGTGCAAAAGTCCAAAACAAAACTAACAAAAAGTGTCTGCCATTACAAACCATGACATCTGCATTTTTTTCATTGCTTGGTTTTTAAATGAGTCGTAAACTCAGTCACGTGCAGCATTAAAATGAGTTAATATGTTTTCCCAACCGATCCCAGTATTCTGCCTACGTAATTTACATAATGAAAAACACAAAGGACGAATAAAAAAAAACCCCACCTACCAAATATAAAGCAGCAGAATTAAAACTAGGATCGGCGTTTGTTGATGTATGTCTGTTCATTCATCATACCGTGTCCTATGGATGTAAATGTGTGTGTTCTAGAAAGGATTTCTTGGTGATTAGACCAGAGCTGTTTTGAATATCTCTTTCTCTTTCTGGCCGCCATTGACCTTTCTCTCTCCTGACTGATGCTAATGGCTATTTACATTTGCCTCCACAGCCGTCTGACAGAACAGAGTTTGATTACATGTTTGGACGGGAGAAGAATTACCCTCAGTTATCGCTGTCATAACACAGAGATAAACCCTTCTAATCCCAGCTTCCATTGCGACCAGTCCACTGCTAATGCCTCTCACTAGAATGATATTTCTATCTCAAATCTCTTCTTTTGTTCCTCGTCTTTTCTTTTAGTGTCAAAGGGATGAGTGGTCAAGGTTAAGTATATAATTTACTCCTGCGCTTATTGATTCCATCTCAAATTTAACTCTCAGATTGGCACTGACTCCATTAGAAAGTAATAACCGGCCGGGTCAATAAGTGGGAGCTGTACCAGTAATGTGTAGATTGAATGTAGGTTTATTGGAAGGCACCATTAAGTGCTAGCAGGACTGTGGGATCGGGGGTGGAGGGGTAGGGGGGGTTGAGGAGGGGTTGGACATCTATCATCCTGTCCCGTGTTCAGTCAACAGTGATGGGAACAGAATAGGGGACAAAGCACTTCTCCAGTAAATTCATCATCTCCTCATTTTTATCTCTCCTTTAACACTGAGTCTCAAGGAGGAGAGGGGCTGGGTACACGCACACGCATGTGCATGAGAATGTGTGTGTGCACGGAGGGTACCTACAGTGAAATATGGCCCTCATGTCAGTATGACCCAATCAAGAAAGAGGTGCCTTTCTCCTTCTCCATGCTCCACCAACAGAACGACTACGATACGGCAGCTGATAGGTGTTTGGACAGGAGCCATTTATATATGTATATAGCTGAGGGGGGGGGACGGGGGACGCAAGGAGCCAAATGAAGATAGAAAATAGAGGTGAATCCAGTGGTATTCAAATGACGCCAAAGTGAGCCCTTCATAAAACACTTGGCTTCCTCCTTCACAGTCTGTGGCCATATTAAACTTTATGCAAATAGCTTCTTTTCTTCAGTAATTGTTGCTTTTGTCAAGTCAGCCTGTCAAATCTCCATCGCATTAAAAAAAAAAAGTGCTTCTTCTTGAATTTTCAACCTGATTTTTGACAAAAATGCTGTTTTTGCTCCAATGATGAAGACCATGAAATATTTTTGAAAGCTTGAGAAAAGCAATTGTCACGTTTCATTGTCCAAGGTCATAAATGAACTGCTATGTTTGAGTTAACTGGTGATTTGTCACTTTCTCCCAAAACAAATCACATGAGCTGCCATTATCAGGAACTGCTGCTGGTTTCCAATCTACTGCCTCAGTAAATGAGCTGAATCTGACTTCAGGCAGCTAAAACTACTTGGTCACGGTTAGGATAAGACTGTGGTCAATGTTTAGTGTAGGAAATTGCAGTCAGACACTTTGTATGTCCAAACATCCTCCCAGATTTCCTTCATAAAAACCGGGTGTGTGGAGGGGAGAGCAGTGAGCGGTCAGCAGATCTGAGGCGTCTGCAGGTGGAATAGGAGACAGAGATGTAACCTGGTGTCAGTGCAGGCAGGGCTTTAAAAGCAAATGCATGAATCTCAAAATCAATTCTGTTCTTTGCTGGTAACCAGTGTGTGTGTGGTAACCAGTGAAGAGAGGCCAGTACAGTGGAGATGTGCTTTCTCTTCTTGGTACCAGTGAGGAGTCTGCAGGTGAGACAGGGCTGAATAACAAGAGGAAATCAAAGCAAAAACTATAGTCTCCATAACTTCAACAGACAGGAATGAATTTGCAGGGGATTTAAAATGGAAGAAGCCAGTGCTGAAAACTGAGATCTTTCATCAAATTTTTAAACCAGAATGAAAGATAACACTGACACATCCTGCTCAGAACTTTACAATCACTGACAGAGTGTCAATGTCAAAATAAGAGTCGAAACAACTGACTAACTTGTGTGCGATCATAAATGCTAACTACCTAAATGCAGTGTTCACCCTGCATTAACAGCGGCATCCACAAGCAACATCTGGCCAGGTGCTTAACTTTGGGCTGTGGTCGCCAAGCTTCAGGCCTCAGCTGACGCACGCCTGAGCCAGAGACTTCACATCCACT
This sequence comes from Seriola lalandi dorsalis, assembly GCF_002814215.2. Classification (NCBI taxonomy): domain Eukaryota; kingdom Metazoa; phylum Chordata; class Actinopteri; order Carangiformes; family Carangidae; genus Seriola; species Seriola lalandi. The sequence continues at coordinate 4,544,838 of NW_019525301.1, forward strand.
TCACACATATTGTCCATTTATCATAATATGTTCACGAGCGTTCTTACCAGAATAACAGGTAGACTACATCACTTGTCAGTAAATTTAGATTTACTATATAGTCTTATTGGGATCCTGTTGGTCTGGACTGATTGCTCCCATGTTTCCCACCAACAATCAGATTTGTGTTGACTAAGCAAGCCAATGTACTTATGAGAATTAACATCATGATTGAGGTGATTAGTAGACATGGTTGTCCTCTCATATCCTGTATTTATTAATCATACCGTTAACACTGTGAAATAATTCAGTCTGCTCGTGTAACTCCAGCTCTCAAACGCTGCTCTGCTCTTCTTACTGTTCTTTTGAAACTGTTGAACATGCAACAGTTTAACCTGCTGCCGTTGTTCTTGTTATCTTTGTCTATTTAAGGCAGGTTCATTCATTAAGTGTACATAACTAAGTACCATATATTGCGACCTTGTCATGTGTGTGTAAACCTTTGATGGAGTCCTTAAGCTATAAAATTAGCTGCATGTCAATGTGACCGTGTCACAATATTGCCATGTAAAGTGTTTGCTGATGCTTTGTCATTAGCTGCTCAGTTGAGACTGTGAAACTGAATGTGAGACCTCGTCGTACAGTGTATGTATCCCAGCAGACTAAATGGGGAGTAGCATTGGGCGACCTGGCAAAAAGATCACATGACAATCTTTTTGAGTAGAATCTCAATCCACTATCGTAATCAATGATCTGCATCCTGTTTTTTGCTCCGATTTTTATTCTGAAAGTCCTGACCAGAAGTTGTGATGAGTGTCTTTCCGTTGCTTTGACGCTTCTTTCGGATGTTTGTCTGCTCACCACTTCTTCACCTACAGTGCTGTCTTATCTTTACAAACTGTGTCACAACCGATCTCACTTTGTGCTTAGTTCTTATGGAGTATTCATTTGTACAGTGCTGTCATTTATTTATCAGGTGCTATAAGGGAGTGTTTTAATTAAAAAGTTCAGTCGCTGCTGACCCGGACTGTAACTCCACCGTCTCGGACTGCAGCTGGTGATGGTGGTTCTTCTTCTGCTCAGGTGGAGAACTGCTTCATGTGGAGCACCGAGGCTGCAGAGCACAACAAGGACCACTGTCTCCAGCTGCAGGTAGCATGCTAGCTGTTTAACAGTAACCAGTGGGCTGGTTAGCAGCGATAGATAGATAGATAGATAGATAGATAGATAGATAGATAGATAGATAGATAGATAGATAGATAGATAGATACTTTATTTATCCCCTTGGTGTACATTGAACGTTTAAAATTAAATATCTAAATAAAGAAACTTTTAATGATGCGATCTGTATGGCTCATCTGAACAGTGGATCATGCGCCAAAGTAAGATATAAGATCTTCACATCGCCGACCTCTATTGGGGAATCTGCATATTTGGATATTGTCAAAGTCAAACGTGGACGTGGAGATGACCGCTCTCCCATCAGAAGTCTTCTATATGATGTGGTCTTGGTCTACAGGGACATGCAGTGGCCACGGTCATGGCATTTTAAATTAGTGTGTGAATATAATATCTCAAACTTCGCTCCAACATTACCTATTACTATTACTATTTGGCCTTATTGCCATGCAGCAGCTTAAAGGTGCACATGTTCATCAGTGTAGCCCCAGGACAGGATGTCATCAGCCCCCCACCCCGTCATCTGCTGTTGGTAAAGAAGATTTTTTTATGTGTATGGTCTGTATTTGTCTCGATACCATCAAAGAAGAAAAATAAGACAAACTTATTTTGACACTGGGTTCAGCATGAGCAGAAGTCTCGCCCATACAAAGAATCAAAAAGTCAACTTCTTCCTTATTCTTGTTTCTAACCATATTTTCCTGGGGATAAGAGGTCAGGGGGTCATAAACATACCATACTAATTAGATGTCTTTACCAAAGTGTAGGATGGTTAGACAAGTTTACCTTGGGTGCATCAGCTGAAAACAGAGCACAGAGTAAAGCAGCCCACACAGTAAGTGGTCAGGACAAATAGCCTCATTAAGTTGGTCCATATGTGAAATTCTTTTATTTGGTTTCTGCTGCCAAAAACTGTTTTCTCAGGGGCAGGAGAGGTGACGGAGGCTGTAACATGTACAGAGGAGAGCCAGCCTGCCGCTGTAGAGTCAGTGTGACCTACAGCTGAGATCACATGTAAATTTCACAACCTTTTGAGTCTTCACAGCTCTCTGTGTTGCTGATGCTCTTCTTTCCCCCCACTGAGGGATTTCAGTGTGATTAAGGGATTTTTCCCCTTCAGCCTATGAACATGTTATTCGGAGTATCACCATCACCGTGTCTGTGTAGTCAGTCATGTAAACACGATGATAGATCAACAGGTCCCTCCTCCAACAGACTGAGTTGATTTTGGAGCTTCACAGAGATGTGTGAAATCGCTAAATGAGGACAGATTTTTTGGAAACTTTTATTAAACCTGAAAAAATGTGTTAAGAAGTGAATAGCTTATCTGTGTCAATGATCTTATTAGTAAAACTATGTATACAGACGGCATGGTACTATCTGTAATTCCACCGTTAAGTGTTTTGTTGCACTGTTTCTTTTATAAATATATTTTAACATTCAGTTTAACACTGAATACTATTCATAAATTCATTATTATCCTGCTTCTGTATATTTAAAGGATGATGGTTATTCACCTTAATTGTTAATACTAGACTGATGCGTTCAAAAACATTCTCCAAATCTCAAAGCTTCCTACATCCTCATTCATGCTGTAAATAGAAAAGAGCAAGAGTTTTGGTTTGAATGGCTTTAAGGCAACGTAAATATTAGTTTCAGTAGTTCTTAGTCACTAGCTGCAATCACAAATTGGATGTGTGTTTGATGGTTTATTTTCTCTCACAGAGGGAAACAGAGAGCTGCCTTCAGATCGCTTTTCAAGTCATTTTCAGGTTCCTTTTTACTCCGAGCAGAGTTTTATTGACTTGAAACATAAAATGTTTTAAAGCAGGCGGACTAAACAGACTGGTGTTAGTTTGTCTCAGAATCAAATGAACTGCAGCTGGATCTGTATATAAATGTTGAAAAAAGCTTAATTGTTGACTTTTTCCCAGTCTTCTCTCTCAGCTTCAGTATTTCCACACTGCTGTTGACGCTGCTGTTGTGGACGACCGTGGACTTTAAGCCTCCATCACTTCCTCCTTCATGTGCAGATGTGGTGTGTGTGTGTGTGTGTGTGTGTGTGATATTTGTCTCTAATCAGCCCCTTCACTGCTCTAGCAGTGAGTGTGAGATGTGAGGTGTTATATTCCATCAGACAGGACACACACACACACACACACACACAGCAGAGGAGCGGCTCACTTGGTGGGCTGACTGATAGGTGGGATTTCATCACTGACAAAACAGTTCTATCATCAAACTGGAAACACCAAACTCCAGTTGCTCACATCATGACAGGCGCGGCAGCTTTGATCTCTGCTCCTTCTTTAAACGACAGTTTTATCCATTACCTGGATTCAGTAAAGCCACTCTTTGTCATTCTGTCGAGCTACCTGTCTAGACTTTACTGAGTAATGATGCCTCTGAGGCAGAATTGTTTCTGAAGAGCCACATTCAAAATTTAGTGAAATCCAACCACGGTCCCACTTTTGCTCACTTGAGCATGATAGCTTCACTTTACATGACAGCCTCGCGGTGTGTGGCTTCTGACCTGTGTTTTGTTTGTATTCATGGGAATAATTAAATATTTTATATACCAGATAACCAATTTGTGGATCTGAAAATGTGCCCCAGGCATCCTAAAAATGCCAGGAAAGAAATTACACTTTTTTTTCTTTCCTGGTGAATGAGGGTCTCATCAGAACATATTTAGAAAATTCACGTATTCCAGTTCTAGTTCTGTTGCTAGAAACAGTTGGTAATCCATTCTAGCCAGATATCTGCGCTCCCTGGAGGATGAACCTTGTCCATTTTGGAGTCTGCAGGCCAAATATGAACTTTTCACACAAACGTTCTTGAAGTCTAGCAGACAGAGTGTTATGATCTCTGCTGAGCATCGTAGTTGTTGTGCTGCCGGGCCGCACCAGAATGACGCAGGTTATGAAATAAAATATCCACTGTTCACATAATTCAGTTGAAATGTATCTACATTTTTAAGCTCTTGAAGATCTGATCCTCACTAAAGTGTACGGCATGTAGAGAGCTAATATAAACAAATGAAATGGTCAGAGTTGTCATATTGACATTTAAGGTGTATCGATTGATTTCCAAATGTCAGTCATGCATTGTGAGTAACACGCAAGAAATCATTCCACCTTAAAAGATGCCGGTAGCTGCCTGTTAGCTTAGCTTGACCTCTGCCTGCCCTGCAGCTTCTCCTCTGAGTGGATGTTTCCAATGTGGCTTCATTTGCTCGACACAAGTCAGTAAATTATTTATTCAAAACACAAACTAGTGTTCATTCACCTTCTGCCTAATGCTACGCTAATACAACCTGCTACATCCATGGTATCATCTAATATCACTGAGCCGGATGTTTGTGTGATGTTGCGTCATATTCTCAACATGATCAAAGTGTTCATGAAGTCAGTCTAACATTCGATGATGTGATCATAGTTGACTGATCTGTGTAAACTTGTCTCCGTGGGAACAGTGGTTACATCACCTTAGAAACGAGCTGCAACATAACCGCGCATTAGTGCGCTCAGGTACTGAAAAACAAATAGTACTACACCTCCGCTGAGCATATTCATGTTCCCATGATGATGAACCCTGTAGTGTGTACCAGTGGCAGGCATACCATGTCTACAATAATAAACATTTGATTAAGGTACTGTCTAAATTATTGGAGGACTTCCATCGTCATGGTTACAATAATGAATGTGGTTAAGTACAGTATATTGTAAGTTGTATATGGGACACGTGGTCTACTGTGTGAAAGTCCTGTGTTTAGTCGACCCGTTCATCCACCATAACCCCCTCCTCATGTGGACTTAATCGTACGTCACATGACTTCTTCCTTTGCTCCCGTCATAATCTACCAGAAGTCGCCTAACAATAAAATGTAACTATGGGTCGTAATAAGCTGCTTGCACAAACGACCTGCGGGCCTGTTTTCTTCACAGGACAGTCTCATGTTGAAGGTTATAGTGCAGCTTGTAGCCTGTAGAGGCCACTAGCTTCTGGGCTTCTGCCTTCCTCTTCTCTAAATAGCTCTATAATGCTATCATGCAACTTCTCAGGAAGAGACACATTATTAGATATTGAGCCTATGAATCACATTCTGTGACAGAGTATTGCCATCACACACACACACACACACACACACACACTCACACAGTCCCACCTCCCAAGCCCACCTTGCCACCTCCACCCCTCATCTCCCTCCATAATTAGATTGGGCTGCTCCCAAGAGAAATACATTTGCCAGGTAACTTTTTTTTCTTTTTTTTTTATCTGTCGTTCCAAGGACTGGCTTCAGCGGCTCTAGTCATTTATTAGCTGGATTCACCTCACCACTCCCACACCTTATCACAAATTGCTGGGAGCAGGTTAACACTAAACGTCTAATTGACAGAATATTTATGCATTCCCAGCAGTCAGTCTGGCTGCGAGGGGCTGCTGACTTGTCCAAGAGCCGTGTCGTCACAAGATGCACTGCCTGAGAAAGGAAAAAAAAAAAAGACAAATTTGTTTTTTCATGCTACACTGCCTTACTTCAGGTGCAAGGATGTTTTATTTTTATTTATTTATTTATTTCACAACATTGTTGGCTGTTTTTTTTTTTTTTTTGTGAGTAAGATATTTCTGGCAGATGCTGAATCTGGAGGTTCAGCTGGAGGCAACTCTCAGGCTGAGGCAGGATGGTCCAGATAATCACCAGGGTTATTACTTGTATATTTATGATTATTAGCTTGGGCCAGAACAGCACCCGGCATTCATTACCAAGCCTGTTAAAACCTGGTATTAATATTTATTTCCTCCAAGATTTCAACAAAATAAGTGGTTTCTGTGTGTGGTGGGGCAACTTACAGCCTGTAATTGATGATTAATGATCTCTTAGTAATTACTGTGGGTAAGTGCATCCGCATGTGTGTATTAGGGCATCTGTGCATAAGATCAACCAACATTAAGGCCCTCTTAATGTTTTTAGAACAAGCAAGCATAACTGTTTTCATGCAGGCATGGGTTTTGCTGAGAAGGCACATTTTCTTTTTTTTTTTTCCGCACTAGTTATTTAATGTCACACCGGCAGTCAGTCAGGACAGCCAGCTTTAAAAAAAAAAATAAAATATATAGTTTTTGAAAGGCACAACAGCCTTCAGGTTTGTGCTGTTTGAAGGTATCAGTAGAGGTTGCATTGTATTTATCTCTGAAATTAATATACAGCTTTATGATAAACAATCTGATCCTTTTAACCTCTAGAACACAGATTTGGCTTCATATTTCTCTTAACGTGAAACCAGTTGCCCACATCATATGAAGTTGTGAAATCTGTTTAATCCTGCTTTTTGTAATTAACATGTAATTATTGGAAAATTTGCTTTGTTACCGTCGACCAATTGCAAATGATGGATGATATAACCCAGTGTACTGCAGTTTTCAACCTTGTCTACTCATCACTGGCACCAACAATGTGTTGTGACAGAAACATAATGCCACCTGGATTCAATTTTAAATCAACATTTTAAATGTCTTTATTTATCATGCTCATACTAAATGAGTCATGCAAAATGTTCTCAGACAACTTATTTCATAAATTATTCTAAAATCTCCATGTGTGGAAACTGAAACATTGTCGATTAAGTCCAGGGAAAGATTGTGTTTGTTTTGGAGAAATAAAGTCAACAGCGACATGAGACAGGATGTGTCTGTTTTTACACACTGACCATTCATCACCGCCCCCCCTCTTCTGACTAATTAACAACACTTCAATCGTATTAATTTAGTTCTATAAACACACAAATACTGTATTTCCTTAAATAAAAACAAAGAGCCAATTAAAAGCTGAGTCTTTAATAATGGTCGGGGGCGTGGCTGACATGAACAAATAAAGTCCTGCCACTAAATACAGGCTGGGGAAAAAAAAAGTAAAGAAATTCTAATTTCATAAATTCAACAACGTTATGATGCTATTTTCAATACATTGTTGTTATGATTTCCTATATAAAGTATTTGCTTCATTCATTCTGATCCACTTTGCCTTATTGTCCTTTAATCCCATCTGGCTGTTGCTGCGTATGATATGCCTGCAAATGTTTCAAAATAAAGGCCTTGTTAAGAAATGGAATAAGTAAATCGGTGAATCATTCAAACCCATGACACATTTTTTATGTCTACCAAGTTCAATGAAAACGAAAGTCTAGAGAATTTTCTAGTGATTTTCAAAGTCTGAGACTGTGGGTTTCCCCTCAGAAAAAGTACCTCTTCTTCCCACCGTAGTTTACTTGCTTTGTTTCGCTCAATTCCTGGATACCTATGAGATCAGGATTATTTTGTTTGATCCCATAAACACTCAACAGCCAAGATATCATAATACTGCTGTTTGACAGAACTTGAGTAATAATGTAATGTAACTAATGTAATAAGTTGTAATATTTTTTCCCTTCCATTCGCTGAGACTGTTTGGAGCCCCCCCCGGTGAGGCCGGCCCGAGATGTCTTGCGCTTCACTTGATACACAGTGTGAGATAGTTGGTATCCTTGAAAAACTTTTTGATCTGTTGTAGAATGAAAAATTAAAGTATGGGAGCTCGTAACAGGGCTCAGCCATACAACATGAGTTTGTGAGGATGGACCCAGTAGTGAAGAGAGAAGAGAGTAGAAGTTGAAGGTGTAAGCCAGTAAGGTGTGAAGTTAGTGTCTGAGCTGCCGGCTGTGTGAGCATTCCCTGGCTGGATGCATGAGTAAAAGTTCATTTGTGTTTGTGTATCTCAGAGATTTTCATGGGATACATGTTGCATTCACACTCTGGTGGTAAAGCGTGTGTTTGCTCACCTCCAAAAAAAACCGATTTGGTTCCACTCTTTCATGCGTCTCACTTGCATTTACACCTTGAATTAATGCGTTTTTATTTTCCACTCACTGACTGCAATCTGATTACCCAGGATGCACGTTATTGTCAGGTGTAAAGAGGGTCAGAAACACACGTTTGTGAACAGATGAACACAGGCGAACATATATACCCACTGCAACCAGCCAGCCAGCTTTTCAGTCCTGTTTGCCAGCTTGCTGTTTGCTGTAAACGCCTTGTTGCAAACAGATGGAGTTCCAGCGAGGGAAAAGCATCTTTGTCATTAGCCACTTGCGTGTGACGGGGTCCATATCCAGAACTGGATCCAGCTCTCTGGGGGTAGGGTCTTTGAGGTGGGGATGGGGTTGGGGAGGGAGCGGAAGACCCCGGAGGAGGCGTTAATCGAATTTCTCACTGTCCAGCACTCAAGCGGATCCCCGCTGCTGAGTGATTATGCCCCACAAACTCTCATTGCCTGCCAAAAAACTCTGTTTATCAGCTCACCAAGCCAATTTCAAGTGCACCTTTAAAAGCCCCTGAAGCCACTGCAGCATACCGTGCTGCATCTTATCCATTCAGGTGTCTTAATCTTGTCAGGAGGCTTGCACCCCGGGTCGCTCGGATCTCTATTTTTTTTTTGGCCTCCTTCCTCCACGGTCGCATTTGTCAGGGTGAGACAGGGACAAGGGAGTGAGAGGGGGAGGGAGGCGAGAAACATGGGGGAAACAAGGATACCAGAAGAAAGGGAAACCAGGTGGAGTCATGACAAAGAGCCTGAGCTTGAGTGTTGATGAAGCATTATACCTGCCAGTCTGCCAAAGCCAAAAGTAGGGCAATAAGAGGGGAAAACAAATAGAGTGTGGAGGTTTGACTGATGTATGGGTTTGCCAATGTTTTGGGCAGATAGTGGTCTTTTATTAAGGACTGGATATTGAGTAGTCAGTGTCACCCACCTCTGACAGGATGGATTGATGTTTCTCTGTGTCTGTTCCAACGGTTCCCACCACACTAGAGAACTCCCTGTGAAACCTGAAGCCTGCTGCAATAGATAATTCTGGTTTATTCCAACACGGGGCTCTTTTTTTTAACAGTTTTGTCTGTTGTTTCTTTCGGTTACAAAAACACTGTACGAATCAAAGTAACGACGGACTTCTGGGAAACTCCGCAGCATCGACCGCGCAGAAAAATCAAAAGACATTTGAAGTGCATTATCTCAGCCACTTCATTTGGAGGGAGGAAATATTTCATCGTTCACCATTGTTTTCTTTTCCAAATAAGTTTCAAATATGTCTGATAGTCTGACAGCTCGTGTTTCATAACCCACCAAACTTCTGTTTTAGCAATGTCACCACCGATCTCAGCAATTAACTTGGTAAGCACAATGTTCTTATTCAGGATGGCAATGAAAGCCCAAGCTGTATGAATAATACAGAAACAATGAATAACAAAAAAAGTACAGGGTGCCAGTTTGACTAATAGATCCCTGAGTTTGAAGCTCAGGAGGCTTCTGACACGCCAAACCGTTGCATTGGAGTTCAGGATACAGTCTACATACAAATGAAATGACAGCATATGTTGTTTGTCCATGTCATCTACAATGATCCACTAACTACTACTGCAAATATTTATGGCTCAAATTCAGATAATTCTGTGTTTTCAAATTTCTTATACATTTCTCTCAGACATATCTCCCCAGTCATGACAGCTGGTAACTTTAACACTCATTGATACATCACTTGACAGAATCACTAGCTCCAACAGTAAATATACTCGGAAGTCATGAGCCATTTTGGTCTTGGTAGTAATTGGTGATTACAGCATCGAGCTGCAAAGAAATTCCCTTATTTTTCTCCAGTCCAGCATTCATATTCATGCACTGATTTCTTCTTAACAAGCAACTCTGTGTGTAATGTAGAATCTAACAAAAACACAAATTCAGTATCCCTTATGATAAATGTAATGATGAAATGATGAAAAAAATAAAAAAGCTTCAAGAGCAATTCACCTGATGGCACCTAAACACATCTCTTCTATAAGATCCCTAAATCAATAGCCAGAGAGAAGTCATCCTTTCTAGAAATACACGATTCTCCAAACACCTCACCAGCCACCACACACCAGCACTTCTGTTAAACTGGTGAGGCAGTGTTAAGGGGCAAAGTCATTTTGTTTGTAGTTCATAAGAAAACAATAGAAAAGGAAGAACAAACTGAACTGAAATGGGAAATCACGGATATGGAAGACATGAGTTCAAAGTAATCCCACAGAAAAGACTCAAACAGAACTGTTTAATATTATTAAATTATTTAATAAATTAATAATTCAAAAAAACAAATTTTCTATTACAAAGACTCAGATATGAAATTTTTCAGAACAATAACAAATCTGGAAAATCAAATAAAACGGAAGAAAGAAAAAACAGCGATCTCAGTTATCAAGGACTCAGCAGGGACGCCTAACAAACCCCCAGAACAAATTAAGCACATTTTTAAAAGCTTCCATACCAAACTTTCATCAATTAAAAATGACTGCTCTTATTCATATAGTAAATAAAAAAGCACCTGGCCTTGACAGCTTCCCTGCTGAGTATTTGTCTGTCCACGACACATCACAGGGATAACCCTCTCCATCTCTCCTCCATTTTCATTGACCCTCTGGCAGCAGCCGTTTGCCAGAATGTAAATACCAAAAGACAAATGACATTCTGTTGTTAAAAAAAAAAACCCACATTCATCCTTAGAAGAAACAACCAGGGTCACTGAGGGATTCTTCTGGCCTAAACCAGCCACCCTGCCATTACACACCCAAAGCGGCGCCCCCAAACCGGGATGTAACATCATTTATCTAGACATCGATATTTCCCCATTACTGTAAACAACACATGGTGACCTTCAGCACTGTTTGAATCTCCCCGTTTCCATTACAGGCAGAATAGAAATAGTCAAATCGACAGTACCCCAGAAGATTAAGTATTTGTTTTCAGTGATTCTAATTGAACCGACATCAACCTGGTTCAAAACTATAAAAAGGAGTCAAAGCACCACATTTCTTTCATAACTACCTAGAAAATCAGCTGCAATATACTGTTTAGTGGACACAGCATCAACAATCAGACACCTTGACATATGGAAAAATATTCCGCAAAGAAATCCAAATTTCAGGCTTACCTTTACTCGGCCAGTACATTTCAAATATGCTTGTTTCACATCACCTACCATAGCAAACACTATCCACACAGCCTGGTGGAAAATCCAAAACCTCACAGAATCTACTGTTGTAAAACTGAAGAACACAGAAGGCATCAACCATCCTAAACATCTTATCCAAAATACAAACTAATTAACATGCAGGAATACAGCACAGATAATAAACATACACAGATTAAATCCTCAGATTAAACTAAAATCAATTCAAATAATGTTAATTTAGAATTTTCCCACAAATTACAGAGCTAGTCAACATCAAATCAACAAAAAAGCCTTCAACCAAACATGTTGTATATAAAATGATAAACAGATTTGATACATCAATATTCCTGCTTGTACTATAATGAGAACAAGATTTATCAGCCGCCCCCAATGCTGACTTCTGGAACAAAATCTGTAAAAACACCTTCTACATGAGCAGCAACTCTAACACACAGCTGATCCAGTATAAAACAGTACAGAGGTCATTACACTGGGAACATAATGTTTAAGATAGGACTAACCCAGACACTTATTTCCACCACACACTCACTTCCTCACTTCCCTCCCTGCTGCACTGACCCACTGTCACCGTCTTTCTGCTCACTAGGAGATATCGCACCAATAAATAGAAACAAAAAGTTCAGTAAACAGCTGTTGCAGAGAAAACTATCCTCTCTGTGAGCTGGGAAACAAGCAAATGTTTAAGTACACGCTGGAAAAACCTACTAGTATATTAGATTTCACTGGAAGAACCACTCCTCAATCAATATCAATATCAATCCGAATTTATTATTGTATTTTTTTTTCTTTCCTGCGCCTGAGGTCCAGTCTACACAGACATGCAAACAAACACATCCTGTCACCTTTTGATTCGTTTACTCCCAGTATTTAATTTATTCCTTCACCTTTTTTTTGTAACAACTTGAATTGTTGGCTACACTATGGAAAGGATTTCTTTTCTTATTTTTATTGATTACATTGTTATGACAGCACCAACATTAGCATCAACTCTTGTATTAACATCACATCCCAGATATTCCGATGTATACCTATTATCCTTTACTGTCATTTACTTGGATGTTTTAATTTGTTTTTCTACCTTTTTCTGTTCAGTTTTAGGAATAATCCTGACTGACACACACACACACACACACACACACACACACACACACACACACTGCTCCATTATCTTTGATCATTCATATACTTTTCATTATTTATTCTTATTATGTATTTCAATTAAATTTTTTTTCTTCATAATCAACTCAAAATATTATTATTATTGTTTAGGTTTAGAATATTAGTGCTGTTATTATTAGTAGTAGTACACACTTTTACTGGCTGTTGATACTTTTGTATAATGTTATGTCTTAATTATCTTGTGTTCTGACTGTGTGTTTACATCACGAGGAGGAAATGAGGAAGGAAATTATTTTTTGTGTGTCTTCCAAAACAAGACACAAAAAAAATTCCTGGTTTGGATAAAGATGAGTAATTTGTTAAGATAAAGAGGCCGTCGTCATGGTTACAATACTCAACAAGTGGTTAAGATTAACTAACTACGTTGACTATCACTTGCAAATAGGAAGAGACAGCAGTACAACATTCGAAAGGCTAAGGTTTTGTTTGATCCTTTCATTCTTCTACTGAGGATCCTTTGTTTTTTTTTTTGTTCTTTTTTTGCAGCTAACATTTCGGTCCCGTTGAATTTAATGAAAGAGGCTGTTTCTCACAAAGAACCAGGTAACCTTTGTGGTAATTAGAAGGCCGAGCACATCTCTGACCGATCCCTTTGTTCTGGACACACATAGATGTAACCTAATATTCCTACTTTGATTCTGAGTGACACAGCAAAACAAGCGTTCGAGATTTCTACATAGAATTACACACATCATCACCAACATGCCAGATTTTTCATAACCTCAGTTTCAGTTTCTCGCAGTGACAGATAAGGTGTGAATGGAAAAATCATTTTCATTATATTTAAAAACACCGGCAAGAAAAGTGAGGGACAGGAACTGACAGGGGATTATGGGACATTCAGTCCCACTGGCATTGTAAAATAGAAAGCTATTTATCATTTTCATGTTTCTTTTATGTAATTAATTTAACCTTTAAAGTTCCTCCCCAGACATATTTTGAAATCCTCTGCTATGATTCATTTTTTGTTTCACATGATTTTCCCACATAAAAAGTGAAAAAAAATGTTATTATTATTGTTATATTATCATTTGTTTATGTTGTTTGTTAGCTTGTAACTGGCAGTGGCTGACACAGTGGTTAGCAGTTGTGCTAATGCTAACTCTCTCTCTCAGTACTGACAAGGTGTCAGTTTTTTGCCCCGCCCCCCCATCCCCCACAAGTTGCCAGGATTGGTTCCTTAGGTTTGTGACATATGAAACCCTGGCTGTCTGAATCTGTTTTTATAAGACCGTCATTGATTCACTGCAGTTCAAAGTGGAAACACTCAGTCATGGTGTTGATGATTATTACATTCATCATATGTCTGTATTATATAAAAACATCATACGGACGTTAACAGGGTTAATCTCTTGATTTTCAAATGATAGGCGATTGATGGTGATTGAATATTTATTTAATTAAAGCATTGTATTGATATTTTTCTCCAGGTTTGAGATTTGCATCATCTTTATAGTAAATTTCATGGGACTAGAAGCAATGTTTCACAAATGTTAATGGAGGGTTTGTGTGCCTCTGGGGTCAAAGGCGTGTAGGTGGGGGGGGGGTGTATATCGAATCAGTGCTGACCTGCAAGGTTGACTCCTCTTTGGTGAGGAAGAGGTGAGCAGCGCGCCCAGAGGCTGCTGTTTTCAGCTCTACACACAGTTTTGTGCAGCATTGCCTTTGTTTCAGACGGTTAATAACGTGATCATTTTCAGATAATCAGATGAAGGCAGCTCTATTCTCCATCACATTTTATTATAATGCCCCACTATAATGTTTGATGCCGCCCGTCTTCATCCATCCTGACAATCCATTTTGTTCATCTTGGGAAAAATAAGTGGCTTAATTTCGTATTCACCTCATCCCTTCAATTGAACGGGCGATAATTGCCGGGCGGAAGGTGTCGTGGCTTGATGCAATATGTGTTAATCCGTTCACCATCCCAGATGATGCAAAGAGAAAGTAATGTGTGGGGGGTTTGATCTACATCTCTTTGTTCAATACTTCAATGCCCACAACACACACACACTCTCACACACACAAACATATACACAGGTGCACACAAGAGTAAGGGTTCAGTTCTACTTTTCTTTTCTCTTTAGTTGGCGACTCTCTCTCTCTTCTCTTGGTCAACTCTGTGTTTGATTTGATGAAGTTCATCTTCAGCATACTGATCAGTGGCTTCACTAATAGGCTCTTATTGTAGCTAATAATTTGGTTCAGTTTTCCTCTTTTTTCTTTGACTTGTTTACCATCAAGTCTTCTTCTTCAGATGATGATACCTCAGTTATCATCACATGATGACAACAAGTAGTCTGGAGTAGTCAAGGAGTCTGTAGCGAGCAAAATCTGAAAGCTTTCCAGCTGAACAGAGGAATGAGGGCTAACTTGGATCACCTCAAACTCTCTTCAACTGGGATTAATCAGTAAACAGAGACAGTTAATGACCACCTAAAGAGAAGGCCTGCATCATATGAGGAAATCTGCGATGATATTACGATGATGATATGAGTGCATATACAGTTCCTTTGCCTTCCCCCACCATCGTGCTAGCTAACCCCAAATTAAGACCATGGTCCACGCGTCCAGGCTCCATCTGACAAGTCAAACGTTCACATGCTGAGAGTGAATGCGGAGTTTTCTCTAAATTCCTGGATGTCTTACGTTGAGGTTGCAGCGGTGAGTCAGTGGGGTGATGTTACCTGCAGGTAACGCTGCTGAGGGGTCGGGGGG
>NW_019525301.1:4559958-4561778 GCF_002814215.2 Seriola lalandi dorsalis
GGGGGGGGGGCTGCTGTCTCAGCCTGTAGCTAGAAATTTATAAAAATTTGTGTCAAATGAAGCTGCAGACACACTACATACAGAAAGTTCTCGTCTGCTCATAACAATTCGCTATTAGCTTAATGTTGTGTAATGTGTAAAACAAACTGTGGCGGGTGGGAGACGTTGAAAATGTCTTGCGTACTGCGTGTTTAAATCTTTAAGTGGCATGATGAAGGACACTGATTGTTCTTTTTATTCACAAAGGTTTTGACCACACTGACAGTGCTACGCCGTGACGTTGTTGTCAACTCCAGTTAAAAGTTCACTTCTCACTGGCCTCCATGTCTGTGCAGTGTGTGTATGTTAGATGGGGGAGGCTGCGGCCCAACATAAACCTAGTAGAGAACATTAAACAGTTGTTTTTTTCGTGTTCATTTGGCTCAGGCGCTCCACCATGAAAACCCCTGTGTGACTGCACGGTGCCTGTAAATAAAACATTTTTTTTCTGATTCACCATGTTTTAGTCAGGGTTTTGCGATGTGTTGTTCATATCGCCATGGCGATACGATTTATTGCTCAGCACTGCTTTAGAGTCAGACATTTCGCTCAGGAATATTGGACATTTATTCATTACACAAACACATGGATGGATGAACTTGATGTGTAGATAGGCATCTGTCTGCTCTGAGGATATGTTAAAGTGGTGCTGCCCCCTAGTGACCAAAAAATATGTTAATGCTAGTTTAACTAGTGGCTTTTTACCAAACTAAAAATCTGGAAATTGAAGCTTTCCTTCTAAGGAACAAACCTTTCTTCTGAAGTTAGTTATCAATAGTTAAGTTAGTTATCAGGAGAAACATTCATTGGTTCTGTTTTTATTTATTTATTTATTTACAGCATATTCATCAAATCATGAAGTGAATAATTCCAGATTTTCAACCATTTCTATGCCAAGGTTGCTGTGTATTTTAGCTCAGTTACATAGAATGGCAGAGTCTTTTTTTCCCTTCATTTATATTCCATTATATCACAACCCAGAGCACCAGCATTATAAACCAATTAGACTTTATTTAGAAGATGTATGGCTGCTTCTACAGCTGTCGCACCACTGTTGTGTTTTTTAATTAACGTGTTTTATCAGTTTCTATTCCATCACTTACAGCGTTTTTTTTGCATGGTCGGAGAAAATCAAAACCACAACAGCCCTGAATGTGACACTTCTTCTACACTGTACAGTCGGCTTCAGAGCTATGACTGAGCCAAAACAAACCAAAAGAGCATCCTGGATCAAGTGGGTGTCAAGCAGAGACATTACAAACACAAGTATAGGCTGCTCCGAGCAGATTGCCCTTTCAAAGGCATACTGATTAGATTTGAAAACCCAACAGTTAGACTTTTAACTCCCAATTAAGCCACATTTGTACTGAGAGCGAGGCTTAACTGAGTTGTTTGACTTAACAGTGTCTACTGAATGACTGCACAATAATGTTTGCCTAATTAAAGCAGCCACTTAACCACAGGAGCTCGAAAAAAACCAAAAATCAAAAAACCAAAAAACAAAACAGCTACTACTAATAGGGCACATTCATTGGTCTGAAAAGCCCAGCTTTGTGTAACATCCGCCATATTGTCATTTCAGCCCAGTGTGCATTAACTCAAGCAGCTTTTATGCGTTTTTATATGTAAATTGCTCCATTGAGAGATTCTTCTTGAGTAGAGACATCTGGCCAAGGCTGCAGAGCACAGGAGACACCAGACAATGGGCACATGGTGCCAGGACTGTTTCTGACCATTTCTGCGCCCGGGGCCAGACTCCCACTGCCCTCCCACCCCCCACC
>NW_019525301.1:4561798-4580176 GCF_002814215.2 Seriola lalandi dorsalis
ACCCCCAACCCCAGGATCAAAACATAATGCACATTTGGCATTACGCTTCAGTTTAAATGCCAACTACCCAGGGCCACAGCCACCACTGAGGACACTGAGGTCATGTCTGCTGTATTTTCTCTGGAAATTTTGGGGGTTTTACGAACCTGAGGGGGGTCTGACCTTCTGCTAGGGAACTACACCAACAGAAGAAAGACAAACATGAAGAATCCAAATGAGACTGAGAGCATTTCAGATTGTATTTCTGGATACATCCTGGATACAGCCATGGTGCAACAGTGACGTTCTGGTCTATAAATCATATTCTCCAGATGTAAAGGAACATTATTGTTTGGTGCAGACGCAACAAAAATCACATCATCATCATTTTTATATGTGTTGTATTTTTTCAGTGAAAACATACATATCGTTCAGCCATTTCCACCAATATCACTATCATGACTAAAAACACGTTTTAAGAGATGGCATACAGGTGCCAGGGCTGTGAGGGGGCTGGGAGGGATATGTTTGAATGCATCTTCTGAATATATGAAGGGAGCATGCTCAAGGTAAAATATGGTGTAAAGTTGATCTTTAAGTGTCCTGACCATCACTCTTGTATTCTCCTGAGTCCACGTCCTCATCCTGCATGAGAAACAGGGGCAATGCAGCGCTATGGGCCACGTGAATGTGAAGCTCCAGCCCTGACAACATGTCAGTACACCAAATGCATTGACATTTTGCGCAGGGCTGTTGCCGGACAATGTGAAGCCTGCAGGACGAGCATGTATCTGTGATATTAAAATGTCATATGAGAAAATGGTGAGTTATTAAGAGAAGGGGGCCTTTTCAGTGAGACTACAACGGAGCAGCAGATGCCTTTTGTCTCCTCCCAGATTCTGCAAAGCGACATCTGTTATGGATTGTTTCATATGCGGTGACCTTCAAGCCTACTTAGAAAAGAGAAGGAAAGAGATGAAGAAGAGTACGTCTCATTTCTCTTTCCTCGCCTCTCATCCTTGGTAAATGCACAAAATGGGCTGGCAGATTTTTCCCTCTCCCTTTTTCATGGGAAGGTGATGCCAACAAATCACCCCTGCCATCCTACACCAATCAACCAGAACATTACTAAAGATCACCCACAGTTGCCTGCTCTGAATACTTATGAGTAGTACTGGTGTCTTCTGGGTAAAGTTCAGCAGGCCCGCACTGTACTCCATCAGGCTGTCATTTAAGTCGCAGCTGAAGCTAGGAGCCTTTTCAGCGGCACTCAGTAGAACATCATGTACAGAGAGCCGAGATGGCTGGAAAACATTTCACTGAGTGCTCACTACATCATTCACTGCCTGTATCATTTCTACAAGAGTGCAGTGTGGGCAGATCCAAGCCTGGGCTTTTACTTTTACATTTACTGAGACTCATCATCTTGTGCAGGTCTGTGGACATGTGTACGATGCACTGACTGAACAGTATAGATGCTTGAACATCAGGTTCCCTGACACGATGCAGATTGTTTCAGAAAGCCAATTTTTCAAAAAAGGTTTAAGACCTTTGATATGACTCTCCTATATTATGATTAGAAACATTAAGTTATCTCACAATATAAGCATCCAGTAAGGATTCAGAGATTTTAAATGAGCTCATTACAGCTTCCTGTGTTCTGGATTCTGGATGTTCCTGCTCCCATAGCGATGTCAGTTTTTCTATGTATTTGAGTTTTATTTTGGTAGAGAACTTGGTTCTTATGTTTACATGCTTCAAGAAATGATCCTCTGCTAACCTAAACCAATGCCCATCATTAACCAAGGTTTTCATTTCAAATAAGTGTCTCTAAATAATTCACCATCCATCACTGATTGAGCCTATGACCCACTGATGAAATTATATTGTGTCTGGTAAAACTCAAATTCCCAAGGAAATGAGTCATTAACAGAACGTGTGGTTCAAAAACAAACCTGCCATAACTACGTATGACCATAGGTGTCGCAAAGTAACGACACAGAGATCTGCGAGATTGCTACATTAAAGCTGGGGTAAGTTATATTTCTTTAAATTCTAAAACATCCCTACAGCGATGGATAAATGAAATGCTCTGACAGTAAACACTAAAGAAATTTGTCATCACTGAAAGTCTTTCCAATGATTACATTTGGTCTGAATACTCGAAAAAGTAAGAGCTACAACCAAAGAGACATTGGACAGTGCAAGAAGCCAAACGAGAGTAAACGTCGGCGTTGCTTTTCAACAATGGCGGCAACTCAGGGAACAGAAGAGCCTAAAAAAAGACACAATGGTGGCTGTACTTCTGTTAGACAGGTAATTATCGTATTTGTTGAGTTTTGAGAAGCAGGGGTTTGTTAGACCACCGTAGGGCTTCGCCTCTCTGTTATGCTTTTCCCGTTGATTCCAGAAGCACACGTTCATGTGTTTTGGGGGAGTGGCTTTGAAGGGATATCTGAAGGGAGGGGGTGGGACTTGGGTTACTCGTGCTAGGATTACCAGGATTTCTCAGGATTACCTACTCCAGCTTTAAGTGTGACTAATGTTTTCCTTTTTCACATGAAAAATTGAATTCATGAGCAATAAAATGCTACAGGCCGACTTACAGCATTACAACATTAGAAAGACGTTGCTGTACGAGTCCACATCTCTTGCTGCTTTTCTTTGTTTTACAGTAGCTTAGCTTAGCACAGTTGTAGCATAATGTCTTAGCATTTTAGCACCTGCTTGTGGTCTCACTCTGTCAGGTCACCTGATGACGATGTCTCATATTCCCTTTTTCCAGCCAAATTAGAGGGTATTTATTTTTTAAACGCGAGTAAACCTTCTAATAAAGGAGTTCACCTTTGTTTTTGGACTGAGGACATGCATGACTGCAAGGAGCGATGTCATCACATGCACGAACGCAGTGGAGGAAGAGTGAGCTGCTCGCTGCTGTGCAAACTGGTTAAACTGATCCGCCATGTCTCACCCCAGTTCCAGCTTCTGCAAAAGTGTCAGAGCATCGATGTATGTGTGACGCTTCGATTGGGGATTGTGTTTTTAAAACTTATTTTGGGGCTGCAGCTCAGGATGTCAGCTGTGGTGTTCCCGGTGTAACAGCACCGTGCTGGACAGGTGACAGGTGTGTTTACAGTGTCTGTGCTCTGAAAGACGTTACAGCAGGAACATAGGCGTAAATTAGCGTGTTCACCTGGTGGTGTGTTTACATCACTGCTGACTGGAGCCAGAGCCGATAAATACAAGTGACTACTGCAGAGTCATTTAACCCAGGTGTGAATGCTGATTGTTTCCTTTTCCATTGGTGACAAAAGCCGTTAGTGTCTTAACGGCTTTTTTCACCTCGTGATCATACGGATGAAACAAGAAAATACTGTAACTGCAGGGAACAGTTTGGTGCTGCTTTACATTTTCCCCCAGAATGTATTCAGAGTAATAATGTATGAGATTCTAATGAGATTCTGTTCTTTCAGTCATTCCTTCAGGTGCCTCACAGTAACTAATCTGCAACAAACCTGTAACACCACATCAGCATGTGTGTTGGCATCATTACTGATAACATTACATGTTGATTGGTGTGTTGAAGAGATACAGTAGCTTGTACGGCCTTTAAAGACACAGAGATGTTTGAATATACAAATATTTTTAAAAAAGCATGTAGGCAGCAGATGGTTACACCTACCTGAACCTGATGTGGCACTGATGTGACTTTCAACATAAGCTCCAAACAACAACAACAAAAAAAAAAAAAAATAGGTGGTGTTGGAGTTGTGGACTGGGGAACAGCTTCCTCTGCTGTGTACCAGTCGAGGTGTCAGCTTTGCTGTATTGTGTTTGGCCCCCTGGCAGCATGACCTTGTCTCACTGAACAGTGGCTATTAATTAGCCAAGCATGTGTGTGTGTGTGTGTGTGTGTGTTTGTGTGTGTGTGTGTCTGCTGCTGGGGGGAAGGAGTGGGATGAAGAGGAAGGGCGGGAAGGGAATGAGGTGCTTTGGAGGCGAGACATGTCTGCGAGGGCATCTTCAACAACATTAAAGAGCTCTTTAGGCTGTATGTTGTGGCCACGCTTCCTGTCTCCCCTATCCTCCTCGCACAGCATCGCCTCCCAGTGTTTCTGCTTCACAGATGATGACGTGCCTTGTTGGGCTTCATAGATCCTGTGTGTGTGTGTGTGTGTGTGTGTGTGTGTGTGCGCGCTGCTGTCTTTCTCTGCCCTTGGCCGAGGCTCCAGAAAACATGAAGTCGTGCTGGGCGGACTTCATGAGCGAGTGATTTCTCTCTGCTTTGCTCTGATCGACATCCAGCCAGCCACAAAAAGCCGCCATCCCTTTCCGCTGCCTCCCAACACCCCCTCTCCTCCTCCTCCTCCTCCTCCAACCCTGCACCCTCCCTTGTTCTCCTCACCAGAGCCTCCTTTTTCACTCCCTGCCCAGCCGCTGATGCTCGAAACGCTTTCTCCCTTCCTTTCACCTTCCTTTCTTCTGCTTCATAATCCTGACCCCTTCTTCATAATCTCAGCCCTTGTCTCTTTTCTTAACCCAGATCCTGCTCCGTCAGCATCCGTGTGCGTCTTACTGTGCCTCAGTCCATCAAAGACTTTAGTCCATACTGCGATTTTGACCAAAAAAAAAAATCATTTGATTTCAATAAAATTACATTTGGATATTAATGATCCATAGAAGATGATTCCTGTTTGACCTCTGACCTTCCCTCTTTTTCAACACCCAACTATTACAGTCAGATTGCAATTAAAATTTACTGAGCACATCCATACTGCCCACAGGACGAACCTTTTTGATTTTAATGACCCTCTGACCTTTACTCGCACAAGACACTCTACATCTGCAGAATAATAGAACATCCTCCATGTAATTTTTTTTCTCTTCAGTCATTCATTTATTGTAAATTTATGAGCACAGATTAGTAATTTGTGTTCGTAGTAGTAGTATTAGTAGTAGTAGTAGTAGTAGTAGTAGTAGTAGTAGTAGTAGTATTAGTAGTAGTAGTAGTACTAGTATTAGTAGTATTAGTAGTAGTAGTAGTAGTAGTAGTAGTATTTTGTGCTCTTGAAGCTTTGGAGAAGTGAAAGTGCCATCGCTGTTTGCTGTACTCAGGTATATTTGTACTTTACATTGTATTCATCCTACTAAATACTTCACTACAGTTTTTTACAGCTGTAGTTACTCTGTTTATTACAATAATACACACATCACATGATTACCTTCTAAAATATGATGCATAGTTATAAAGTTCAGTTAAAATCAGCTCCATCTGAACCAAGTACAACATTAAAATGATGCTGAGATGTGTCAGAATAATAATCCAACAATATGATTAAGGGACATTTGTTTGGCTCTGAAGTAGTACTTTTAATACATAAGGAACATTTGCATGTCAAACTTTATACTTTCATTTAACTAACATTTTGAATGTGGAACTTTGACAGAGAATTTTCACATTGTGGTATTGCTGCTTTTACTGAGACTACGTCCACACTTATACCATTAATCAGGTGAACACTGGCTGTCTGGACATATGTGCAGAGGATGGGGTGGACAGAGAAAAAAGATCACTGTTCAGAACAGGGTTGACTAGCACTGTCATATTTCTATACAATCGTATGATGTAGTGCATATGTATAGTCTTGTCTTGTGTTATTAGAATTATATTTACATATATACAGATATATATGTATAAGTGGCAAAGACAATTGTTGTGTGTGTACAAGAGTCGATCCTGAGCTGTGTATCGGTTAGTGTTTTGGTTGCATCAGTGCATTGTGGATGTGCGAGGAGCTTCTGTGCTGAGCTGCATGAAAATTGTGTGAAGGGTTTTGAAAAAATGAATTCAGTATGGAGAGGTGTGTGTTACCAGCGTAAAAAAAAGATATAAAAACTATATTATGAGAGCATGAATTAAGTCATTCAAGAGCCCAGATTTCTGAATCACTAATTTGTTTGCATGTAGTTCTTTGTTAGTGTGGTTTTGATTTTCCTGTAGACTTGCTGCGCTCTGCACCCTCTCATCAGCACGGCTGATAATTCAGAGTTATCATCCTCCAGTTTCCAGTGGTATTATATCGTGATCATGTTGTGTTATTGTTTTGCAAAAATCTATTGTTCAACTGATGACTCCAGGCAAGTTATAATCCAAAGCAGTGCGGTCTCCTCTCTAGGGAGCTGCAAGTAGAGCTTTAGACCCTACTCCTCACATCAACTCCCCCTCATCATCCCCTCAAACATGGACCCCATACCCCCCCCCCTTCTGTTTTCAGTGCCAGGGTGTCTGGTCAGCTACCAGCAGGCTGCAGGATGACCATTACCCCCAGCCTGCCTCCCTGCCAGCGTGCTGTAGCACAACAGCTGCTGCGATAAAGCAGCACAACGCGTCCACACTGGAGGTGGAGTTAAGGCTAGCTTTGCATCGCGTGTGTGTGTGTGTATGTGTGTGTGCGTGTGTGTGCGTGTGTGTGCGTGTGTGTGTGCGTGTGTGTGTTCTCTCGGTGGATGTCCTTCAGCACTAAGAGCATTGGAGGACGATATAAAGAATGCTAATGAAGTGAATCACCAGAGTAAGGACTGACTGGGCCAGCTCTGGCATACATACACTGTATCTGTTTGTGTGTATATTCATGTGTGAGTATGTGCTTTTCCCGTGCATTCACTCTCTCTTTGAAGTCAAGTGAAGAGAGAGCAAGTGAGAAGTGGGCGAGCCAAGGTTAAGTACAGGAACACAGTGATGGGCTGTGCATTTTAATTAAGGCTTGAGCAAACACTCTGCAATTCCCCTAAATGGCCCCCTGTGATGGATGACAGGAACCAGTGTTTCTTCTCAAGAGGAACTTTTGTGCAGGCGGCAGTATTTGTGGACACAAAAGGCCCGGCCGGCCAAAGTCCCTGCTCCTGGAAGTTTTATTGACTGGCACTGCACACCAACGCAGAGTGTTGCCTCGGTACACATCTCCCGTGCATCTGCTATGCACTTTTTGTCTTTGTGTGTGTGTGTGTGTGTGTGTGTGTGTGAGAGGGAATCCGTCCACCAAAACCACCACCGTCCACCTTCACAGGCCAAGCTTTTAAGATTCAACGATATTGTTGTAAAGTCTGCTTCGTCATCACAAACCTTCTGTTCAAACAGACACGAACGTTTTCAAAATTCTTATATCACATATGTCAGGCGGGATTTGGGGAAATTAAAAAAATAAAAAATACATCTTGGAATTCGATATTTGACTCTGTCAAATTTGCAGTGAGCTGTAAAGAAATCATTTTGTGCCACCACTGACACATGTATGTTACAAAGACAGGAGCGTTCACACATTATTCCAATGTTGTTAGCCCCGTAAATAAGCTGTTTGTGTTGTGTTACCTCGACCATCAGTTCCCAGCTGAATCAGTGCCAGTACTGGATTTTACTTCAATATGACTTATAGCCAGGATGGCTTCAAAGCCATCTTGTCACTGGTTTGTTGACTAAATAGTTCAGGTCACCCAGTGACAGAACAAAGCCACCGAACTGAAAGACAAGGCATACCAGACCTTTGTTGTCATGGTTACTTTAACGCAGACCGCACTGTCGGTAGAGTGCCAGACATTGGTTGTCATGTTTATAATAGCAGTTAAGGTCATGGAAGGAGCGACGACTATCCTTTTGAAATAGAAAAGAAATAGCATTCTCTCACGTCATGGACCATTCACCTCAACCTCCTCCCACCACAGACTTTGTCGCTCTATACACAACGTCACCTGACACCTGACACCCCTGCTCTCGTAATGACTTCGGCCATTTCAGGTTCTTTTTTTTTTACAGGGAGTGACAATCTGAACAGAAAGTTCTGATATTGTTTTTTACTCTTTTAATTACAGCCTGAACAATGTAACGTAAACATTACAATAAATGTCACATTTTTCATTCCATTATGGGAGTTTTTGAGGGAACCATATCATTTATATATTTTACAATTAGAATTTAGACACTGGGGTAGGCAGAAATCTAGAAAAGAAAAAAAAAAAACATTGTTAAATGTTAATTTTAAATCACAGTGCCCTCCTGCTGCTCTGCATCTCCTGGGCATATACACGCACTTCATACACGCACACAACACAAGCAACAAAGCCGCGGTGAAAGTCTGAAAACAGCCAATAGACGTATAGTTTGCTCTCAGACCACTTGAATTCCAACATGCTGGAAGGTGATATCGAATTTTTGTGTTACAGTTAAGGTTTTCACCAAAGCCGTGATGTGTGGTGAGAATATGTTCTAACTTACAAGCTGGCAAACAGGAAACTAAACGCAGGTGATCCAGACTCGGGAACATGAATAGAAACAAAAACAGAAAATCCAAACAGCGGGCAATACGCAGGAACAGGAGCAGGGACACGCAGAAAACACCAAACTGACAAAGACTGAGAGGAACACAGAGGCTTAAATACACAAGGGAGGCAGGGGTAAGTGGGAACAGGTGAAACACATGAGGGAGTGGCAAACTATCACATAAGCGAGAAAACTTGACAAAGACGGAAAGTAAAACAACCTATAGACACACAAGGAGTTGAAGTCAAATAATTACTGCCTCCCCCAGATGGTGGAATATATCCAAATTAAAAATTTGTCGGTATATATGTGTTAACGGAATTATTTTTTCTGGTGCATTTATGTTAGCAGCATGTCAATGTTGTAGCTGGTTAGGTGCAGCTAGACTCGTACATTTGTGCTCTCTTGGATAACTTAATGAATAACAATGAATCATATTTTCAAAAACTGCTCAAAAGCTGCATATGTAAAATCTTTAAAATGTAGTGGAGTAAAAAGTACAGCATGTCTCTGTGTACTGTCCTGGAGCAGGATCAAGAAGCATTTTCGTTGTAAAAGATCATTGATTTCTTTTTTTTTTTTTTCTATGAGCATTTCGCTTGAGGGAAGAAACCGTCACCTCTGTCTTTCTCTCTGCCTTTATAAGGGCATTTTCCTTTAAAGTGGCTACAATGAAATGAAAACACTCTACAGAGCTATAAACCACTGGGCAGCGGCTGAGTCTGACCAGTCTCTCCTTGACTTCACAGGGGAATTGTAGTGGCAGCAATAACCCCCACAGCCTGCACGCTGCACTGGGACGCTGCTCGTCTCAACAAGCCCTCTGTGGCGGTGTTAGAGGGAGAGCGTTTTAATATGTCTGATGAAGGAAAATGAAATGTGGGCACTGAGTGTGTGAGGGAGAGTGTGTGTGGTTGTGTGTGTGGATGCTAGAGCTGGGTATGAAACCTCAATATATTTTTAGGATTGAAAATCATTTCAAAGACACTCAGCTCTCTGTGTACACACAGTGACAGTTTGAAACACAAATTGCTGCAAACCTTTATCAGCGTGGCGTTTTAGCAAGAGGACACTTCATATATTTCCATATATATG
Source organism: Seriola lalandi dorsalis (assembly GCF_002814215.2). NCBI lineage: Eukaryota > Metazoa > Chordata > Actinopteri > Carangiformes > Carangidae > Seriola > Seriola lalandi. The sequence goes on from NW_019525301.1 coordinate 4,571,187, forward strand.
ACTCCCTGCTGTCCACTGACGCAGATCAGCTCTGATGGGGGGGGTGGGGGGGTGCTCAGTCTGAGAGGGTGGGAGGGCAGAGGAGGGGAGAGACGGATGAAAGTAAAAGGGCTAATTAATGTAAAAAAACCAAACAATAGTTGATATTATTCTATGGAAAAAAAGGGTTATAACAGAAGAACAGTATTGACCAATACTGCTCATAGAGTGCATTAGGTTGTACATGTGCCTGTGTCTGCATGTTTGATGACAACATTTTGTTAAAGTAAATCGTACTAGAAAATTGTATGTCATGGCAGCAGGTGTCTTATATCAATATATGTAACAGTTGAGTTACAGTTTATTTATGATTCTAAATCAGTTTACAATTAACTGCTGGCAACCATAGAAACAGCACTGCTTATTTCTTCCACATCACCACAAATGGATCCGCTCTTGGGTTAAACTTCAAATAACAAAAACAATCTCACGGTAAGGTCGACCCAGCTGTTCTGGAGCTTTGGATCATTTGACACAGTCTTCCCCACCATATTAAGTTTCCTCGTAGTTGTCAGGTTATATCCCTGTTTATCTATTGTGTATTTCTGTTTAGCTATTGTGGTGCGTATCAGGAACGGGCAGCAAGAGGAGTACAGGGATCTGACAATGGCCTTCAATGAATGGAGCGACAAGAACTGCCTCCTTCTGAACACCTCCAAGACCAAGGGGATGGTCATGGACTGAGTTATGGCTAAAAAGTGTTTTGTGAGGTCACATTGACCTTTTCAACACCAAAATCAGTTCATCCTTGAGTCCCAGTGAACATTTGATAGATAGATAGATAGATAGATAGATAGATAGATATTTTATTTATCCCCTAGGGGAAATTCATGTGTCCATGAGCTCATTGTTAAAAATAATAACAAGAAACAAACAACAAACAACAAACAAGAATTAGATTAGTCCACCTCCTTTGGCTGAGGTGTTGTATAGCCTGGTGGCAGTGGGAACAAAGGATCTCCTGAACCTCTCTGTTCTGCAGCACAGTGCGCTGTTTGCTGCAGCTGTAGCTGCTTCTCTGTCCTGCCAGAATGTTGTGGAGAGGATGGTTGGTATTGTCCAAGATGGCCTCCATCTTACATTGCATGCATCTCTCCACAACAGTCCTGAGTGAGTCCAGATTCCTGCCAAGCACAGACCCAGCCTTTTTGACCAGCTTGTCCAGTCTCTTTGTGTCTGACATGCTGCTGCCCCAGCAGACTGCAGCATTAAAGAGTACACTGTCCACCACTGACTGATAAAACATGTGCAGCATTTCACTGCAGACATCAAAGGACCTGAGCCGATATTGTAATGAATGCATCAGGGTGCTGGGTCTGTACTCTTACAACAGGCTCTGCTCGTGGGTGAATGTAAACAACAATGATGACGATGTGTGAGAACTCCTTCGGTACATAGTACGGTCTAAGGCCAACTGCCAACTGTTCAATATCCAGATCTTCTCCTTCACTGTGATGTGGCCGGGGTTGCACCATCTATTGTTCAAAAGCAGAAACAGTCCTCCACCTTTATTCTTCCCATTTGCTCTGGTGTCTCTGTCCACTTATACTGCAGTGAAGCTGGGTAAGATCTAAAATCTAAATCCTGAACCTCAAAAGTTCTGTCGTTTTTGTTGCTAGGCAGCATGTAGCTAAACAGCCTATAATCCTGACAAGTTTTAAACCAGTGAAGGGAGGTTTCAGTGCTTGCCGTCAGTCTTAGGATCAGAGAATAGTGATGTTTTCTGCTCCATGACATTATTAAAAGTGTATTTCTAGCAGAGATAACATTATAGCTATCTCTCTCTCTTGCACACAGGCTGCCTCCCTCCCTCCCTCCCTCCATCTGAGACCCACTGTGGACAGGTCCATTACTCCCTCACTCTTACTTCTGACTTCTCCATATCTCTTTTTTTTCTGTCCAGTTCTGACCAGTTTTGGTTGAATTTCCTGCCTGGTCTTCTCAGGCTACCAGCTTCAACAGCTAACATTGTTGAGGTTCTCTAGTCACTGTCAGTTGATTTGAAATTCAAGATTCCTGCAAATAAGATTCACATTTAAAATTACGTAAGTGTGGTTCTCACTCAGAAGCTGTTCATCTATATATTCTTGTTGGTGGTTACACAAATAACTCTGGTGTCCTTAGCTACAGTTTAATTCTGGTTCATTCATTTAGAACGGCAAACAAACACTAGGCTCTGCCACAGATGTCCAGTTATTGACAGTTGATCTACACCTTCCAACCAATCAGAATCCAGAATTCTCTTTGGCCAAGATATATTGTTATCAGTATGCAGACACGAATACCCTTTTAGACCAAAATTAGTCGGTATAAGCAGGTTTTTTAAATGAGGGTAGACTTGCTAAAATAGGCGATTGCCTGATACACACACACACACACACACACACACACACACACACACACACACACGCAGACGCAGTGGAGAAAGAGTGAGCTGCTAACTGCCGTGCAAACTGATAAAACAGATCCCTCTCATCTCCGGGTTAGTGTCCTGTCAGTGTAGGAACCTCCATGTGAGACCCTTCAATCCGTGATTGTGTTTTTGAAACTTATTTCGGGGCTGCAGCTCACTCTTTCATCCCTGAGCGCATTGAAGCCACGGTGTTTCTGGTATGACTGCACAGTGCAGGACAGGTGACAGGTGTGTGTGAGCAGGAGCCGATAAATACCTGCATCTACTGCAGAGTCATTTGATCCGGGTGTGAATGTTGATTGTTTCCTTTTCCATTGCTGACAAAAGCCTGATGTTAGTGGGTCTTGGCAGGTTTTTTGGGCCAATGGAAAAGGGACTAAAGTAGGGTATTTTTATACAAAGCTTTTTCAGAATCTTCTGCTTTGGGTCTGACAACGTGTCACTCAAGATGTTTTGTGGTTCCTTATCGGACAGTGTGTTCTGTCGTTTGGTCTTTATCTTTGTTTTTTTGTCCTCAAAAAGTGACACATATTTGTGTGAGTAATGATAAAAGCTTGTCCTTACCTTTAGACAACACAGACCTTGTAGCTGTAATGTTCAAATCCTCCTGTCATAATAATGCAGCAGTTATTTTGTCCTGATGTCAGCAGCTCTGCCTTCCTCTACTTCCTTTCTTTTTAGATTTGTGAGCCGGAGACAGTGTGAATAGCCTGAAAATCAAACTTCCAACATTCTCCTCAGTGCTCATTGTCTTTGTTTTACCAGAGCATATTCAGTCTCTGTGGAGGAGAATACCAGCTAAATGCCTATAATGTTAATATTTACACATATATACAGCAGTGTGCAGAACGTTGTGTCTGTGGTGGAAAAATTTCCCCCCGACACCATCACAGCTTCCCTTCCTCCCTCTCCTTCTCCTCCTTCTCCCCCTCCCCCTCCTATTCAACTCCTCTCCCTCCTCAGCCCGACAGTGGGCCTCTGTTCATCTCTCTCATCTCTCATCCTCTGCCGCTGACTGGTTGCCATGCGGCATGCTGTCCATCAGTGACCCGGTAACTGTTGCTAGGAGAGGAGGAGTGTAATTTTATCGCTTGGGCTTAATTCCTCTCTCATTTATGCGCTCTCTTCACTCCGTATTCCTCCTCTTCCAGTTCCTCCTTCACCCCCTCTCTGGCTCTCCTTAAGCCCATCTCTCTGCTTTTAGCCCCCCATCTTATCCTCCTCCACACCCTCCGCCTCCTCTTCTCATCTGTCATTCCTCCTCTTCCTCATCTCCTTCAGTGTCCTTCACCTCTGGTTTCCATCTGCCCGCTGCCTCTCTTCGCTGTCACCGACTTAAACATTGTTGTTCTCATGGTACGAGAGCAGCCCTCCCTGAAATAGATTCAGTTTGGATCTGTCCCCTTGCAGTAATGGGGCATCAGCTCAGGATAAATAAAGCCTGCTAAATAGCCAGACACGTCTGAATGGCTACGACCAAGATTTGATTGAGATAAAAAGGTGGAGGTGGGGTTAGAGGTCCCCTGGGGTTCACAGAGGAATAAAAACAGTGGAGGGAGACGTGGGGAAGGACATAAGGATGCTATACACTGCAATAGATCAAAATAAAATCCATCTGAAGTCATATTTGTCCTCTATCATATTATTATTATCATACCAATCTGAATCTTATAACACACACTCACTGAGCACTTTATTAGGAGCAGCAAACTAACACTGGGTAGCTCCTCAGTTGTTCATGTCAAGGATCCACCAGATGTTGAAGCTTTCCTCTGAGACTCTGCTCCATGTTATCATGACTGAATCACATCATTTCATTCATGCTGCCAATCTCCTGTTCTACCACACTGGGGCAGCTGTGGCTCAGGAGGTAGAGTGGGTCCTCCACTAATTAGAAGGTCAGTGTTTCGATCCCCGGCTCGTTGAAGTGTCCTTGGGCAAGATACTGAATGTGGCAAGTATTGTAAAGCACTCTGAGTGGTCAGTAAGACTAGGGAAGCGCTATTTAAATGCAAGTCCATTCACCATTTACCATCCCAAAGGAGTTCTACTGGATTCAGGGGGGGGGGCACTGAAGTTCGCTGAACTCTCATGTTGATGAAACCAGCTTGAGACATGGAGCATGATCCTGCTGGAAGGAGCCATGAGAAGATGGTGAGCTGTGGCCATGAAGGGATGAACATGGTCAGCAACAATACTCAGATAGACTGAGACATTCCTGGACTGTTGACACAAGGCAGGTTGGTCCATGGATTCAGACTCTGACTCTACCATCTGCTGCCTCAGCACAAATCCAGATCAATCAGACCAGGTCTTCAGCTGTCCAGTGTTGGTGAGTCCGTGTCCACTGCAGCCTCAGGTTTCTGGTCTTGGTGACAGGAAGTGGAACTTGACGTGGTTTTCTGCTCAGCACAGTTGTAAAGAGTGGTTATCTGAGTGACTGTAGCCTTTCTGTCAGCTCCAACCAGTCTGTCCATTCTCCTCTGACCTCTGAACTCTCTCATCAACACAGAGCTGCTGCTCACTGGGTGCTTTCTGCTGTTGCTCCATTCTGAGATCAGCAGTTTGAGAAACATTCAAACCAATATTAACATTAACTGAAGCTCCTGAGCTGGATCTTGAACTGCTGCCACATGATTGGCTGATTGGGTAATTCCATCAATCAGCGGAAGTAAAAGTGTTCCTAATAAAGTGTTTGGTGAGTGTATGTCGAATATGAATTTTGTTATTAGGATGAATCAAGTCTTTAAGTCTTTTCCTGGATCAAGTATTTCTGTCTCTCAGTTTACAAAGACCGTGGATTGAGTGTTGGCCATTACTGAGTAACATGTTAGAGTGATCTGATTACAGTCAGTGCATTACAGTTATTAATCTCAGTAATACTCCATCACTTCTGGGCTCATAAACTGTTTTAACAGGAGTTAGATGGAGGATTGATATTGGTTTAGTCTCTGTGAGGATGCAGTATCTGCAGGGCCGCTTGCAGTCACTGGCTAAGATATGTTAAGCTAAGCTAATTGACGATCAGTAAATACATCCAGAGTGTCTGCCGATTGCCAGAGAGTCACATGACTTTGACTCAAGTCATGAATCTGATTACTTCAGACTCAACATGGACGACGTGATGTCCTCCCCAACGTACAGAGAATCAAACTACAATGGATAAAGTTGATCAACATGACGGCAGCCAGTCATGCAGTGCATTATCACATTCAGACATTAAAACATTCAGATAAGCAGACTTCTATTTTCCATCGTTTGTCAGATGGGACTGTGTATATTTTAACAGCTTGTTTACACCACTGGAATGATAGCAGAGGAAATGATTGTTTTTTCATTTTACCATTAGAACACATAAACAAGAAAATAACTTGAATTTTCCTTATTGGCTTTTCTTATGGGCTCATATTTAGAAACAAAATATAACTAGATTATTTGATTTTTACGTGTAACTTTCATTTTATGCTGATAACAGGAGAAACAAGAATATAAGTGTTTTTATGTCTCCACGGCAGCAACAGCCAGAACTAGAAGTACTATGTGTTCATGTTGTCCGTCCATCTGTACGTACGTCTGTACGTCCATGTTGGTCAAGGTCAAAGGTCGAGGTCAGTGTGACCACACAAAACCCTTTTTACCCATTACTCAAGACATTACACAAAATCTCACACAAATGGTTCATATTTTATATGAATCTGGATAAACGGGGATGCAACCTGAAACTCTGAGTAGCAGAGGCCACTTTTTTGTTTTTTTGAGAAGACAGAAAGAAGTAGGATTTACAGTGTGGAAACCAAAACATATGTTGACTGATTGATTGAAGTGTGTGTGGGGCTTCTGTTCACGTTGAACTCCATGTCAAAATAAGAGTTTGTCATATTGTATTTCTTCGCTGATGGTATCTAGAGGAATACAGCTTATAAACATTAAAAATCATAGTTAATGCTCCTTCATCCTAAACAACCAAATAGGTCGCTGGTCCCTATGCCCTTTGATACCATCCACAGAAGCTGCAGGAGTGTACCAGTGGCAGTACTCCAGACTTTCTGGAATGGTCACAGTTTGGTTAGATTTAGGCACAAAAGCTACTTGGCTAGGTTTAGGAAAGGATCAAGGTTTGAGTTACAATAAGGACTTCCATGGTTGCCATGGTTACACTAAAAAGCACACGGTTAAGGTTGTGGGAGGGATATGGATAAAAGAAACATCAATGATTATCAGCTTCCAACAGCGAAACCTCAGTCTCGAATGTCAAAGTTGTGTGCTTCGTCGACTCCTTGACCTCCCTCTAACATGGACTTACTACAGAGGCTAGTGTTCAGCTAACAGTGGGCTGTAATAAGCTGCAGATAGGCTCTTTTTTTTTTCACAAGGACGGTCTCATATTAGAAGTGTAGGTTAAGTGTACTGTGTGTTTGCATTTTGCAGATGTGGGACACAATCGTCTATTACCTGCAGTCTTATGAACGCGGACCTCAGCGCCTGAGACCCAAAGCAAAACCTCCCTTTGTCCCTCTGTTTGTTCCCTCAGATAAAATCTGTAAACCTCTCCCCTCCGAAAGATCACACACGAGACTTCAATATGGTTCCTAACCTTTACTGTACTAGACGCAGAAACTTAAAACAGTTTGATTTGTGATGGAAACATTGAATTGAAAAGACTCAACGACTTGCTTAAGTATTGGTGGTGGTGGCGCAGAGCAATCCAGGGAAGCCTTTACCGTCATGACAGCACACTCAGTGGCTTTAGAGAGGTCAGGTGAGGGTGGGGTGGTCAGGGGGGGGCAGGTTACTGAGGGCAAGACCAAAAGACAAATTGAACAAAAAGCCACTGATCGAAAGACGAGAAAGAAAAGGGGGGAAGGGAAAGAAGAACATGTGTTCAGTGAGGATGGAGGGGTTAGGGCGGGGTCCGTGCATAATTACATTTTCTGTTCTGAGCAGTATTGGGAATCAATAATGTAATTCATAGAAAAGCCATAGAACTGTCTCCCATTGGCATTCGCAGACATGAGCCATGCCTACACCCCAAGGAATTAAAACGGGGGGGATGGGGGGGTGGGGGGGTGTTTCAGCAGTTTGTGTCATTGAAACTAAGGCTTACCCTTTGTTCATCCTGAGCCATTAAATCTTTCCCACAATGCCTTTCAAATAGCTGGAGACTTTGAGTTTCCGTTACGACGTGATTGATGTCTGCTTTCAGGTTTGCCTGGTGTTCACATGGAGACGGCCACAAGCGCGCACACTGACACACACACACACACACACACACACACACACACACACACACACACACAAAACACACACCACTTTGTGTTCACATAATCACAGTTGGTCATTGTGGGGTCAGATGTGAAATGGCAAGTTCCAACTTCCTGATGCTGCCTGAGTGGATTTATAGTGGGTGTGAGTGGAAGTGAGATTCACCACGGAAACACAACAGCACATGTGACCGTGTAAACGTGAAACTCAAACATTCAAGTTGACACACTTGACAGTTGCTCACTTTGATGGATGAAGGTGTTGATATGTTGAATAACATTCAAATCATGGTTTTATAGAACTTGGGTCTTAGTTTTCTTCTTAGAGTTTTGTCTATTCATCATTGTTGTTGTCAGAGTGGGTTTCCGAAATCTATAGCTAATCATCATGAAATATAAATAGGCCGCTGTCTCTCTGTGGATATAAGCTGAGTCCCAATTCAGGGGCAGCATCCTTCGGAGGAAGCAGTCTATGATCCGAAATGAGACGGTCTGGTCCAATTAGGATTTCCGCTTTGCGTTACCAGCTGTTGCCCTTACCGTTGCGTTGCAAAGTATAGCTCCTGTTGCCTAGCAACCTTGATAAGACGGACTTATTTTTTTTTTACAAAAACTTGAGGTTTTAAGGCTCTTGATTTTAACAGTTGTATCGTTAGCTGCTGAATGGAGCTAAAACCCAATACTTACATTTAACAGTGTAGTCCTCAGACTCTCTGTCAGTGTTGTTTGCTGCCATATTATTTTCAATACTGGTTTGCAATGAATCTTGGGATAGGTTGGGCCATGGATCCACCTGTTGGAGCCTTCATTACCCAGGAAAGGAAGGCAGCATTTGAAGGAGCCTTTGGAATGGGACTAGTCACACCGCTGTGACGCAGTTGTGTCTGAATTGGGACACACCTATAGAGAGATGAGGGAGTGGGCGGGGCTCGGTAACGGCCTCTTGGCCTCCTTTGGCGTGGACAGCGTGTGCTCTGCTGGCACGGCATGCAATCATTCTGCTCACGCAGCAGCAGCAACAACAGCTGAGTCCGTCCTCCTATGACAAGGGAACAGCCGTATCCACTACATGGATGTTTTGTAGGTTTACAGATGTGTAACATCATACCTGTCTGTGACTGAGTATAAGTGTTTGAAATCACTTTTTACTGTTCACGTTAAGTAGACCAATTCTTTTCCAACTCTATAATTTCACCCTGACACTCCTGTAGAGAATGATTCACAGTTCAATTGAAGTCCTTATTTATGTCACACTTCCTGTTATACTGTGCCCCCAG
>NW_019525301.1:4580246-4582167 GCF_002814215.2 Seriola lalandi dorsalis
TCATGTGCATTATTGACATATATATGCACTGTGAGATTTGTATTTTAACAGCAGATACTGTATGTGTCCAAGACAAATTTCCTTCGATACAATAACGTTTTATCTTATCTTACTTACATATAACAGTGTAATCCTCAGGCTATCTGTTGGAATTGTTTGATGCCATATTGTTTTCCTTACACAACGACTGTTGGGATAGGTTGGGCCATGAAGGATCCACCTGTTGGAGCCTTCATTTCCTGGGAAAAGGACATATTTGTCGACCGCATTAACCCTTAGATGCATGAGTGACTGGACCCTACACTCTTCCATAAGTGGGTCAAAAATGACCCGTATTAGAATCAATGTGTTTTTAAGCCATTTTTGTCATTTTGGTTAAGAATAATCCCTTGTATAATATTTAGTATTATATTTAGGACCACACAAGAATGATTTCATGTTTGAAATATCTTTTTTTTTTCACTTTTTAACATTTTTGAAAAAGGTAAGAGGCATTCAGGGTGGCGATGTCAATTAGGTTGTACCACAACACCATGGACCACCTCTGTGTTTGGCGCTTGCAGGTGTAGGTGCCAACCATCTGGTCAGTGGCTGTCTCTTATACACATCTTAAAAAGTCTGGAAGTTTTGTCTTTGGTCCACACTCTGTCACCGAGGATGTCATGGCCAATAAAGGCAGTAAATCAAATAACAGAGGTGAACTCCCCACAGTCTGTGTGGAGGATGTTGAAACGGTAAAACTGAAGCTGGACTCTTAAAACCTTTGACACCACAAAACCAGCACAAACCACCACATAAGCACTGGGGCCAGTTTTATCTCAGACTGCTCTGTAGTCCTGATCCAGTCTTCATGTTGACTGTTGACTAAGGAATCAACTGTTGACTTTTTCCAAATTTTCAGCTGAGGGTAAACAGAGCTGAGCAGTTGGATACTATTCCTTGGTCGGCCATTTATTTTAAAATTGAAAAAAGTCTTATTTTACCCAGAATTCATTTTATCAAAGTCATCTTAAGATCAAGTCAAGAACTAAACTGGTTTGTGCAACAGATTAATCTATCTATCTATCTATCTATCTATCTATCTATCTATCTATCTATCTATCTATCTATCTATCTCAGTCTGACTATTTGTTCTATCTCAGCCACAGTCAGAGTCTGTCTTTGTGAAATTCCTCAAGCAAATTAAGCTTAAGAGATGCAAGGTTTCCGTTTGTCACGAAGGTCCCAGCCCCACATGGTCTGGACTTAGCCCCAGACCTTGTCAGCAAACAGAAACCTCCTCGACAGGCTGTAAACAAATGTTCCAATTTAGTAAAACGAAGGAGTAAACAAAGGCCGATTGTTGTAAACCATCACGGACCCTCTCCCTGCAGTCAGGGATATTTGCAACACTTCATGTGCATTCATTTGCTTCCAAGTAAAGTGGTTCAGATCATCTGAATAAACTCATCGTTTACAACCTGGCCGATCAGCTGACTGCTGCTTTTGTTTTTTGCTTTGATCCATTGGACTACGTTGCAGCAATGTTACAGCGGTACAAAATGTTAATGTTGTACATAAAGCTGATACTTTTAGGTGATTATTCAAACTGAATGTTGTTGAAGACAACATACAGCTGATACTCTTACAGCATTCTGATGACTGCATTTAAATATGTCAGTGTATGTAACAGAATAAACAGAATGTCCTGGACATTATTTGGGAACATGAGTACAGAAGTGAAGTCCTGCACATACACAATTACATTATTATGCAAGTCTACAAATTAGATGTCACTACATTATTGTTTCTGCCTACTCCCCTGCATGGATGAGCTTGTTTGTATAGTAGCAAATGCCCTGCTGTGTAATTAAAAAGAAGTGCCGTACTCGGCTATGGTGGCTGCAGGGCGATCAGACTCCCCTGGGTGCCCCCCCCCCCC
>NW_019525301.1:4582187-4603657 GCF_002814215.2 Seriola lalandi dorsalis
CCCCCCCCCCCCCAAACACACACACACTTCAAGTCCTCCTCCCTTCTTGTGTGTTCGTCACAAGAACACACCAAATTTTCTTTGAGTATGCTTTGGACAAATAATAAAACACATATTAAAAGAGAAAGAAATATAAATATTGCTCTTGGACTTTTCCTCTACTCTGGCTGAGGCTTGTCAGACATGCTATAAATGGAAAGCTAAAGGTGGCCTTGAGCAGGTCTAAAAGAAACTTAAGTATTTTTTCTTTTAGCATGTTTTTTTTTTTTTTTTTTTTGCCCTGTGAAAGATCTTTAAAAGGCCAAAATCACAGAGCACAGAGGAGCCAGTGGGAGAGAAGCTGTCAGAAATACTGTCCTCCACTTTAAAGAGGCCAAGCGTTCCATCTCTGCCTTTTCTGTGGTGGGGATCAAGAGGGTCTCTGAGCCCGAGAGGAGGCGATTTAAAGTTTCACACATTTGAACGTTCCACTCCCAAATGAAATGCATGAGAAATGCTGCCCTGCTGCAATGTGTCTAACTGTGAGAGGGGACTGAATGTTTGTTGAACGGTGTGAAGCTCACGACATTTACTGTGCGTACAAAGACCACTCTGTTTGTTTTGTGCCGCTGACTCTTTGCCATAAGCAGCTTTTTATTTTGTATTAAATGAACCTGTTATCTGTTATGGTTACATCCAGTTCCAGCTTTTATTGCATCAACTTGTTTCACAAATCACAGTGTTATCTCTCCGCTGACCCCCATCTCCTCGGGGCAGGGATGACCGCAAATGGAACTGCTTGATCATTTGCGGGAGGTTTGAGGAGCAACGAAACAAGACAATGAAAATACGATGAAAGGAAAGACGCACCAAAAACACAAGGGTATATGAAGAATGCTAGTAGCATGGTCAAAATAGACAGACTGAATATTGCAATAGTAAGCATTATGTCAATAAAGAAACGAGGTACAAACTCTCAGTGGTTTCTATGCCTCCACGCCGGCGACAGTCACAGACATTTTCAGGTTGTCCGTCTGTCCCATTGTCGTGAACACAACATCTCAGTGACGCCTTGGTGAAACTTCTTCAAGTTTGGCGCAAACATTCACCAGGAGTCAAGGATGAACTGATTAGTTTTTGGTTGTCAAAGGTCAAAGGTCAAGGTCGTGGTGGCCTAACAAATCGTGAATATGAACCTCGAAACACATCCATAACTCCAGACTTCACACAGCAATTATGACATAATTTCACACAAATGGTTAAAATGTTTTATGACTCTTTATAAACAGGGATGTAACTTGAAACTAGTTGGATTGGAGGAGGCATACAACCATGAGGAGGTGATTGTAGTTTGTCTGAGGAGAGTCAGGCTGTTTTAGGGCTCCGGGGTACACATCCTCTGCTGGGCCCCTGTTGACCACCCTTGTCAACCCTTCACCCCCTGAAACACACCCATTGGCCAAGTTCTCAGCTCTCACTGCTATGCCGCCTACTTTTTACGCCCCACGGAGATCCTGAAAAGAATCATACGAAGTGGCCCTAGTTTTTCTAAATAACAAAGCTCTTGCGACAGAAGCCCTCTGCTAGAAGGGGCCCAAAGAATAGCTCAATGCTGGACCCAAATTTGGTGATATAAGTGGTGCATAATCCTTAATAAGTTACTAATTAATCAGATAACAAAAAATGATTGACAGGCAGTGAACCTGGGACATTTGGGGCCTCTAGGTCTTGGGGTGTCTCGGGGGCCTTGTTGATATTGATCATCACACGTAACTCAAATTAATACTGTACATATGAAAACAGCCTGTGTGATTTAGAACTGCAAAGGGTCTACCTACTGTAAAGTGGACTTGTGTCATCTTTCATTAATATTTGTTGGAACAGTATTAGTATTGTAGTATTTTCAAGGCTCTTTTATTTGTTGTTACAGGTGAAAAAAAATTTAATTATCAAATTACTTATTAAAGACCCTGGCAAAAAAAAGAAAAAAAGAAGAGAAGTGCTTTCCTCTCTGGGCTTCCGTAGCCTCTCTGTTTTCGAGACAGTGAAGTTTTTAGTCTTTCTGTTGACCTTTTTTCCTGCTATGCATGTTATTATGAGGCAGCTGGCTTGCTAAAGCAGCTGAGGACACAGTTGGCTGTCATCCTGCCCAGTACATATCCAGCCAAGGCTCAAAGTGCTGCTGAAGCTCTGCTGCTGTTCACGCTGACCCGCCTGTCCTCATGTTCTTCTCCCCCCCCGCAGCACTGACAGGAAGCCAGGCCGAGTCCCGAGCCCCTGTCCCCGGCCTCCTCAGAGCCACAGCCGGTGGTGGTACACGACTCCGCAGAGCTGCCGCCGAGGAGACCTACTGGGCCTACTCAGGTGTGTGTGTGTGTGTGTGTGTGTGTGTGTGTGTTTATGTGTGTGTACTTCCCGTCTTTCCAGTGAGGAAACTGCGGTGTGTGCGGGAAATTTGTAAAGCCTGAAAATTTCCAGTAATGGCAACATGCTGGAAAATGACATGTAAAGTTATGTATCTTGAGAAATTATTGTTCCATTTTTGGGTTTGTCTATTGCCAAGAACGCTGTCAGGAAAAAACCTGAAACAGCTAGCAGCTGAAAGGGCTGTGATTAGATGGTTAATAGGTAGCGTGTTATAAATGGGTGAAGTGTTCTCGGAGGCTGTGAACACTCCAGAAGTTTGTGAGCCGCTGAATACACGCCACATCACATACACACCGGGTTAGGCAGCAGGCGCATGCAGCAGAGCGTCACCTATTTTAGGAATGTCTCGAGGCAGCCGAGGATTTCTGTGTCTTTCTTCGTATATTCAAAAAGAGGCACGTTTCAGGTGTGTCTGTTTAAAACCGAAGAGCAAAACTCCAAGACGTTCATTGTGAAAATGTGAAAACATGCTAAAGTCAGAAAAACTGCACAAACAGAGCGCCTTCTAGTGAAGAGACATCAGTTCTGTTAACACAACAGCAATGCCAAGACTTCATCAGTGAGACCAGAAAGTTATTCACACAGGGAATCAAACAAGACGACTGTCATCATTCAGGAGATAAAATGTCCTTTACTTGATATTTTACCCGTCACAGGGAGGAAGTTGAAGGAAATTGTGCATTTACTGGTATTCTTGACATGACAAGAGGGCAATAAGGAAATCAGGATGATGTACTGTATGTATTTGTGAGTGTATGAGCTAAGACCAAGATGATCCTCACATTTAAAGTACAAGGAATGCCCTGGAATTGTGACCTTGATTTGTCTTCTTCAGGGAAAACAAGGTGGCTGTAGTTTAAACAGGTTCAGATTAGAGATGTCAGCACTTCCTCCATGTTTACCTGTTGCAGGATAACATACATTACATCAGTACACCAGACGAGCAATTTCACCATCACCTCTCTGCTGCTCTGACTTCCTCTTTCTGTCGGAAGCATTTGCTTTTTTTCTTTTTGTATTTCTGTCAAGCTGAAATTATTGTGATATTGTGAGTCTTCCCACTACGGTGGCCCTGAGAGCTCAGTGCTCTGCAACTTAAGAAAACACGAATCCAGAACGATAACAACTGAAGTGTTTCCAGGGGACGCAAAAAAAAAGTGATGAACCCAACAGGGAGTTGCACAAAGATTTTTGACTTTTGAAGTTATGAGGACGGCCACTCATCGGTGGTGTCGTTATTCGGTTTGTTATAACCAGCCGGGTTTGTCACTTTTTTGTGTCCCGTAGAAACACTTCCATTGTTACTTGTGCTACCTGCAGCCCGTTTCTTCGTCTGGTTGCGTTGTGTGTATCGGCAGCGACTGTGTTGTCACATCGATGAAGATGTTTTCTGAATTTGCTTGTTGCTTTGTCTGTTTGCATTTGCTTATTTTTTTAAGCTGCAGTGTTTTGAGCTCTCAGGGTCACCGTATCCTAGAGCTCAAAGTGCAACAGAGAAGTAAATGTGTATAAGAAACTGGTCAGCCTTGATGTCATTAAGCTGGTTTTCATAAAGACTCAGTGAAGGTTGATGGTTTGATATTAGAGACCATATTAATTGGAAAGGCTTCACCACAGCAGTGTAGGGGCTAGTTGTGTGATTTAGAGCATGCTGTGTGTGGGTGTGTGTTTTTAGAGTGAAAGCAATTATATGCCACTGTCTGTGCAATATGTTTGCCTTCCTCTTTCTCTCTCTCTCTCTCTGCCGGTTTTTCTTCCTCTCTCAGCCACTCTCCTCCTCATCTCTCCTTGGTGCTCCTCTGGCCCGGAGGCATCTCCAGGCCCTTTTTTTTATTATTTTTTTATTTTACCAGTGCTTCAGAAGAGAAAAAAGCCACTTCCGCTGTCCCTTTGGAGCCTTTAGTTTTTCAGAGCGGCAGCATTAATCTTTCGCCATGCAAGCGACACGAGCCTCAGGCCACAAATGATCTTTTAGTTTATTTATTTCAATATTTCCGCTCGCTTGTCTAACCCTAATTGGTCGCCCGTTGTGCCTGCGAGAGCGCGGGAGCATGTGGGTAAAAAACAGAGCCAGTGACAGTTTCACTTAGTGCTGCCGCTGCTGATGATAAGATCTACCGATGCTCCCCTGCTGTCCCCATGCTCATGTTTGGTCGCAGCTCTTACATAAGATGCTGATGCAACGGTGGGCAGGATCCAGGCAAGAGAGGAAAACAATCGAGAGGCATCAGGCTGAAACACTGGTGGAAATTTTATTTTTATGTCAAAGTAGGAACCACAGAGATTTAAAGGAAAGTGCGTCTTTTTTTTTTTTTTTTAAACCAGTGTCTTACTGGTCAATGTTATGTAAGTTTAGCAGGAAACTTTTCTCTAATAACTGTCATTGTAGAGACTGTGGACATGAATGAAAGTTGTCCTGGAAAACCTTTTACCTCACTTCAACCTAAAGTCAACCTACAGCAAACACTTGTTGTCGGGTTCCTATTGACCGCCCATTATTTCCACCCAGCAACCGAAACTCTACAGCTGAAAGGGGTGAGCGATCTGACCAAAAGATCATTCGACAGTCTTTTCAGGTAGAATCTTAATCCACAATGTGCATTCTTTTTTTGCTCTGATATCATTGTGAAAGTCCTGACTGGAAGTTGCGATTCATGTCTTTCTAGCACTTTGACGCTTCTTTCGGACGTTTGTCTGCTCGCCGCTACTCTTCCGCCACGATGCTGTCTTCTGTTTACAAACTGTGTTCCAACCTCAATCTCACTTTTTGCTTAGTTCATATGGAGTACTCATTTGGACAGCGCTGTTATTTATTTTACGATCTGCTATATGTAATTATTTTAATTTGAAAGTTCAGCTGCTGCTCCGGCTCATGCATCATCATGGACTGCACCTGGTGATGGTGGTTCTTGTCCTGCTCCGGTGGAGAACTGCTTCATGTGGCGATACACCAAACTCACCGAGGCTGCAGAGCAGAATAAGGGCTGCTGTGTCCAGCTGCAGTTAGCACGCTAGCTGGTTAGATAGTTACCAGTGGACTGGTTAGCAGCAAAAATGACACCAACCACAGCCTCTAAAATGTGGTTTGGTGGTTTATCAGTTTTTTTTAAGATAGTGAATCCAACATTTTGGGGATTTTAAGTGTAAAAAAGAAAATCAGTTTGAACACGCTGACTTGGGTTCCAGGGAATATATTTTATTCACTGAGCAGTCAAAATATTATCAAAGGAAAATATCATCAGACCTTTTGATATTGAAATTTATTGCAGGTAGCAGCCTTGCAGTACGTCTATGGTGGAATAATAATAATACCTTGCTCAACATTTCTGTGTGTTTAAAACATGACACAAACAATGTAAGCAATTTGACAAAGCACAATTTGATAAGAAATGAACACAATATAAATTAGAACATGTAAAGCTGCCGTATGCAAGTTCTGGCAATCAAGCTACCATACCACCATAAACCATCCATTATGCTCCACCCAGTCCTTCACCTGCACCCGCGTTGTGTTCGCTGTCTCAGCTAATGCAGGAGTCGGGAGCTTGCTAGCCTTGTGGAGTCACCCACAGCAATGTCTCTCAGCGGCTAACACTAGCGTACAGCTTCGCTACGAAAGGAGTAGTAGACCAGAAGCACATTTTAGTTACGATTAACAGCTTTGAGATCCCTCCCCCTGACTTTGGCCTCCTCCGTTTGGTTAGAAAGATGAGGGTCACTCAAAATAATTTAGCAGGGAGTATCTGCACTGCTGCCAGGCTGTTGTTTCAACTAAAATATATTAGAAATGAATTACATACTGTAGCTTTAAAGTCTAAAAACTACAGTCTGACATAGAGTCCCTCAACAAGATGATAAGAGGATCCATCGTAGTTGATATCATCCTTCATCGATGCACATTTTTAACAAATTTGTAATTAATTGAATATGTAGACAGAATCATATGGAACAAACATGGAGCTTTTGGGCAGGTACCCACTTTGTCCAGTTGGTGATCCAGCATCGGTTATGAAGAGGTTGACAGTAGGATATGGAATGGGACCTTTGGCTTCGTCTTTGGTTTCTAGAGACATTTAACAGAAAGAGCAAGTGAATTCCAATTCATTGCACTTTTGTTGTTACTAAATGCACTGAGCTGTTGGACCCCACAAGTACAGTGGGCTCCCGCTTTTCAGACACACACGCACGCACACACACACACACACACTCTTGTTCTCCTCTGATTCTCCACTCCAAAGTTTCCTAAACTTCCGTCTGTCCTAATTAGCTTGTTCTAATCGTGTCCTCCAGAGGTCTGACAAACTCCAATCAGGACCTCAGCGGGCTATGGCTGTTCTGCCCTCTGCCTGATCAGAATGGCAGATTAACGCAGTGCTGCCAAATCAAGTGTTATCTGAGAGCAACCCCTATGCAGAGACAAAGAGACAAAGACTCACACAGTCTCCCTATCACTGCAGGATCACAGTTCATCTGTAACGTACTTCATGTGTGCCTTACTCCAGGAAGCAAAATCATTATATGACAATATATGAAAATATAAATTGTGAATATTTTATGAAGTAGCAGCGTAAGACACAGAGTGGTAATCCATGATGATTAATACAGTCATTTTATTCAAGGTCACCTCTATTGAACGCTAGAGAAAAATCAGAGACTGGGCCATTAGATTATGCTTAAGGAGAATATCACTGAGAAATGAAAGTGATTCAGTGTAAAACTGATAAAACATTCAGCAGTTAAAATCCAAAGGTTATTTTAGATCAATTCATCAGCTGTGGCTGGTTGCTTTGTTACTCTTTGCAATAATGAAGTATGAAGCCTTGTGGATCTTTTAATATTCAGAGCAGAATTTAAATGATTTTCCATAAAGTCGTTTTTTGGCAACAACATAATATGGTTTTCTACATAGAATAGACTGTGGATCATAATGTAAATAAGTGACTTGTTTACATTTACACCCATATATATATATATACATACATAAAATGATCTTTAAAAACATCAGAAACTTCTCACATAAAACGATAACAAAATACGGTGTTGGGTGATGTCATGAAGTAGCGTTGGATCATGGGAGTTGTTGTCTTCGCTTTGGATTCCTTCAGTGTCAGTCCTGAATTCTCCACAGAGGTGTCCTCCTCTCCATAACAAACACACCAGGGGATTCAAACCAGTAGAAACACCCAGGAAGCAGTTTGACTTTAACAATCAGAGATTCACCAACTCTCTTCAGTGACACAGGACAGGACGTCTCCAGCAGCTGGGAGCTGAGCTGTCTAACATTCCCTCAGCTTGTTTCTCTTGTAGCGTTAACGCCATATTTTAGAATTTACTCTCGTTGAAATGGGGCACCAGTCCTCTGGGACGACAACAATGAATTACTTCATTGCCAAATTGACACACTGACATATGATCATAGAGGATATGATGTCACTGACAGGCAACCAATGAAACGTTACCATGATTAAAATCACAGATTCCTCTGGTTTGAGAATTGATGGAAACATTTGGGGAAATGTGAGAACACAACTCAACAACATATAGAACACAGGTCTAGTTGTTTTTAGACATTTAATGAGTTATCATTAAGATAAAAAGTGTTGTGAGAACATGTTATTTGGCCTCTGTATTGTTACAAGGTCGGATGTGGGCCAGCAACATTTTTAAGATTTTTAATTGGACCATGAGTTGGAAAAGGTTAGGAACCACTGGTCTATAAGTTGGCATGTGAGCACGTCACGAGCAGATCAATCAATATCTAAAGATAATTATACAAATTACTAATATATATTCTAGTATATGCAGTTTTCTCATATAGTAATTACAACACTAATGAAGATTTATTGGTTCACTATCTATACTGTCATTCACTAATTATTGATATGAGGTGATGGTGCCACCAAGTGTCTTTGTAATCAGATGAATCAAAATGATTATTATGTGAATATATCCTTAATTATATTAACTGCGAGTCATTATGAGGCTGAGTCTCAAAGTTTTACTGCTGACATTAACCTCATTGAAGATCCATCGGCCAAAGCCTTGCTATATAAACCATATAATATACTGTACCACCGTTACCATGATGTATGTTTCCCATTCTACATAATTACAAGTGCTTGGCCGTATAGTTTTAAGAGGACATCTTTTGCAATGGGCTGACTGTGTCATTCTTTGTCACTGAGGTCAGACTCTCGCTCGCTGCCTGTATCACACAGCCTGTTTTGAAAAACCTTCATTTTTCCATCCATGACATGAAACCACATGTCTGCAATAAAGGTTCCCTGCCCCTCGTCTTATAGACACACATACACACACACACACACACACACACACACACTTGATTGGAAATTAATTTTCAGGCCTGCACAATGTCAAGGCTCGCTATTGACGTGAGAGACGAAACTAATTTGCACGCTCCTTGTCGAGCTGTTTTACCATTCAACACCAGCCGCCATCAGAGAGCTCTCAGGATTCTGCTGCAGCCTTGAAGTGGGTGAATGAAGATTGAAGTTGATGATATGTTGTACAGTCATTTTACTCACGAGGGAAAGCTATTTTATTAGCCTGACAGTAAGTGGTGTTGTCTTTCTTCTTTTTTTTTTTTTTTACCCCCACATCTGAAAATTTAAATCCCCCTCGTAACAGAGCATTAAATTCACAAATTGTAAAAGCAAAGTTTATTTGTGAGACTTGGCCTCTTTGTGAAAGTATTTTTACATAATAGAAATATATTTACATACATATTTGAACACTCACAAGACCAAATGTGGATTAATCCGCTGCTGAAAACTGCAGATTTGTAAAAACCAAAAACTATTGTGTGGGGTTTTGAAAGATTCATGTCTTCAGTAGGAACCGATGGGGCATGGACAATGAGGGGAAAACAAATTCATACATTGTTGGTTGTGGTCTCTTCATTGTTTGTGCCAATAAGAATAATATCATCCTCATATTTTTATATTACTTCAGCAAGAAAAAAATAATTGTACTGGTAGAAGAGTTTGACGTGTTACAGAACAGTCATTCTAACAGAAAATCTCCATGTTAGCTGGTGTCATTGTGCATCAGCTACAGACATTACATTAGCCTAGCTTAGCACTAGATTGAAAGATGTGGGAAGCTGCTAGAAAGTGAAATAGTGCACCTTCTGACAACAGGCGTGGATCCAGATAGCTGACACACTCCTGGGTCTGTTCACACAGAGGCCACCTTTGGGCTGCAGGACCCTCACAGACATGGGCAGAGTTCACATCATACAGACCCTCGTGCCTCTGCAGATGAATGAATTATAATTTTAGTTTTAGCTAGCAAGCAAGTCACCAATCCATCAAAGAGATAGCAGGGTTGTTTTCTAAGTTCAAACCTGCTAAAACTTATAAAGAAGTTTTTTGATTTGACTGTGGATCAGAGGGAAGACAAAGCAATTTCCCAAAACATTTGGACTCTGTCTTTAATGTCCCGACTATAGACAACAAACCGCTGTGCTGTTCTTGTCACTGTCCCTTCTGACAACACACTCCCAGCTCCTCACATTTGGATGCCTGGTCTGGAGCCCTTGGCCTCACTTAGTGACACACTAGGTGCCTCTTTAGCATCATTTTCAACATACAGAGAAAACATATTTTACATTATTAATGGTGTCATGGTTGTAATGTTGAGCATGATAGAAAAGTTTACATTTAACCAAGAGCTTATGGCTGAACATGGTAGTGGTTCATGGCAAGACCTGATTGAAGGGATGTTTCATGGTTTTCATGTGTTGGTGTCGCGGTTCACCAGAAAGAGTGAGTTAAGGAGAGTAATTCATTGTTTTATGTGTCTTCAGTTGGGAATATTAAAAAATGATGATTGATCATCTATTCTGTGTTCAACTGCTTTTGTCTGGCAGGTATAGAAGACAACAACAGACAGTGGCGGCACTTGTAGATAAAAATAGTTTTTATATCACGTTTTGTTTACAACCTTTTACTTACCTTTTATCAAAATTCACTTGCATACGTTATTTTTTTGAATTTCAATTGTTTTTATTTTCTTTATCAAACCTGTGGCAAATGTGCTGTACAGCGATTGATTGATTGTTGATGCTTGTTCCTGTGTGAAAAAGAAGCAGCATGGCTGACTGGAGAGAATACACACTAAA
Organism: Seriola lalandi dorsalis; assembly: GCF_002814215.2. NCBI lineage: Eukaryota > Metazoa > Chordata > Actinopteri > Carangiformes > Carangidae > Seriola > Seriola lalandi. The sequence continues at coordinate 4,592,737 of NW_019525301.1, forward strand.
ACAAATGCAAACGTGTCGTGCTCGTGTAGTTTTTCCACCTTTTCTTTACTTTATTATTCTCCCCGGCAACGGGGTGTAACAATGGCAGCATGGTTTCCAGGAGGAGGTTGGGGGGTGGGGTGGGGTGGTGTTTGTTTAGAAGCCGTTCTTGCTGGCGGCAATGTTGACGTACGATCCAGCGGCCAGTGTGGGGTCATCTATGCCGGAGACTGTGAGAGCTGAAAGTAATCAAACTAAAGGAGTGGCGACATCAGTCACCGTCCCCGCCTCCAAAAGTATCAAAAGTCAACTTGACGAGCGAGCGAGAGCTGAACTGTTGCGAGTGCGTGGGGAGGGTCATGTGACCACAGTTGTGCAGGTGGAGCAGAAACGCTCCCTCGTGAGGATGGTCATGTCATGTGCATGCGTGTAATTTTTTTAAGTGTATTAATCGCCATACACTTCAGTGAAAGAGAAATGCTTGTCTCAAAGAGAGTTCTCACTGTCTACACTAATGTATTGTGATTTTTTTATGCTTTATATCCAGACACAGTTTAAGGAGGAAAATATATTTCTGTCCCACAGCTGGATGACTCAGCTCATTCTGCTGAAGTGCCACTAAATCCCTGTCAGCTCTGGGGCTCTGTTCTGTACATGACCTCTGGCCCCTGTCTCCACTATGGAGGGAGCCATCAGAAAATACCAACTTCTGTGGTGTTTATACAGCATCTCAGGAAAATTAAGAAGTACAATGCCCTCAAAATCTCCTTTATGTTCACTGAGCTGCACCTCGGACACATCACAGTCCACATGAACATGTATATCTGCAGTCACTGCTCATGTAAAATGCACAGAAGAGATTAATGTAATATGTTCCAGTTCTTTCAAGTGTCTATATTTTGATAAAAAAAGATGAAAGCACATTGATACTGTTACCTTAAGCAGATAAAGTATAATGTGTTCGTCAGACAGATCTCCTGTTCACAGAGGAAACCATAGCAACGCTGTAAAAACTTATGAAACACAACATTTATTTGAAAGATTATTTATATATATCCATTCAATAAACACTGTGATATACACTGCAGCTTTATCATAGCTGTATGTAGATACAATAAACATTGGGTACAGTATTTATTCTATATTTAACAGGGGCCGAGGGTTTTCAAAACTCACTCACTCAACTTTAAAGCTACAATCAGTAAATTGACCAGTGTAAGAAGTAGTGTTTAATAATACTGAAGTGATGATTCAGAAACGGGTCCAACAATGAAGCCAACACTGAAGAACCAAAACCTGCAGTTCCTCTAATGACCACTAGAGTCTGGCTCCAACAGTGAGTCAGTCCCCATAGACTCCCATGTTAAAATGTCCAACTTTACAGCAGAAATAAACATGTTTACAGCCTGGTACAAAAACTGTTTTGGTCTCTAGAGCTGATTTCCTGCTTCATGACACCTGTTTATATAACTCACCTCCACTTTACATTTTATTGAGGCTTCAAGTTATGTATAATTGAGGGCGTGGATGAGTATATACTTGCCACAAGCCGGCATGCACTGAAGTCTCAGCTCCAAACATGCCCCACCTCTTTCACCATTTTTGGATTAGCTGGGAGTTAGGGGCGGAGTCAGGCACTGCCAAGATGGCAAAGGTGGAGCAGCTCACTCTGAGCTTCAAAATTGCTCTTCAGAAAGCTGTGGGTGATGTCAAAGAGGCTACGTCCAGGTCTGACAGGGGCCATTTGTGTATCAAAGTGTTTCTAAAAGCTTTGTGACTTTGTGACTTGTGACAGAACTTGAAAACTCCTGTTGACAATGACTTGTTGTTCAAATGGAGGTTGTCACAGCGTTTCTGAAATGCAGCTGAATGACAGCCCTATTTTTAGGTTCCTCTTGACTGCAGAGTCGTCTCACCTGATATACACACTTGATGGATATTATCCTCCCGAGTCCTCAACAGAAGCCAAGGCTACTCAAGGACTACTTGAGAGGTGTGGAAATATTATGATGGCTGTGAAGGCATCAAATCGATGCGTTTTTCCCAGAGAGTGAGTCGGTTTGATCCTACATTAGACACACAGCCACTGACGCAATCACGGAGAGTACTCCTATAATGCATCACCCCTCACACCTCGCACAGACAGCTCAATTGGTTACTGCCCTTCATTTAATCACCACACACACACACACACACACACACACACACACACACACACACACACACACACACACCACACACACACACAAACATTGTGTGCACACATACACATCTTCGGGCATTTATGTGATGACAACGGCAGCACTGAAGTGACAAGGTTTACTGAGAGGTGCTTTCTTTGTCCTCTGTGTCCTCTGGATGTGTGGATCGGCAGATCCTGGCTGAACTGGAGTCCCTGCGTTCAGAGCTGATTTATTTTGAATGATTGGTTGATTAGCTATTGAAAGTTACGCAGTATACTGTAAAATACAAAGCCTAAAGTATGTGGACATCAAAACATTACACTACAAAATCATGAGCCTCGCCACTGTTCCGATATTCACCAGGTTCTGTGACCTGGTTGCAGCCACAGAAGCGTAAGTGAGATCTAACACTGATGCTGAGTAACAAGGTGTAGCTCACAGCTGCCGTATTGGTCCTTTGTGTTTTTACATGTCATGTTAATTTGAACAGTTTGTAAACTGACCCAGTATCTCAGTGTTTGTGCTGATAATATCATGTCCATGCTCTGATAGCTCGTCACCAAACATCTGTGGGGTAGGGGGTGGACTAATACCTCAATTATTGGTATTGATACTACCAGTACTAACCCTTCTTTTGACTATCAGTAGGACTTATACAAAAAATCTGAGTAGATAAATGTATCATGATCAGTTGTCATGCACTTCTAGATTTCTGCACACACTTCTCGACAAAACTCGCCATTTTCATCATGCAGGCTGCAGCTCAGAGGCTGTTAGCTGTAATAGGCGCCCAGTGGCAGGTTTATACCTGCAGTCCACATCCAGTGAGTCGGACTACTTGGTATCTGATCCAGACCAGATTTTGTGGTATTGTTGATCCCTCCTAGAGAGGGAGAAAATGAATGGGACAGTTATTGCCCCAGCCACTTTATTGCCATGTAGTTGTTATAATAAACAGACACTTGTATCCATCAGCTGTGATTGTTTGGAGTCTTCGTCCTAATCATCAAGCCCTCACAGACATGGACAGAAATGGAAGCCTGGTTCAGAGCTGGCAGACACTGAAACTCAGTGATGAACTAATTTATAAACACAAGAAAACAGAATGAATGAAGTAATAAATAGAAGGGAATTCATTACCCTGGGCTGCAAGCATTCAAGGACAATGGTGATTGTACCAGCTCATAAAATCAAAGCAAATCAGAGGCACAGAGGGAAAAGCTGCTTTTACTTTTGAAGTTTGGGGAATTGGGAATGCTGTAATTTTAGTGGTGCCACATGGACGGTCATTAGCTGCTGAAATAAAGGCTTTTACGTTTTATTGTGAGATAAATATCCAGGATTTATTGAAATACACATAAACCTTGCTGCTCTTCAGTGGGGGCGTTGGCTTTTACAGTAATGTCCTGTAATGTAATCTTCAGTGTGTTTGGCCCACTTTGCGCCTCCAGGCATCTCCATGATGTCGTCTGCAGCAGCAGAGCCGTCTGACTTCTCAGCCCGTGTGAAGTATTTCGACATGTTGTTTTCCTTGATGCGAGGCGTAACTCAGCAGCGGCAGTGAACGGCAGCGACACAGAGAGAAATTAAGAGCAGAGAAGTGTTTTGGCTCGGAGGGAGACGGAGAGGGGGAGGGAGGGGAAGTACAGAAATGGAGATGAACTGATAAATATGACAAAGGTCTGGAAAATGGAGCTTCTATGAATGGAGATAAAAACAAGGCGGCATATTAAGATGCGTGGAGTGAAATAAATAAATGACACAGAGACCAGATCAGATGAGTGACTGAGAGAGTGAAGACAAATTTGACTTTTGTGACTTTATTATCTGGAAATTATGTCAATATAAAATATTTTCCCGCAACAGGTTAGTTCAGCAAGAGAACTGCAGTTTCATTTTATTCAAAGCTCCATAAAGTATAAAGATGTGCATGTGTTGATTATAAAGCACGTCTAGCTTCTATATTAATACTGTGAAAGTATCAAAGCCTCAGTCCACAGAGAAATGCACACAGCCTGTATTCAGAGACTGAGCCTTAAAACCAGCCCTCAGGACTTCTGGAACTTTGTGATGTCACAACAAAGCAGTCGCCGCCCTCAGCCACACCCCAAGCCCCACCTACCTTGAACCCCCCATCCAACCTTGCAGGATTTGGTTTACCTGAGCATTTATCTGAAATCTTATTTCCCGTGTAGGGGTGGCCAGGACACAACATGAATACCAGACCCAGAGTCCCAAATAGCCACAAAAACAGAAATGAGCAACTTATAACTTCAGGGTGGACACAGGCCAAAACAACAAACAGAAGAAGTCCACCTGAAAACAAAACATAACTTGCCTAAAGATATCCAAACCAAAATACATCATCTAAGCTCCCAATCTAACAAAAACAGGAGAAAAGGTGTTCAGAAAGAAAAAAGGCAGCCCGGCCCTACTAGCTATAAAATATTAAAGGAAGACGTATAGCACAAGTGTGGCCGGTTGGGACTGGTGAAAGAAATGGCTCTCCCCCTTAGTTGCTCGATCGTGCCATCTTCTTCTTTAAATCTTGGGGGCCAGGACAGGAGCCAATCAGCTGCCACTGTAAAAGCTGCGCCCCAATCACCAGCTGGTCACGTCACACATACATTTGCAAATATTGACATTACGATCACGCCACCTCTCAAGAACACATACAATGAAATAATACTATGCAACGGCAGAAAACAGTCAGCCAATCAGAGGAGAGGCACGAGAGAGAAGCCTGAGAGAGGAAATGTAAAACTATACTGAGATGGTCTTCGGTTCTTAAAACCACAAATATGTTCTTAGGGACTAGGGATCTTCTTATCAACACTTCAAATAAAATGAAAGAAGAAGAAAATATGGAGCTGAAAGAGAAGCACAGCATTTAGACTGGTTAAACAATTTAGCAGCTGTTCTGTAGCTTTTGATCACATGACATGACCATCATCTTTTAAACACTGTCAGAGCCTTTTGTTTTTGGAAAGTTAGATGATCCAACAAGCGTGTTATATAATTATACCCAGGCCTTTATTGCTTTGTTGTCGTCATGTCATCAAATGCATCACAATATGGGAAGAAATCTTTGATACAGATGAGGAAGATTCATCCCCAAGTGCCAGAGATACTGCATTGAAGTTACACAGTGAAACAGAGTATCATGTTGAGAAACACTTGAAAAGAAAGTTTGAACTGTCACTAGTACTCTGGGTTCATGTCATACCAGTGTCAGCACTGACACTGTGTGAAGCAAAGATCTTTTAGTTCTACCTGTTCAAAATACTTTTGTAGCATTATTTACACAAGGAAAACGGAATCAAGGCAGGATTACATTTTGCTAATTTAGAATATAAATATATGCATGTAAGTAACATGGAGAGATATTCAGAGATGATGATGTTGAGCTCCGGCCTGTGACGCCGGCGCTCTCTGGTCTCTGTGAAAGCCTCAACTGCACACTTTTAGATTTCACTTCATTTTCACCTCGTCCTGCCACAGTCCAAACACTAGCTACAAGTTTATCTAGGCTAAAGTGAATTTACATCGTGCGTCTGTTCCCTGCAGCAGCCCTGTTGTGTAACTTAGACGTAAACCGTGGATGGATTTGTACATAGAAACTGTGGATATAAATTCTCTTCTTTCTTCTTCTCTTCCTCACTCTCCTGGTCCCACCCTACGTCTCCTCTTTGTTTCCTCCATCTGCGCTAATAAATTCACTGGCAGCGTGCCACAGTGAAGCATTAGGTGTGAACACAGGGGAAGGCAGGCTGACAGGGGGCGAACACCGATGAGACAATGTGAAAATAAGAATGAGAGGAGTGAAGACGTGTTGACGACGAGTGAGGATCTTTTAATTGATTGTGATGTGTTTAATTCTGACTGACTCCTGACTCTGACCTACATTTTCATTCTGTCACAGAAATAGATTTTTTTCATAGTAGAAGCTGTAGTCAAAAGTTTTCTAACTCAGAGGTGTGCTGAAATACTTTTTTGATTTAATAAGTGGTTCATATTCTTTTTATTGTCTTATACGTCAGAAAACTGAAGCTAATTCAAAATGTTCCGACGAGGTTTTGAACTTTTAGCTCACTGCCTATTGCTGCCTACTGACCAAAATACTTTTTAATTGCAGTTAATTTTCCCTTAAGATCCTGATCAGAGCAGTTCTGTTCAGACGTGCTCAGACCTGTTCACACCTCTTCACATCTGGTATTAACCTCTCAACCGTCTCAGATGATCCGGTCACAAGCGGTCAGCTGTAAGTTCAGGTGTGATCCGATCACTCAGACCACATTCAGAGGAGGTCTGGACCACATGTGGCCTCATGCCTTTACTAGTGTGAACGCAAATGTTTCCTAAGCCACATTGAAAGACAACCTCTGCTGATGTCCTGTGATACAGTCAATCAATCAGATCAATGCAGTTTCATAATGAAACAAAGATATTTCACTATTAAAATTGGCTAAAATCTGATTTCATTGTCAACAACATTGACAACTGACCTGTTTGTTGTAGTCTGATTGGTTAAGAACAACAACACAGTCGTGTTAATTTGCGTATAGAGCTGGGAAGTGAGTCACTCAAGGAGCATGTGGAGACGCATTTTAATGGCAGGTCCGGGGCGTCACTAGCACACTAGCCTGTGTTGTATGTTCACAACATACTCTGCTGCTGCAGCTCTGTCTCTCCACATAGAGTTTACAGGTTCTGGAATGTTGGACTTTTTTCATTATAATTTAATTTCTGATTTATTTTTGACAGAAAACGTCTCTAAAATGTCACTGCCTCCACATGCAGCTGCTAAAATGTCTGTGTCATATTCAGATTAAGCCTCGGCAGAGACAACTATAGTGGAAACTGTCAGTTTCGTGTAATGTTGCTGGTATGACGTCAATGGGACATCAACAGGTCTTTTCTCCGTCTGTTTCTGCCAGGAGCTGTAACATGGCGCTAAAATCAAAAGTGTGACGTTCTGCAGCCACAAAAACAGCCAGTGTATATATCCTTTTTGAACTGAATTTCACTGACATGCAAAGGACCCCTGGCAGATGACCTTCAATTGTACTACATGGAAGTGCACTTTGGTGCTTCTTTTAATATTAAAATTCAATTAATGAAATCAAAGTTACGAACACCTACAAGTTTCTTGCTTTATACAAAGTGAAAAATGACATAAAGGCAGTAAAAAGGCCTGAAGTATGGTGCTTAACTAATGTTTTCTATGTAATCGCTGTATTCCCCTCCTTGATAAACAGCTACTTTCAGTCACTTTAATAGGGATTTACATTAATTAAAGGGAACATGTGGTTTGTAGAGATGGTTAGATAAATATCTGGGCTACGTGTCCTTTCCCTATCACTGTCTTCCACTTTTTGCCTGTATGTGTGTGTGTGTGTGCATGTGTGTGTGTGTGTAGTTTAATAAGTATGCTGCGACGGCCTCCCTCCCAGTCTGCAGCTGTAATGGAATGACCCGGCACTGCTGACAGCACACTCCACTAAAATGGGGCCCTGTGCACATCTGCCACTGTAGCCCTGCCACATAATTGTTCAATTTACTGTACAGCCAATATCCCTGTGCTGTAATTGAATATGACTTTGTCCTGTTTGAGTAATCTCTTCGCTTCATGCTGCGACCCCTCATTGGGGGAGAGAAGGAGAGAGAGAGAGAGAGAGAGAGAGAGAGAGAGAGGCAGAGAGAGAGAGGTGAAAGTGAGAGGTGAGTAAAAGGCATCTTGTGTAGATAAAGCATGTAGGTCACATTGAGCTGCCGGGCTTCTGGCAATGAGATCTTTGCTGTTGACATCATTGCTGAAAGAGAGGGAGAGAGAGAGAGAGAGAGAGAGAGAGAGAGAGAGAGAGAGAGAGAGGGGAGAGAGAGAGATCCTCATTAAAAAATATCTCTATAGAGTGCTGCAGGAATGAGTCTGAAAACCTGGAAATGAGTTGCATGTTGCACTTCCTGTTCTCTCGTCCTGAAGTCTCTGGGTTTTTGTTAGATAACTGAAATAAGGTCTGTGGTTAAAACACAAGCTCAAGACATTTTCATGTTTAATCTACAACATAAAATACATCAGTGAATACCCCACTCCTGATTTCTTTAAACTTTTATGTCTTGTTACGTCTGTTGCCGTGTACAGTTGGTTTATAGTAGGGGTCGGCAAGTAGGTTTGGCCTCGGGTACATTTAAAAAAAAAAAATCCATTAGATGGCAGCCTGAACATAATCAAAGGCCTATTTAAGAAAACTGATTGATAAAAATTCCGCTGGAATTTACTTTGTAACTGTTCACATGTGGAGCTGTGGCCGACAGTCACATATAATATGTTGGGCTGATTTAATGAACTTGTGTTATTTCTTTCATATCACACATGGAATTTCTATTTCAAAGGTCTGTCAAGCAAAAAACAACCTTTGGAATGTCCTATTAGAACTTTTCACAATAAAAGTTCACAATAGATTGAAATAAAGCATTACAGCAAAAAACACAAAATCGCTAAAGAGGAAGTGATTCTGTGGGTAACTATTGCTGCCATGACGTAGATCTGGGGGAGGGAACCAGGGTGATGATAACTTTCAGGCTGACCTACATTAATACATTGTCCCTGCAACACTTTGTTGCATCAAGGTGTGACGATCTGCCATCAAAATAATAAAAAATGTTTTTTCTTTCAATGTACTTGTTGAATTCATACCCCAGTTACACCTTCTTTATTCTGCCAATGGGATTCTGGCCTCCTCCTGAGTAATCCACCCCCTCTTACTTTAAATATGGAAAACACATAACAAGATGGCGGATTTGGATTTACTCTTTTGTCAGAGATTGGAGTGGGAAGATGATTCACTCAGTTAGAAATGTTCTGAATTGAACAGATAAACATTGCCAGAGATCTTTTTTGATTCATTTTGAGAAGAGGAGTCACTCTGGGGGAAAAACATCTGAACTGAAATGAACCGTGACCATAGATCCACTCCTGTTTTGTTTGGGAAGAGGTTTCACTCGGGGGCAAAATTTGTTTGGCTGACGTTGGTTGATGACTCCCTGAAAGTGGATTTGCGTTTGCTGCTTATTTTGGTGAATATTATTTGGACTTGTCTGCGAGCGGCCTTCTCTCTAGCTGAGTGCGGGGTTTGAACTGAAATACAGTGATTTATGTTGAAAGAGCTTGTGTTTGCACTGTCATTCTGATTGTTGCCTGCTTCTTGATTGTTTGGTTGCAGACTTTGTTTGTGGCTCAGATTTAAGTGGGTTCATGGCACGGGTTCAGGTGTCCATGTAGGGGGTTGACCTTAAAATGAAAATCACACTTTATTGTTGGACTTAGCTCCAGCTGGCACCCAGAAGAAGAAGAAGAAAAAAAAAGATATAATCGGCCATGAGGTTGACACAAACCCAAAGAACACAAGCCACTTCAAAGTTTTATTTATTAACTGTGGTGACTAGTTACCATTACATTTTCAATACCGATCCCAGAATTCCCTTTATTCTCTTTACAGCTCAGTCAAAGGAGAAAACAGTCTCCACCACCAATAATTCAAGTTACTGTTTAGAGAGGCCATTGAACATATAAATAAGCTGAATGACTTTTACTGAAACTGCTGCCTGAAGTATCAAATGTGTGGTTTGATGATCTTACAAATTTACAGCTTTGAAAGAAAAGTGGACAAAGGAACAAAGAAACAAAGAACAAGACACTAATACTAATAAAAGCAGAAAGCAACAACCATCCTCTTCTCTCTGACAGGTAAAGGTTATTGTCTCTCCATTGTAATAGAAAATGTCTTTGTCCTGTCTGTCCTCTGTCCTCCTGTCTCTGATGTAGTGATCTCCCTATTTTATGCCATGAACCATGAGAGACAAAGAGATGGATGAAGAAAGTTTAGAAACAGCACTTCGTATTTAACACATCAGAGACGGTGATATGAACATTGTTTTATATTCACTCACCTTTTAGCTCCGTTTTCCTCACCACCACCTTTTAACATGGCTGTAGCTGAGTTTTGTTCCTACACTTTATTCTGGATGGTGTGTGTGCGTGTGTTTGCTGCTCTTCCTCCTCACTGTTTCCGGCCAATAGAAAGGTCATGTGAACATGAAATGTGACTGTGTAAATGTTGGCTGCCAATTTCGTCCTCACAGCTAAAAGTGCTAGCATTTTAGCATCAATAAATCATTAGCACAATAATTTTCACACATTAGTATAATTAGTGTCAACAAATGAGGCCACTAATGTAGGAACTGTCAGCTCTCTATACAGCTGCTTCTTACACTGCTGCAATTTAGTGAGTGTTTGTGTCCGTCCAATACAAAATCATAAGGTTTACAATCACTGATGGATGTTATTTTTGTAATTTGCATGTAAATACACTCAACATATACTGCTATAGACACACAAACCTGCTCCTTTACAGTGTCTTTTTTTATTCCTCCAACAGCGTAAATCCTTGAAGGAATTTCTTCTTTTTTTCCTCTTCTTTTTTCTTCTACTTTCACTACAAGTAAAAGAACTGTCGATCAAAATTAGAATTAATAGTACTTCTTAAATGGTGTCACATATTACATGCATCCACATATAAGTGTCCAAGCTGGACTGTAACTGAATCTATAACAATGTATCATGTAACTAGTTTTCAGCTAGTTAGCTAGTCAAGATGAGTCCTACTCAGCATGTGAAAACAGCTGTTGGAAAACTCCTGGCTCTGTCAAGTCAGTCTGAGAAGACGAGTTGAGTCTGAAGACTGAAAATATATAACAAA
>NW_019525301.1:4603707-4604478 GCF_002814215.2 Seriola lalandi dorsalis
AAGGTTCCCATTGGATTCCATAGAAAATGCATGCGGGTCATTTTTGACCCACTTATGGAAGCTTGGGGTAGTATTACAAAAACTACAATTTCTTAAAATGTATAAAAGGTAAGTTAAAAATGTAAATGGCATTATATCAAAAACATGTTTTTTGAGGAATACCTGGAATATGAAATAATAACAATTTTTCATTACGAAGATATTTCAAGAAAACAACCTCACCGGGTCATTTTTGACCCACTTATGCATCTAAGGGTTAAGAGGAGCCTTCAAAATGGGACAGTCACTCCTCTATGACGCAACCGTTCTTCAAATGCAAGTCCCTGAATTGGGACACAGCTATAGACACATACGGTTTAAAGCTGCAGAGGAGGATTGTGATTATTATTATTATTGTTAGACAGTAAAACTCAGAGACTTGGATTGCCTATAGGCGGAGCTGATCTCAAGTGGTTTTTATGTTATTTATCAAACAGAGTATTCAAAGTCACTGTTAACAACTTTAGCCCTTCAACTGCTGACATGTCACGAGGCGTCCCACAGGGACAGGGCTCAATTCTTGTTGCCCTTTGACCATTTCAGCCCTGCGTCCTACCGTTCTTACGCGATGACTACCTCTTCTATGTCTCATTTAGCCCATAAAATCATAACAATGCCACCTTGCTACCAGTGGAGACCTGGTGGCATCTAACTTCCTGTAACTGAATACAGATAAGACTGAGGTCCTGGTTATTAGTCCTGATCATATTTCTAACAGTGTGACACCCCCCC
>NW_019525301.1:4604528-4612912 GCF_002814215.2 Seriola lalandi dorsalis
TGGTGGTAGAGGAGGAGGATTTGGGGTGTTCCTTCTGAGTGATCTGTTGCTCAGCTCCATTGGCGCTTGATGTTGTTTGGTCCATCGCTGCCCTCCTATAAAAACCAACCATAGATCATTGGTGCAACCACCTCCTTATGACCCATAGTTACATTTTAGCATCAAGCGATCCAGCAGTTGTCATGGCAAACGTAAGATCACTGGACAATCAGATGGAGGAGCAAGAAGGACTTACAAGAGTGTAGTGTTATGTGTTTCACAAAGTCATGGCTTGGAGGATACTCTGTAACCCATCCCTACCATGGACGACTTTCAGATGGACTGTTAGCCGTGGGGCTACGTCCTCACTACATTTCCAGGAAGTTCTTTTACACCATGTTGAATGTTGTTTACATCTTTACCTCCGCTAACCCACCAATCATGTGTGAGGTCATCCATCCTGTTGGACTTCATGGTCCCTGGGGACAGTTTGTGGACTGCACCACCAGAGGACACATGACCCTGGACCTGCTGTATGCTAATGTTAGAGAGACCTGGTGATTCTACCTCGCACATGACTTTTTGTACATTTTAATTTTTTTTTTTCCTATTCAACTGCTGTGTATTTATTATCATTACTATTTATACTAGTTTTATTTTTTTATTCATTTCCGTCCATTCACGTCGCTCACGTCTTTGGTTGGACGACTTGTTGCCACTTGTACATCCCTGTGGCCGGGGAAGGGGGAGCAATCCAGCCAGTCAGATGCTCCACCAGCCTCCCTTCCTCCCGACAGCAGCACCTCCCTGCTGCAGGGAGAAGGAGAATGGATTAGCTGGAAAGGCTGGCATTTCTGATTATGGTTTATTTAGAGCAAGCGGCGTGTACTCCGGGACCATTCTTCATCACCATGAGCTGATAATATCCAGCCACCACACACAGCGATTCACTCGAGGGACTGCGTGTGTGTGTGTTGTACTTTATCTAATGCCTCCCCCCGCAGCGCTGTGTGTGCGTGCATGTCGAAGATCCAGTGCTGCTGTGTCTCTCCCGTTTGTGAATTAATTTTCTATGAGCTGAGAGTTGGATTTCAACTTAATAGGGACTTAGATGTACACTCCTCCTCCCCGTCTCTTTTTATTCCACATGCGTAATGCCGCACATCACTCACAAACTTGTGTGTTTGCGTGTGTGTGTGTGAGAGAGAGAGAGAGAGAGAGAGAGAGAGAGACCGTATATGCTCATTCCTTGCTCCTTGACTAATAGTAAGCCAGGCTACGCCCTAGGCCTCCTGTCTCATCCATCCCAGTGTGTGTGTATGTGTGTATGTGTGTGTGTGTGTGTGTGTGTGTGTGTGAGAGAGAGAGAGATAGCAGACCGGGGCAGGACGCTCTGTCTCATTTATCTGCTGTTGACGTTGAGTGTGATTTCCTCTGTTGAGGGGAAGCGATGTCCCTGCTTATTAATTATGCCTGAAATATTAAAAAGACTCCATCAAACATAAATTATTAATTCATTTGGCCAAGATCATCTCGGCTAAAGATTTCCAAGACTTGTCATTCATCATCTGACGAGGCTGCGACAACATGGCAGAAGTGATGGGCAGCATGTTTCATCCCTGTAAACACAGTGTGTGTGTGTGTGTGTGAGAGAAATTGTATGTGTGTTTGTGTAATGCAGTCTGTCTTTACAGCGTCTTTCCGTTCATTCTCAGTTATATTTTAATTAGCAAATTTGTCTTTTTGACCTTGGTAATACGTCTGAAATTCTGTCACCTCGGAAGTATCTGAGGATCCATCATGTGATTCGCAAAACACAAAACACTTTCTGATTTCAAGGTCTTAAAGGAAGCGTTTGAAATATTATATTATATTTTCTGTTTTCCCGAAAGTCCGATTATTGATGCACTTTTCTCGGTGTGAGTCCGGTGCAGAGACGGGTCGGGACGTGTTCTGCCTAGCTTAGCACAAAGACTGGAAGCAGGAGAAAACTGATACCCAGGCTTACTCAACAGAGAAAATACACTGTCCACAAACTCACCTGAACCAAGAGAATTCAAGAGAATACAAAGGTAATATGAGGCCCATTGTAATGATTATTGATGATTATTAAGACACGATAAGATCATGTACCACTAACAGTATATACAATTCATTATGTTTAGACAGGGAAATGAAATCACACTGGCATCAGCTGCTTCATTCATGTGGCTACAAGCTCAGTGCTAACATCCAGTGACGTTCATACAGTCGTACAGTGTGGCTTTCAAAACCTGACACTTCTCACTATTACTCTGTTTGCTGCTGCAGCTCCCTCCTCCCTCATCACCGCAACCTCCACCTCATGTGCCAAAGTCGGTGTTGTTGCTTTTTCCTAAAATACAGACGAATGATCATATTTGTGAAGACAGGGGTTTCCTCCACCAGCAGAATCCCTTTTCCCACCAAATCTAACTATAGAACCTTCTGCTGTAAATGGTCGTCGCTAAGGGCTGCACAGCTGATGGAGGAATTATCTGAATCACAGTATGGCCAAAGTGCAATGTTCAAATCACAGGTGCTGCAATTTTTTTGATAAAGGTAAAATGTGTCCCAACAGCAGACCATAGATGAAGCCATGTGGTGCTACTGAGATGCCGCAGCCTACAATTCATATTCTCCAGACGTAAAGGAACATGGTACATGTTTGTACATGTTCCTGCACATGGTTCAGCCATAGTCATCGCCATTATGAACGTGTCTGTGACTGAAATGTATGTCCACTCAATAAAGCTCTGATTTCAGATACGTTAGCTGTCCCACAGATCGTATCATTCAGACCCTGCAGTGAATCAGCGCTTTGTGCTACGTCCTCTCTAAATGATACAGACTGGTTTTAATTTCACAGCCATGTTTTTATTCAATATTAGTCAAATGTCCTTGTTAGTTTATTTTATCATATTTCATCAACCTCATCCTGCGTTTTAGTCTTGTTTTAGCCAAAGAAAACCAGAACTATTTTAATTCAGTGTTAGTAAATGAAAATGTCTTATTTTATCATCAGAAAAGCTTTGTTGCTGTCAGTGTTATCTACCAGTAAGTTACTGGGGCTTGTGTAGTTCTGATATGGTGTGTGCAATTACTGCACAAAAAAAAAAGTGTCAAAATTGAAGATGAAAGAGATTTTTCTGTAAAGGTTTTATTTTTTAAACTAATTTCTTTTTCGTCAACAATATTTCATGTTGATACAGTCACAGTAAGTGTTTATGACAACTTTTTAATGCCTCATCTTAGTCATGGAAAAAAAAGGTTGATGAACATATTTAGTTTTCGTGAATGAAATTAACAGTAAGACTAAATTTCACAGATGAAAGGTGCAGAGTGTGTTCGCTCACAAATGAATCCCTCCTCAGTCTGCCTTGAACGTAGCTCAGCCTGATTGAACTTTGACCTCCAAAAGTACAAGACTCTTTAAACTCCATCCAGTTTTAGAGAGCAGGTGGAGCTGACCTTTCATTCAGGAAACATCAATGATATAACCCTGTTTATAGAACTGCATGACATATAACAACAAAAATAGATATTTATCCGTTTATCTTCTACAGACATATACATGGTGATATTTTGTGCTCTTTGTATTAACTGTATTAATCAGAAATGGGTCGTCAGGGCCGACCCAAGCTTTAGGATGATCTCTTAACGGAGGTCAGTGCTGATCCTGCTTTTTGCTGAGGCGTCAGTGGCTCTGGGTTCAGTATGAATGCTTCATCTCTCTGTCTGACCTGCTCAGTGATGCACAGTTTCCTAAAGCTGACCTGGTTTTAAAGTAGGCTTCTTCATTACGGATACATTTGAGCTCATATTGTCTAGGTCCATTGATAAGAAAAACTGTGGGTGCATCATGCAGATGACAGAGGGCTTTCCTAAAGTGCTATAGGTTGAGTTTATATGATTTATTGATTATGGATTCTCATCGTGCATTAATGTATAAATGCAGCATATTGCTCGTTCACACACATCTGTTCAGTGATGGCACTCTGTCTCCTTCTGAAAGAAGCCGGCATGTAAATTATTGATTGCATCTGTCCCCTTGAATAATTGTCCTTACTTCAAAAATACCTATTGTACAGTACAAGACAGAAATGGTGGGTAATGTGTGTGTGTTTGTGTGTTTGTGTGTGTGTGTGTGTGTGTGTGTGTGTGTGCGTGTGTGTGTGTGTGTTTAGGCAGCACTGAGAACATTCTTCATGTATGGTTATTAGCTGGGACATGAGGAGGTCTGAAACTACATTTCCCTCACGGAGGATGAATTGTGTTGTAGCAGAGCCACTTAGTCACTACTGCTCAGGCTCTACAAGGCCTTGATGACAGAGGACAGGTTGTAGTGTATGGATGGAAATGGAAAATGTTCTTGTCTACACAGAAAAGGGATAAAACCTCAGGTTGTAGCACTCACAAAGACAGGAACAGAAGCGAAATGTTTTCATCGCAGAAGAAATATTTCAACTTCAACACAGTCGTCATTGTAGATATACCGATCTACACAGACATCTCTAATGTCAGTCGATTAAGACCTCCGGAAATGATCTATCATCACTCCTGATGTTTTATGTTCCAGCAGTAAATACCAGTCTTGGTTGAACAGCCTTCAGATATCACGCCTCATCTGTGTGGAATAACTTACAGAAGAGACTGAAACGCATGCTGATCTCAACACACCAATTCAAAAGATTTGGTTGGGAGTCTGACTGACTTGGGATGTAACTGTCTTACATAATCTCTTTTCTAATTTGCCCTTATGAGCGTATCATTTGTCATTTTATTGTCTACCTGGTTCTGTATCTGAATGCATATTCAAATGTATTTAAATAAACACTCAGATCATTGTCTATATGAACATGTCCACTTGTTTATATGAATGCATATCTGAATGTATATTTAAATCACAGAAATGTTGTATCTCTGCTATTAATATTACTATATTAATATAGTAATATTCATAACCCATTTGTTTGTTATTTATTTTATTTTCTGTACTCAGGTCTCACAGTGACTTTATGATTAAATAAATATAAATGAAATAAAAAACTTACTTTGATGGACAGCTTTTAGAGAAATGAAGGTTGAAGTTCTACTACTGCATTTCAAATGAAAGTGTCTGTAGAACTTAACAAACTAAAACTATGTGGCCGGGAATAAAATAGCAGGTGAAATAAGTAGTCGACCAGACGGAAAGTGCAGACTCCAGCGTTGAAGTTTCTCCTTTCACACTAACAAAGTGAAAACTAGAGAAAAACCGCTGGAGTATTTTAAAGTGGAAAGAACAGCTGAACAGAAACATCTGGATGGATGATCATCCAGGAGCACAGAGAAATATAAAATATAAAATATATAAAAAATAAACAAACAAAATAAAACAAAGAAATAGTAATAAACACAGAGAAAGGAATGGACTCTCACTAATGATTGGTGTGTTGATGTTGCAGCTAGTTCTTAAATATGGATCTTTAATCATAGTTTAATTTGTCAAATATTTTAGTTTTTTAAATGAATTGGTTTCATCATTCTCAGGCTTTGGCTAAAAATCCCAACAATTGTATTAAATTGTAATCTCATTGATATTGACCTCAGCGAACTCAGTTTTATCATAAACTATAAGTATATTTTTTTAACCAATATCACAATATCGTCACGATATACATGTCACCTGTCAGGTGAGAGCAGCTGCAGGTTCAGTCCTGTTTCCTCCTCCATAGAGTGAGTGACTGCGATTGCAGAAGTCTGCGTCGCAGTCGGAGGAAGTTGGAATAATTTGAAACCCGACAGACACAAAGAGCAGGAGTTTGAGCCTGTGTGAAGCTTCTGATCCCCGCATGGTTTTACTGATCCCACATAACTGTCCAGGGTTTTAACAGAAACGTGGAAACCGCGTTTCCTGCCGTGCCCCCCCTCAAGGCACAAAAATGCTGTGTGTACTACTTTGAAAAGAACACATCACTCTCACAGGCAGGGAAAGAAGAAAAGTCCACCATGCCCACAGGAGGATCCTGGTGTGATCTGCAGTGAATATCTCCACTCAGCCCTGCTCTGGTTCAGACGTGTCTCCCACTCTGCTGTGAAACACTGATACGGTTAAAGATGAGACAAAATGAATTAATTCCCACAAAGGATCGATAAATACGCTTTCTCTTCTTTAGTTATGTCTGAGAGCAGGTGTCGCTGAAGTGAGACAGGGAATGTAGATGAGTGGAGAAAGCTTTGTCAGGAAGAGACAGCTTCCTGTTTTCACTGTCTGTCCAACCCTCTGTCCACATCCACGGCTGGACCACTTTGTCTTTGTGAAGTGAGCTGCAGAGCCAAATGAAGAGATGGCAGTGTTAGCAGTAATGTTAGCAATTCTCAAAATACAGTAGTGTACTGCATGTAGTGCACAGGTTCACACACACATATACATATAGAGTATATATATCTATATATATATAGATATATATATGTATGTATGTGTTTTTAAATGTTTTAAAATGAAATGATCTTTAAAAACATTTAAAAACTCTTTCATTGTTTTGTTTTTTCTTCTTCTTGCATTAAGGCCAAACACTGTGATTACGAAAGAGAAGCAGATATTCTCCTGCTTTCAGTTCAGTCCTGTATTCGATCTGAGTATTCGATCGTCATCGTTGAAATAAAAAGTCCTGGGAGAAGACATTATTTGACATTTGGGGGTTGGATGTGGATTTTCAAGTGGGGCCGTGAGTTGGAGAAGGAACCACTACAGTGGTGTAAATGCACTGTAGATGCATAATAATTGTCAGTATGTGGAAAAGTGAAACATGTCAAGTAATTAGGAGGATGCAAATAATGACATCATAGCTGCCCGCAGGGTAACTCCGGAGACGTCTTGACGGTTGTATTCTTCTAAGGATCATTTCCTGTCTTCTTCTGTGTCACACTGAAATCCAGAGCTCCTTCTTAGTTTCCAAACGTCTCGCTGCTCTCCAGCTGAGAACAGCAGCAGAGAACCTAAATAAAGCAAGTCAGTGTGTATTGTGTTGTGGAATGAACTGACAATTTCTATAGGGGGTGTAGAGTTTACAGGTTTTAAGGAGTGTGAAGAGAAGCATGGAGCAGATGCCGTTCTGTCATGTTTTAATGGCTTCAGGAGAATTTCAGGCTTCAGACCTGAGCTCAGCGAGCTCTCTCTCCTGGATATCATTTATCCTCCGTGTCTGACATGGCAGCCATGATGACCAGACAAGTGGCCCATCACTCACCGTTTAGTGCGATGAAGACACACAGAGGATGTGTGTGTGTGGGTGTGTGTGTGTGTGGGTGTGTGTGTGTTGGGGCAACCTGAATCAGGCTGAGGTCAATGAGACTTTGAAGCTTTCCTCTCCATCTCTTCCTTATTCTTTTCTTCCAATTCCTTTTTCTGTCCACATTCTTATCCATCTGCCCCTAGTGTAGGTGTGTGTGTGTGTGTGTACCCATTTCCCCTGAAGGGAAATGGGTAGGTTTGTGGGTGCCATGGTAACACACACACACACACACACACACACACACACACACACACACACACACACACACACACACCCACACACCACAATCACCTTTTAATTCCCTTTGATGTATTACTCTGGCAGGAACCAATTTTAGCACCTAGAATTGGGCCTTAAATCACCAAATCACCTCCTTTCACCCGTCCGGCCATCTATCAACCTGCTGCAGCTAAACAAAACAAAGAAACAAACACATCAATACATCAGCAATGTAAATAAATTAGTATACGCTGTGATGGCTAGAATAAATATTGTATCGACAGGGATTGAAGGATTTGTTTTAGCACTGATGGATGACAGCTGTGTTGCTGCCAAAACATGAAGCGTTTTTTGCTGCCAGCTGGCTTTGAAGTGTTTGTGTGTGTGTGTGTGCATGCGTGTGCGTTTCTGATAATGCATGCGTGTCTATATACATCTTTTTAAGAAGCTTACTGTATTTCTCCTTGTGTGTGCGACTGATGTTAGACTTTCTCAAAGTACAACAGAGTTGTCCTTGAAAAGCCTTCCAGGCCTGAAGAAGACGGCCAGCTCCACTCAAATGTTTTTAATATGAAGGTTTTTAATGTGCAGTCGTGTTGATCTCTCATGAGCTGTCTCGAGCTCATGTTACATGGAGCAAAATAAGTTAGACGCTGGCTGAAATCCAAAATGTTCAATCTAGTTCCTTGCACTTCTAAAGTCCTGGACTTCTCAGGCATGTAAGCATGAAGTCCACAAGCACCTGCGTTTCTGAGAAATTATCTTCATATAATATTCATTTGTTTTGGCAGCTACATTTTGAAGCAAAAGGTAAAAGCTGCATGCTTTATGTTCCCCCGGCAACATTTTTTTCTGTACCCCACAGTAGATGTGTGGAGGCGGATGGGGGTG
>NW_019525301.1:4612934-4614354 GCF_002814215.2 Seriola lalandi dorsalis
GGGTGGGGGGGTGCAGTGAGCTCAGGGTTTGGACACCAGAGATGAGGGCACGGTTCCTGATTCCTGCAAATGGTCCTGCAAAAAAAAAGGTACTTGCTGTTTTAGACTATTTGTTTTTTCTGTAATTATTAAGCAGCTTTTCATTGTGAGGCTTGAGACGGCAGATTCAGCCACGCAGCCTCAGCATGACGCACGCTTTACACTCATCGCTGACAGTTTCACTGAGTTCTGGGAGGCTGCAAGTCCAAAGGGTGGACATTCGAATTCAGCCAAAGTGTTTGTCTCTTTGCCACCGTACAGTAAATAATTTCCCAGCATGCCGCTGTGTTATCAAACACAGATGTGATTACGCCTTTACGTCAGTTTTTATCACATCTATATTTGCAGGTGTCTGAACAAGCTGTCAGAGCATCGATCAGAGCATTTAAAGGTATTTTAATGTACCTCCTCCAGCCACATCCTACTGCTGCCAGACACACACACACACACGCACACACACACACACACACACACACACACACACTAACGTCAAATAACTTCAATGTGCATTGTCCCAGCTGCTCGGTAGTTACAGTTTGCTTGTTGCAGCTCTTCATCCTTGATCATAGCTTCTTTTTCAGTCTCTGTTCTTCTGACCTTCTCCTCTTCGGCTGTTTCTTGGCCATCTCTCTAACTTGACAATGCAATTGCATTCCTTCGATGAACTCGCCTCAACATCGCCGCTGGTCTCCCGTCTGCAGAACTCAAATTGACCTCTTTGACTCTCACGGCAAAGCTGCGGATTTCCTCCTGGATGTTGTGAAGATTTTGTCGTAAGGATCCTAATTTTTCTCTCTCATATCGCTGTTTGTCAGTTAAATTCAGATGTTATATTACATCACTTACTATTATTATCTAGTTCCACACATGTCTTTAGTGGAGCAGATCATCTGCACCTTGCTGTGTAACTCACCCTCTGATTAACTTAATACTACACACACCTCTCATGGTTGAGGGGCAGTTTTTGCAACGGTGTGTCAGCTTTCTTTTTGGCTCATGTGACATCACTTTCATTCTCTAGTCATTCACCTTTATCTAATTCAAACAGCTCTTGCCTTTACCATGTCTTTAGCTGAACTCTTAAAGAATTTGATTTGCCTGATTTACCTGTTGAAAAACCTTGAAAAAGACTTTGCAGTAGTAACTTTAGTTGGAGAGCCTTCGTCTGCATGGTCCCACAGTGATGTAGTTGTGTGGGTAATTGGGACAAATGAGGACGGAGCAGAAACAAGTGGTTTTATTCAGAAAGATTCCTGCAAAACTATGTTAAGAAACGTGGGTGAAAAAGTCTGATATTAATGTTGTGTGTTAACTTGACATTACTCAATGAAAGGCAAAGCTGAGCTCGCTGGACGTGTTATTAAGCTGCAATATATTAGTG
>NW_019525301.1:4614374-4673489 GCF_002814215.2 Seriola lalandi dorsalis
GGGGGGGGGCTATGCAAACTGAGCTGAGATCAGCTGCTTTGAAGGTAGAAAGCAAATGAAGTTCTCCTGCTCGCACGAACCTGGAGACCTGGAGTTCCTCTGGAGGCTGAAAACATCGATCACACTCAGCCTCCATCCTCCTCGCTCTCTAAACTCGCACACTGTCCAATATCAATTTGCAGATTATTTTTTTTTTAAGTTGGAATTGCTTTTGTTCTCCCTCAGTTTTGTGGTTAATGAACTTCAGTGGACTTTTCTTCCAGAAACACAGCTGGCGTGTGTGAGCGTGTGCATGACTGCACTTGATTTTGCTGCATCATGCCAGGAATCAAAGGAATTGGTGCTAATTGAGGGTCTAATGAGTGTGACTGAAGGTCTATTGATGTGCCCTAAGTCATGACTCATAGTCTGTGAGTGTGTGTGTGTGTGTGTGTGTGTGTGTGTGTGTGGTCATGTGTGCGCAGTGAGTGATCCTCTTTGATTAAAAGAAAGCAGCCCAAGCTTGAAAAGCCCTCAGCTCCGACAAGTAGAAGAGCCTTTGGTTCAAAAATGTGTTTATTTATTTCAAATAAATTTTGAGGATGAACCTTTTGAGGTAAATCTCATTTTGAAGTGGGTCCTCTGGCAAAAAGAATACATAGAAAATATGCAATTAAATTAGTCAACCTACATGTAGACTCAAAAGATAGTACATTGGAGGTAAAAAAAAAAACAACAAAAAAACAGGGAAGTCTTGAAGCCATCAAAGTAATAGATCTGAGTTTGGCAAATGATTCCAGTCTGATGGTGCTTTAAATTTAAAAGCATGCCTTAGAATTTCTTTAGAAAAGGAATGGCACAATAAATAGAGGGTGTTAAGTTTGAAATCACAGAGATAAAAGCTGTTATAACCGACAGTTAAATGCATTTGAAAGCAAAGAGCAACCGACAATCAAGATGTCTCCTGGAGATGTAGATGAAGACGTGTTTCAGAGGTGTAACCAGTAAGAAAACTGTGAGAGAAATTGTTTACCACAATTAGCTCACTGATGTATTATGAGTCTGATATTTAATTGATATATTTTAGAAATCAATATGTGTTCTGAAGAAAATCCGGGATCAATCTAAAGTCCCGAATATTTAAACGTGTCATCTTCTTTAAGTCTCATCAAACACGTCAACAGAACAAGGACATTTAGGGAGTTCTCTGAAAGGACCGGGCCAGTGGAAACCATGGAAACACTACGCATGTGGTGTCAGGAAGGAGAAACCAGAACGCAGACCCAGACAGAGCCAGGCAGGAGCGCTTCAGTGGTTTAAATGAGAGAGGTGGTGACAGTAAAGGCCTCCGGGCACAGACGCAGGTCACAGCATCACAAGAACTCACGTCCACTACATGCAGGACATGAATGATACGCAGCGAGTTGGCAGGTACAAAAACCGATAAGGAAGTGGGGAACAGGTGTGTGAGCGGGTATCAGGTGACTGGAAGGCTGAGAACGTCCGAGGACATCTGGTGGACGGGAGGAGAAAAACATGTCCCAGGCAGAATAAACAGGACCGAGACAGGAGCTGTGACAGCGGTTTATTTTGTATCACACTGCTACTGAGTACGTACACACTGAGTCAAACGTATATTAATATAAATATGTGTAATATATATGTATATATATATATATCAAATCCTTTATTTACTCCTGTTTGAGTAGAAACTACAGTGGCCATCTGTTTAAGGAAATTACTGAGCCTTAAAAAAAATAAAAAAAAATAAAACTCACTGCCAGCAGGAAATATTGTACTTTCCACTCCATTTATTTGGCAGCTTATTAAGTCTCATCAGGTTCACAAATTCTTTACTATCACATGTACTGTCATTTACAAGTGAGTGCAGATCATGCTTTCCAATGTGTCTGGCATCCAACAACTGAAACTGATCAGCCATAGTTTAGACGTGTAGGTTTACACGCAAGTGTGTGGAAGGATGTCAGACTGTGACAGTAAGGCTGTAGTATTGTGCAGTAATGTGTAGTGTGTCAGGGTGGTGCAGCGGTTAAGAACCTGGTGGACTTTCTGGACGACGGTGGGCGTTCTCCTCGGGACTGCCCGGGTCTCCTCTGGGTGCTCCTGGCCTCTCACACGATCCAGAGACATGCAGGTTGAGAGGCGACTGACTTGCCCGTAGACGGGAGTGGTTATTTGTCTCTATGGCCCCGTTCACACCTGCTTTAAAATGTATCTCCAGTGACCACTTGTGATCAGATCTCACTTCTCAGGTATGTGTTGTTGTTTTTAGCCAATCAGACAGACGGGTCTGTTGTCAATGTGCTTGTGTATATGTGTGTGAGTGAGAGATCTAGAGAGAGAGAGAGAGAGCGGTACGGAGGGGTTGATAATTGCTTACAGCTCAATAGTGAAATCATATTCATCACATTTTATCCATTTAAAATAGATATTGTGTTGGGACTAATCAGACTGTGACAGAGGACGTCAGTGGAGTAGTTGGTCCTTCAGCGTGGCCCAGGACACACTCACGTTCACACTGCTAAAAGAATGTGGACACATGTGGTCCAGACCTCCTCTGAATGTGGTCTAAGTGATCGGATCTCAAATGCGTCCTCAGTGCATCTCGGGTGCGTTCACACCTGAACTTATAGCTGTCCACTTGTGATGGGATCACCTGAGACTGATGTTAATACAGGTGTGAACAGGTGTGAACAGGGCCCCTATTTCAGCCCTGTGATAGACTGGCAACCACTCCAGGGTGTACCCCGCCCTCACCAAATGTCAGCTGGGATCTGCTTCAGTAATGTTGTTGGTTTCACAACACAGACTGCACTGTGCGCACTAGGTTTAATGGATTCACTGCGACTGACACCGACCCGCCAGGAGGGTGGAAACAGGCCTGAAGTCAAATCTAAGAATGAGCCAAAAACTGAAAGTTAAAGCATAAAGATGAGTTTTTAGTTTGGATTTAAAGCCTCAACAGAGTCAGACAGTCTGATGCCAGCAGGGAGGTTTTTCCGGGAGGGGGGGGGGGCAGATAGGAAAAAGGTCCTGTGCTGATTAAAACAGAGAACAGAGGGTAGGATCAAATACCACATCAAGCTTCTTTGCTGTCACGCTTTGACAAATGACACAGTTGTTGAGAGTCACTGTAACTTGATCACACTGGTGTCTATATCAGACCAATGACCAGCATCTGAGTTTGATCAGATTTTAGGAGCAGGAAGTTTTGTGACATCCAGACTTCTAATTTGATCAATTGAGAACAGGTCAGCTGCTTCCACTGGCAGATACACTGTCACTGAGTTTCATCAGCGTAACAGTGGAAATTAATTCCATGACTCTGTGTAATTTGACCACGAGGTGAAAGGCAGAGGAGGAACAGAGTGCTGGGGAACTCATATTTCACATCAGGAACCCTTGATGTAGTATACTGTGTCGTTTAAGATAATAAAGATTTGAACCATGTGAGAACGAGAACAGAGACCCCAGCCTGGTTTTCCAGTCAGTATAAAAAGATGTACAGCATCAACCGCTGCTGAGATCCAGTAAGAGAAGCACAGAGGTGGAAACTGGATCCATAATCATTTACCACTTTACTAAATGCAGTTTGAGTGGAAGAGGTTAGACAGCTTTTCTTGGTCTCAGTCTTGACCTGGTCTGGAGTCCGTCTTGAAACTGATTAAACCTGGACTTGGATTTGACTCAGGTGGTCTCGACAGCAGCCCTGAGAGATACTAGTTACTTTGGAGATTAGGAACTAATATACATAAATAACCCACCAGAAAAACACTAAACAGTTCATAAAAAAATTTGAATTACCTCAAACTGAATATAAATATATATGTATGATCCTCTTCAACTTTTAAATGTATTGCATCGCACTTGCAAATAAATTATATTTATTATTATATATTTATATATAATAGTAATTATATTTTATACTCTTATTTTTTATTATACCGAAGTCACCACTAACAACTACACTCAAAATGTATCAAACTTATCAAACACCCACCTGATTGGTTTTCATCTGCCATCTGAAATGTACATGTTTTAGTAGATGTTGGTGTATTTTTTGCAAAGGCTGGAATGCACACACAAACGTCTGATCTTGACTGACAGAGTGATTTTCCTCTTAAAAATGGATTTATATGGAAATGTTCCAACTGCAGGTGTTTTCCTTTACCTTCCTTCCCCTGCGTGTTGTATCTATTGATTAATTAACAGTGAGTAAGCCTTCATCTTTAAGGGCTGTAATTACATCAGGGAGCAATGTAAGGACAGAGGGGGGTCGTTGTCCCCTTCTTCAAACACGCCTCAGGGAGTAGATATGTATCAGTGTGTATGTTTTTCTTTTCTTTTTTTCCTGACGGAGCTCATTTAGTCCTGCAGGTGACCCAAACAGTCACCATATGCTGCAACAGGAGAGTGAATAGGATCCCGGATCATCCCCTGAGCTCTCACAAGCTCCTCTGCATGCAGAGCAAATTAACTTCATCCCTACATAGCTAATCCGGCATGGAATTAGGATTTTAGCCCTTTCATCTCCATGGAGATGATAAAGGGGCATCCCTGCGGTGCTGCTATTGGCTGGCACTGGGCTGCACTGCACGCATGTTCTGTTGTATAAATCGCTTTCAAGTCTCTGCCCATGAGGGCGCGGGGCCTGAAGATGCTGATGTCGGTCGCTCTGTTGGTCAGTTTACACTTAGATATCTGAACATGTTCAGGCTGCATGTTTGTGTTAATAATTTCCTTTGTTCAGCTCAGTTCATTTCATGTATTTACTCAAGCGGATAATGCAAAAGTGGAAGCAGCAGAATTACCACAGTCAGTAAAGTAACAAACCTCATCATTTCATTAGTCATAAGTCTAAATATAGCCCACAGCTGAGGAAGGACATCAAAGCACATCTTGTATATACCACCGTCCTGTGGCCTGAAACCCGCTCAATGGAACACACTGGCTGTGGGGCGTGTTCATTGCGACTGTTGAGCTTTGGTTTTGTGGAGACAGACATTTTAGGTACATTTTCGCTCAAAAATAAATCAGAAATTAATTTATAATGAAAAGAAATTACATTCCAGTAACATGTAAACTCTATGTAGAGAGACAGAGCTGCAGCAGGGGAGACGCAGCCGGTGCAAGCAAACAAACACACACACACACACACACGTGTGAGCCGCAGCAGTTCGACAACGCAGCTCCCACACACACGCAACACGGGCAGTGTGTTCCTGGAGTTAGAGGTCCAGACTTGGAATGTAGCAAATCAGCATCAAATCAGCGAGGTTCAGAAGTCTGGGACCACTCACTGTAGGAACACTGCATGTTTCTAAACCCCTGACACAAATCACTCTCCAGATGATGACACCGTATCATTTTGGCGCCTCTTTGACCAGGACAAAATGCCAACTTTGCACACAAGATTTCCAGTGATCTAATAAACATATAATGAACATTTACTCTCCACAGTGGATGACTGTTATCGACCCCATGAACTTAGCTCCAGTTGCCTGCGGGGAAAATGTCACATTATAAGCTGCACTGCTGTGAGGCTCGAGAACAGTGCAGCAGTTGATATGAACATTTACTGTATCAGCCGGATACAGTGGATAATGGTAAATGCGTAACCACGGTGTAACAGTGGCTCAGGTTGAGACGTCATAAATTCAGCAGACTGAGGGAATTATTAAATGATGAATAATGCTCTTAAATTCAACCTAGATTTCTATTTTTCTCTGGTTGTGCACGTGGCCTCCGCCTGCTTTAAATCAGAGCAGATAAACCAATATGAACACCCCACTCCGGCGCATTTGATTCGATTGCGTCAGCAGATGGAGTGGATTGGTTTTGCTCAGGGCTCAGGGTTTCTCATGATCAAAGTCCATCTAAAGCTCTCTCTGGTGTCTGTCTTCGATTGATCCTGCCTGCCACAATGGGATCAGTTAAATTGAAACATCATAAAAACATCACACATGCTGCTGCTGCCGCTCGCGGAGCGGATGCACCGCTGAGCTATTTTCATACGGTGAGGGTCGGGGCTGGGTGTTGATGGGAGTCCGATGTGTTTCGAGCCGGCGCAGAGCATCTTAGCGAGCGGTCCGAGCGGAGGTGAGACCAAAGAGAAACGATTCTGCTCTTGATTTTTTTCTGAGTAAGTTAGAAACGAGAAGGTGCAATCACACCCTGAGACTTATTCAATATTATTTTGCTTGGACTAACAAGGATTTCAGTCAGTGCCGAACACTGTGGAGTAAGAATGGGGACGGTTGCTGTGTGACAGAGTGAATCACTTCAGAGGGTGGACTGAAGGAGTTAATGATGACCGCTACCTCCAAGATCTGATGCAAACAGACGACATATGGGTCGTGACCCTGTGCGGGGGAACCTAGAAAACATTTCTCATGTTGTGAAGCTGCCTGTTTAGCCGGAGGCCGGCGAGGTGGCCATGTGCTGATGGGGATTTGATCTAATGTTTGACTTTGTTTTGACCTGTTTCCTAAATGATGATCTCGGGAAGAAAGCAGATCGTTGTGTGTCTGTGCAGTTTCTATCATGATTTTGCTTCAGTCTGTTGCGTTCATTGTCATCGCTGAGGAGAACAACACCAGTTTCCCTCATGGAGATCAGCTCGCAGGTCCTCCTCTGTCTTCGACAGCATATTCTGTGGTTGTGGAGGAGCTTCATCTAGTCTGAGAAACGAACGCTGATGATCATTGATGTTTTCTGTTTTAGCCAAGGCTCAGAATTTACAAACTGATGATGGAAAAGCACCAGCGTTTAAAATTGTTTCAATTGCAGAAAAATCTGTTTATCTCAGCAGAATCACCACAAACAGATTCACTTGCAATCTTATGCATCTTATTTAGTGAAATTGAAGACATTATTTGTCCCACCAGACAAAAGTAAACAGGAATGAGAACCAGAGTCCATGACAGAGAAGCTATTGTAGCTTAGTAGTTGTGTTGTAGCATCCTTTTTTTTCTTGCTGGAAAATAAACTGTCAAAGCCAGTTTGCTTGGAGAGCATCATCACCACCCAGCCTGAGATGTTTCTGCACCACCAGCTTAGACACAAACAAACAGACATGTAGTTGTACAAAGTTGCTCAGGCTAAACATCTGTACCAGGTTTTCCTTGATAGCAGGAATGCCGGACGCCGATCGGGATTGGCCGATTAAGTATACATGATCAGTAAATGTGAATTAAAGCTTTTAGTCACCGATCACCTTCAAACAGATCAGCTCTGGTGTCTGCAGCTGAGACAAGCACTGTATGCTGTGTAGTGTAGTCCCGCCTCCCACCTTGTTCACTGCGCGGGCGCGCAACAGGCCACCACAACAAAACAACATATCGGCCGCGTCGAACTTTTACAAAAGTGTGTGAGACTGATACAACATACGTCACCTGCAATGATGCCAAAAATGATCGGTATCGGTCGTGGATCAGCCGATCTCACTCATAGATGATCCGTATCGGTGGCAAACAAAACTTGCTCGGAGCATCCCTACTCGATAGCCACCATAATTACAAAGACTGGACTTGAGGCGACATCATCAGGATATGAAGCTTGAGTCAGAGCCTCTAAAACACTTTGAACGTGTCTTTCATCTTTGGTGGGTAACTACAGTTCATTGCAGGGATGAAGCCCATGGATAGAAAGCTACGATCATCAAGAACCTCAGTTCCCTCGGCAATGACTCATGCGTCAGTGTGGTGGGGCCATTCATTCGTTATAACCTGCTCAGCCTAGTTCACTTTGATGGTTTCTTTGCTTGAATAACACTTATAGCATTTGTTCAAAGTTCCTCATTATGCAAGAGGTGATTCACTTGGTTAAAAGTGGTCATTCGACACAGTTGACACACTCAATAATACGTCAGAAATAAGACGCTCAGAACAGGACAGTTGTTACAGGAGAGGACATTGTGTTTATGTAACTGTTTATTGTAATGCCAGTTTCTTTTTACACAGACAATGACAAGGTCTTTAATTACAGAGGGTATTTCTATTCACTACTGTTCCTTGGTCCAACTATGAATCAAAGTATGAAGGCACCTTGGTGTACAATGCATTTAGAAAGTGACATTCACATTTTGTTATGTTGCAGCCTTATGCAAAAAAAAATGTTTTTCCCTCATAATGACAAAGCTAAAACAGAATTTCAGATTTGTATTAGTATTATTATTAAGTTAGTTGTGTCGAGGCTCAGATCTGGGGGAGGATACAAAAACATTTGTGCTCTTTTTTCCAGCAGGACAATGAGCCAAAACAGAGAGAACAGAACCAGACAGAGGCTTCAACATGATGGAAGAGCAGCACAGTCCCCAGACTCAAACCCATCGGAGGTGGGCTGGGATGAACTGGACAGAGAAAAGCAACTGTAGAAATATATCAAAATATTAAAAAATGACACGAAAGAATACAAAGTTAAACTTGGCCAGGCAAAGATGTGAATGAGCTGTGAATGGGCGTACCCAATGAGCCGCGGGCCCCCGAGCAGCTGCGCCTCTGTGGGTGACTCCAGATTCCCTCGAGTGCGTGCTTGACGCTGTTTAGAAAATATTTTTGTATTCCACTTCCTGTGAGGAGAAGAATTAGCACTGATCACAGAAACGCCGTCATTAAACATGGTGAAGCCCAGTTTGAATTTAAACGCTCTTCTCCAGTGAATTAGTTTCATAAGTCAGCTGGAGTTTTTAAGAATCCTCCCTGCTACAGCTGTAAATGACACCTGAAACCATCTCATCACCCAGAGCCTACATATATTATACATCAAGTGGCAGATTCGCAGTATCAGCTTTCATAGGGAAGAATAAACAGAGACACAAGCATGTATACAGACAGAGAAACTACAACACTCAGTAAATCTCTCTCTGAAGCTCAGGGCAGGTTACTGTTGTTTTTACAACGCACACTGGTCGGCTTTATTGTCTGTTTAATATGCCTGACACAGCTTCCGCATGACGCCATGGAGTGTATACCTTGAGACTCGCGGCTTAGCACTGACATGGACAAACAATGCCTGAGGATACACAGCAGAGGCGGAGTGTGTTAGAGCCAAGCTGGAAGTAAGAGACAGACAGAGGTAACGTGTGTTTACATAGTGAATGAACCTGGTGGATCAGGACGCCAGGAGGAGGGAGGGACGGAGGGAACATGACAGATGGAGGAGGCAGAGAGAAGAGGGTTCGTAATTATACAAATGAAAAGGAAGCTGAGAGGGGACGGATGAAGAGGACAGGAGGGTTGTAGTCTCCAACACGATTCTGTTTTATTACAGCTTGGGTCTTATTTTGTAGTTATGGTCACCAGTCCTTTTCTTGCCTTTATTTGTGAGTTAACTGTGAAGAGGCAGACAGGAAGTGTGGGGAGAGGGGGAAAGGGGATGTGACGTGCAACAAAGGTGGAACCAAGGAATCGGACCATGGAACACAGTGACATTACAGCAGTCAGAACATCACACAGGCTGGATCATATATCACTTTCTATGGACCTGATAAAACGAGCTCTGCTCCACTGTCAGATTTTTGAAAACTCTTACTTAAAAACAGACGTGTGGGACTTGTTGGTGTTGTAAGATTAAGAATTTTTTGCAGTGTAGATTTCGACAGATGGTTTGATTAAGAGGGAGGCAGGGTGAGGATGAGAGAGGGGGAGAGAGAGGGACGATGTTTGTGTTTGTGTTTGCACATGCATGTGTGTGAGAGGAGGAAGGAGAGCCTGGATATTTACCTGGCTATTCACGTGTGTGTGTGTGTGTGTGTGTGTGTGTGTGTGTGTGTGTGTGTGTGTGTGTGTGTGTGTGCGTGTGTCAGCTGGTGGGCTATCAGCTGCTGCTGTGTTATCAGCCTTATCCCCATGCTCGCCTGTGATGGATGCCACTGCTTGGCGCTTCCTTGCTGCAGCATGTGTTTAGCTGTGTGTAATTGAAAATGAGGCATGTGTGGGTAAAGGCTGTGTGTGTGTGTGTGTGTGTGTGTGTGTGTGTGTGTGTGTGTGTGTGTGGGGGGGGGTTACTGGTCAGTGGAATACTGAGGCGATTGATCAGCGTGCAGGTAAAAATGAAGCATCCTGGCAATGGAGACATTGATTGTCCCAGAACAGCAGCAGAGAAAAATGGAGGAAGAAAGCGTGAGAGAAAGATACGATCGCTCTCTCACTCTCTGAAGATACGCGTCGAGCGACTTCCTCTGAAGATGCAACAGAATTGCTGAGGATATACAGTAATTGATTCAGTTTGGCTCTTCGGCTTGGCTCTAAGTGGAAGGACATCTTTTGCCTTTGAAATACAGAAAGAGAGGTTAAATCTGACTCTCTCAAGTTATTGCTTAACCCTGGACTGAGTAGGCCTGAAGTCTGTGTGCTTCTATTGTAACGGCAGCATGGTGCCGCGCTGATGCAGAACCAGCCAAAGAACCCTGAAAACATCTGAGCCTCATTTTGACTTCAGATGTGCATACAGGGGCATTTGAGTTGTGACTGGTCTTTCACTCTGGTGCGTTAGATACCGTGCTAATTTAGATAAAATCATACCTTTATTCATACAGGTCTACAATGATAAATATGCCCATTTACCAATTTTTGCAATGCAATACATTTCCTTAAATATCTTAGGTGTTCCTAGGACTGCACTCTTTTGGACAGAGACCTCAGATATTGTACCTAGAATCTGACGGAGCGAGGACTTTACCTTCCACATCTGTTTCAAGTTGTTACTTAAATTTACAGTTTAATGTAAAAGTTTAATTAAAGCCTAAGTAAAATCTTCATTCCAATTGGTCCCAACACTGTTGCAGAATTTAACCCATGAATATGTGTCACTTGCAGGTTTATTTTCTTTTTCACCTTCTGTGCAGTTCATCCCAAACCAGCTTGATGGGGTTCAGGTCTGGAGACTGTGCTGATCTTCATCATGTGATCATTATGTTGCTGTAGGATGAAGCCCTGACCAACCCGTCAGTCTTCCTCTGTTGCTGGTCGGTTTCCCTCCACTCTGACACCAGTATACAGTCCTACTTCCTGCAGTACAGTGTTGTCATGGTGATGATCAGACGGTGAAGTGACACAGTTTGTACAGACAGCGCGTTTGTCAGTTATAGAACTGCAGGAGTTGTTTGGATTAATTTATTGATTTACGTATTATTAACTTCCACTGCTGAAGGAAAGATGGAAGTTCACCACTTTCTTCATACCTACAGTTTACTACTTAACTTTCTACCATTTAAGGCTATTCACTTGAACTGCTGAAATTTCAATACAAACTGCTTTATTTTGCTATTTACTGTCATTTGTCAACCATTTGACACTATCAAGTATCCATCGAGATTTTTGCCACCACCTAGCCACTGTGAAGTTCATTTGTGTTGCTGATGACTCGAGACCGGACTGTAAACCAGCTGTGTGTGGCGACTTTTACAGATAGGCAAGCAGAGCACCTGGACTGTGGTTGTGAAGAAGTGTGTGACATGTGAACTTGGGTCATAGCATTTATTTACTTACAAACAGCCTAAAGTACAGATACAAAGCTGTGTACATTCACAGCTACACTGCTAACTAACAAGGTAACTCTCTGCTCGGTTGCCAGCATCACCTCTCTCTCTCTGTCTCTCTCTCGCCCGCTATACACACAACCTTCGTACTAATCGATTCCTGAATGGAGCTGTTCTACTCCTGTAACAATATTCTGTCTTAAACTTCTCAAACTTAATATAGATCTTGCACAGAGATGATGAATCAGTGTAATTTACTTGTTTACTTGCTACTGCTGCTTAACGTTTAATACGTATAATGCTGCAATATCATAACTGATCTCCGGGCAGTAGAAGCTGAGTGAAGGATTGCTTGACTCTGGTTATCGCTAGTCATCTGTCAAAGATGCCGGAATTATCCTGGGACCAAACCTCGGAATAATGCTGCTGTCCTCTCTGCTTGACAAGCTCCAGCCTTTGTTGATGGGTCACGGTCACGCCCATTAAAATGACAGAAACTATAGATAAAAGAGCTGGAAGTAAAGCTAGCTTCAGAGACAATACCCTGCTGCCACCACAAGAGGGCAGTAAATTACAGGATGAATGAAACAGGCACAAGGTCCTTTATGGGACAGAACGCTGTTCTGAGATCAAATGTAAGGAGAGATATCACTTCACTACACTAATTATGTCTCTTTTTACCTTTAACTGGGCAAACACTGCTTGCCTTGCTCGCCCTGACGGCCCGACACTGACGTAGACACTTTCCACTGGAACTACTTACTTCTTTCTTTATTTCGTCTGGAAATGATCAAATATCTGTTAGGGCGAGTAAAACTCAGTTCAGAAACTCAGGTCAAAATGTGCTTTGGTTCCATACTCAGTCCTGGTTCAGAAATCTGCCCTACAGTTATATGCAAATTTAACTCAGTTTAGAAGAATTAAGGTCAAATTTAGTCCAGTCCAGTCCAGTCCAGTATGCTTCTACCCTTTTAGCCTTCTATGTGGAGCACTGGCAAAGCCCTGATGAAGCTGATGCTCCGTAAGTGTCTATTCTCCTCGTCACAAACTTATCAATCCCCCCTCCCCCCTCCTAGTTATCTGCTGCAAAGTGAATTACACGAGTGCCTATTGATTTCTGTCCTTATGCCAGGCATGTTTAGAGAGTAAACCTATTGCTTTTCTCCCCAAGCGTTTCCATTGTGAACCTCAGTCTGAGCAGTGGGGGTGGGGGATGGGGCTAATTGGCCTCAGTCAAGATCACCTTGACTGTCTGAGCTCAGCAGCTTCATGTCTACAGGAAGAAAGAAAAGGCAGAGACACAGTGAGAGAATTCAGAAAAAAAATGATGCAGGAAGGGATGGAGGGAATGAAAAGATGTTCTCATTATCTAACTGAAGCTTAAGTGTGTCCATTAAAGTGTAATGCCAAGGCTGTGGCCTCAGGAATATGCCATGTGTCTCATCTGCATCTGCTGAATGTTTGTGGTGACTGCTAATGCATTCAAATAGCAGGGGAAAGCAGGGGCAGGGGACAGTAATTACTGTTCTCTATCAGGTAGGTGTGTGTATGTGTGTGTGTGTGTGCGCGTGTGTGTGTGTGCGCACTGAATGAGGTTCATGCTTCATTACTGATGGGTGTTAAGGTAATAAGGCCCATGACTGTCCATTGAGGCAACTCATCACTTCTCCTGGCAGTGAAATTAGCCCCACGTTGTTCTAGGGCTGCTCCTTTTCCTTTTGACGTCCACCGGTACGGACGATTAAAGCCTCACCTAGATGCCTATAAGTGGGGACAAGCAACCCTTCATGATCCCATAACAGTCCCTGTTTAATCAAATTTCAACCAACACTTGATCCTTTGTTCACTTGTGAACTTAGAAAGCAGCAATGATGAGTTGGACCACGTCCATACAGCAAAGAAACTTGAATTATTTTTTTGAAAAAAGAACGTCTGCATCAGTTTATTACAGTCCTGTTACAGTCTTTCAATGTGTGTATTGTATGTGAAGCCAAACAGTCGCCATATATTTTCAATGACTCCCTATTTACCTGTTATGTGTGTCTATATACACTACCGATCAAAAGTTTTAGAACAGCCCAATTTTTCCAGTTTTTATTGAAATTCAAACAGTTCAAGTCCAGTGACTTAAATAGTACAGTGGTAAACAGCCCAAGTTAAAAAAAAAAAAAAAAATATATATATATATTTAGATCACCAAAAACTGAAAACAGGCCATAATGAACTCTGTCCCAACATCTGCAAGGGTCCTCAGCCTGAGTCTGGACCCACATACTTCTACATCCGGGCAGAGATGTGGAAGTAGCATCTGACAGTCATGCTATATATGGAGCAGATCCTGGCTGCGAAACTGAGCGTATACTGGGGCAGAAGAAAACAAGCATGTGGCCCAACAATTCCTACAGATGCCCCAACTTTTCACCTAAGCAATAATAGAGGCCTATCTCCATGTGGGCTTTCAAGGTGTGTGTCATCCATCCTCTGAGGACTTCTCCTGGGTCACAGAAGAGCGGAGGGAATCATTTTACTTCCATCTTAACAGTCTGCTTGGCCTTCCTACAACAAGCCATCTCCAGATGACTTCACTATCCCGAGGGAGGTGGAATGAGTGTAATTATTACCTGAGCACCTCCATGAATTTTATCACATCTGGAACAGCTGTGTCACTGGAATTCCCCAACCACCAGCCCCAATTACCTAATGGACTTTAGAGAATTGTGAGGTCCTCTGGTCATTTTATCCGCACAGTGCCATCTCAGTAATGTGTGAACAGGAATGCTAATTACTGTCAGTTTAAACTGAAATAATTTAATTGACAATTTTATTGCTTGAAATCTAGTTTGATTTAAAATCTAGTAAGTTTAGATGTTACATCACTCAAACCAAAGACTCCTTTCAGTTTGAAGCTGGACTTTCCCACCATTTTCCTCTGACTCACTGATTCCAACCAAGCACGTGATGTAGTGATCAAAGTAAAGGGTAAAACTGATGTCGAACTGAAGCTGAGATTAATTTCTTTTGATTTCTGTTGAAAGTATCTTGTCATGCAACAATCAAATTTCCTAAAGCCTCTACCAAAACTGATTATATATTCATGCCGTCTACAGTTGTAACATTTATAAATTATTCAGTCAGTTCTCAGCATGTGAATAGGGCAAAATAGCTTTTATCCAGTGGTTAATTACACTGTTAATTAGTCGAGGAAAGGACAAGTAAATTAATGGAGTTTCGTGAAGTGCTACATATCTGGAGGGAAAGCGTTTCCTGATGTCATCTCATTAAGCGTGACCACTGATACTCACTGATCTCTGGGCGTCCATCATCACAGTCTAAATCCTCCTTCCTCTGACAGGCACGTCCATTCAAACAAACGCAAAGGTTAATGCAGCCTGAGCTTTCAGACGCTCACCGACATGCTCTCCATCCGCCTCGGTTGGCCACCGGGCCCAACAGACGCACGCAGTCCCAGTATCTTTCCTCTCATTTGCTAATGAGGTAATTAATAAGGCTGGAGTTAGCCAAGTGGTGCGGAAGGGGGCCACAGTAGCAGGGGCCAATGCAACACATCAGTCATGGCAGACAAAACAGAAATGATTGTGTTTGTTTGTTTAGGTGATGGTCCTGTGGAATGAGTTGCTCGGATAATCTTTCTCGCAATGTTTTTTATATTTTCAACATCCATCTTCTGATGGTGGATTGTGATTATTACCTCTGCCACTCAGTCCCCTCACACGGTCCACAGTCCTCCTCCCATATTGATTTGTGTGAGAGGAATCTGCTGCTGAAACTAAATGAGGAGATTGCAACAGGTAATTCTGGGGTGCAGAGTCAAGGGCCTTTTAATAGTCTGCAGATATGAAGGATCCTTGAAGTGCATTAGCGACATAGTGAGTGACATGCTCTAAGAAATAAGAGGCGGAGAGAGGAGGAGAAGGCAAAAGAGAAGAGAGGTAGAAAAACATGAGAGCAAAATGTGAGGGTTCGGTAATTTAACTGGAACAGTGGTGTAGATTTATAATGAGGCAGACAAACCTGGACCTCTGAAATGATTATTCTTACAAGACAAATAAACAACAGTATTATCAAAAAAAGAAAGTGGTTTCATAGGCACACGAATAGATTCATTATTGTCTTCAATGGGGGAAAATCAATTTCTAACCCAGCTGTTATCAACCGAGACCCAAGCCCCATCTTACACCTGATGCAAAGCGAAGTTAGTTTCAGACATTTTCCTGTCCGGCACCCACATTGTTTAAATAGCAAATATACTTGCACTGATCTGACACCGATGGTTGTGTTGGTCTTAAAATGACATCTGATAAGGTGCATTGTTGGTGCATTGTTATCTTGAGGCAGAAGAAAGGCATTGTGCGATTGACCTACAGTAACCTGGTCCGAAGTCAGCGGTGCAGTGTTTCACTGCTGTGTTTAAGGTCGAGTCTGACCCACGGCCCTTCACTGCATATCATCCCCTCAATCTCTCTCTTTTACTTTCCTGTCTCTCGCTCTCTGTCCTGTTGCAGAAACAGTAGAGAGACAGGAAACGGGGAGGCAGAGAGGGGGAATGACACTGCATATCTGCAGTGGCGCCAGGCAGAAGGTCAGGAAGTCATCGAAGTCAACAGGAATCAACATCTGAGGATGACGAGTTAGAGATCCTCATATATCTAATCTGAAATAGATCTATGGAAAACCTCCTCGCGCTCCACATGCAGGAATGCATTTTCAAAAATGCAGCTCGGTCTGATCTGATCCAGATACAGTGAGGATGGATGAAGATACCATGACACATCAACACCAAATCAGACCTGAAATGATCAAATCCTCAAGTGACTTTCTTCACTTTCACATGGTTTAATATGTTGGACTGTGAGTATTGAGGGCAGTCCAGACAAACCACAAATCCACAAATAGAAAGGTGAGTGAACGGGGTGTGGGCAGCTTTACCCTCCACTACACCCCTGAATGTAAAGCTGGAAATGAGTGACTGGAAGAAAATAATAAGGAGCTGCAGAGGGAGACGAGGGGTGAGGGCTGGAGACGATGTCGGCTGGCTCGCAGGAAAGAAGCAGAGGTGTGTTATTCTGGCTCCTGTTGCAAAGACCTCTGGGAAAATAGGGCCTGCCTGATAGTGCTGCGAGAGCCATAAATCACCACTACAGCACTCCTCCTCCTTGCCGTGACCTAGAGGTGACCCTTGAGTCACGCACATTTTCAAACACTAAACACAAACACACATACACACAACAGGAGGAGGTTGTGTGTGAGCCTGCGTGTCACTTCTGTAGCCTCCGCCACACAGCAGCACCCACAGCACCGTGCTCTTACTCGTACAACCCAAGACGCAGTTTGAGGCTACATCAACACTGACACCTTTTAGTTTTGAAATCATCCCTTTTGCGACATTTTGCGTTTTTCTACGCAGAGTTTTCGAGAACTCCAAATTTGCCAATGGAGCCAATGAAGCAAACACCTATGTTCACTTCCTGATCAGGCCCTTCCCTGATTGGTGGATATGATGGATAATGCTCCTGGTCCTGCTCTAATATCTCACCGTATTTGCTTTGTGAAACTTCCAATCTATGTTTCCCACTGCGATGATAATATTCTTGTTGTTTCAACAACAGTTTGACCACATCGTCAGTCAAAGTCTTCCTTTTCGCCATTGCTATTCATCATTCACAGTGATTCCTGTAACTAAGAAACCAACTGCAGAGCAGACGAAATGCTCACTGTTGTTTGAATGGTTATGTGATGTGTTTTCAATTACGGAGCTAAAACACACGTCTAGATGGAGATTGTTTTTTATTTTAAAGCGCTGGATGTGTGGACGCAGCCTAAGGCTGCAGTTACACTCGCACGCGGACAACATGGACACACGGTTGTTTTCATTTCTACTCCACTTGGAGGACAAGTTCATGTTCAGTACATCTTCGTCTATGCGTTTGGCACACGTGCACTGTGAATTAAGTCAAAATGGCGATATCCATGCAAGAAGGGCCGACGCTCTTCTTCCTCTTTAAACTCAGCATCCGTGTTTGTTTTCCAGCTCATGCACTGATGCCCTTGTAGCGTAGAGGTCAAGATGGGGTGTCTGCACCGGAGCCTCGCGTTTACCCTCTGACGAAATGTACGCTCCACACACCCTGGCGGACCATCGCTTACTCGCAGATGCAGCAAGTGTAACTCTGGCCTAACTCTGTCATTCACACATATTTGCACTTATTGACACTCAGTAAATATAGTATTTTCTGTAACCAAGCAACCAGCTGCAGAGGATATGAAAAAAACACAATAGGGTTTGACTCAGTTTCCTTACTTTTCTTTTGATGCAGAGTTGTGAACATAACAGCAAAACACTGGCGCTTCTTTCAGTGCTACTCTCAATGGATGTACAGTGTAGGCCTGGAAATGTAGTTTGTGGTTTTTGCACTCTGTTTGTGTGTGTGTGTGTGTGTGTGTAAAGAATGTAGACGGGAAGCCAGTGAAACCTCAGGCAAACCTCAGAGAGCTTGTTACAGGAGGAGTCAGAACAGAGAAGAGGGAGGAAAGAGGAGATGTGAGGGGCTGTAATAAGTAATAAGGTGGAAGGGAGTTCTGAGAGGAAGAGATGGGGGGGGGTGATGGAAGGTGGGATAGCTGCATTAACAGGCATGAAAAAATACCATAATTCAACAGGGCAGTGAGAGCCATGGCACCAGTTGGTCTTTAAACTCTTCATAAAACAATTATGCAGAAGTAAACAGCTGATTGTCAGTCTCTCTTTCTTCCACCGTGTGATGACAGACGTCTTTGTGCTGATGAATACATGTTATAAAATAAAATGCATTCTGTATGCTTTTCTAAGCGCACTCTATTTAGACTTAATGGTCTTTATTATACTGCCCATTTATAGTTTCTCTCTGTTTCCATGTGTCAATAAAAAGGCCTTAAACAGTGTAAGATGTGTGAGTGGATAGAGAGGTGGTGAAGAAGTGACGTATAACTGAGGGAGGGGGCAGAGAGGCAGGAAAGAAAGAATGACAATAGGTGATGGAAAAAGAAGATGAAACTAGGAAGAGAGGAGGAGAGCCTTTAAGTCAACACATACAGAGAGAGGAGAGAAGGAGGGAAGAGGCGAAGAGAAAGGTCAGGTGAGGAGGAGGAGAGGGAGAGAAGTCCATTTCAGCTTCTAGTT
Source organism: Seriola lalandi dorsalis (assembly GCF_002814215.2). NCBI lineage: Eukaryota > Metazoa > Chordata > Actinopteri > Carangiformes > Carangidae > Seriola > Seriola lalandi. The sequence continues at coordinate 4,633,031 of NW_019525301.1, forward strand.
CTTGGGTCAGCAAATAGCCCGACAAATTAATTAAGATAATAATCCATATGAAATAGCCCAGCAAAGTCAGCCATGACCCCGTGTGTGTGTGTGTGTGTGTGTGTGTGTGTGTGTGTGTGTGTGTGTGTGTGTGTGTGTGTGTGTGTGAGTCCAGCCTTCTTACCATTTGTAGGACTTTTATGAGGTGGGCAGAGGAATGCATTGATTTCATAAAGGGCATAAAGGGGTCGGTAGCCGTTTGAACAGCCGAGTGTGAGATCAATGTGGGGGGAGATGAAAACGGTGACATTTACTCTGGTTTGTGCCCCTGGGCAGGAAGGACCTCTGCAGAAAGTCACACTGTCAGCTTTCTCTCTCTCTCTCTCTCCACGAGTGCACACTGCTTTTCCTCGCACGGGAGAAACGGACCACTTTTCATGCGACAGTGAGGAAACTGCTTGGCGCCACACACACACACACACACACACACAGACACACACACACACACACATCGTGACGGAGGTGGCAGAATATAAATCTGCATCTTCTCTCACTCAAAACTCGGCCGTTTTCAAAGCTGAATTACAGCAAACTCCTTTATCGAAACCTGGTGTTTCTGTGTGCTGGGAAAAAAAAAATCTGTTTTCAGGTTCATACACTCGCAAACTTTTACATATATAAATACACAAACAGACAGGAATGCCCCCACAGTTATACATGCACACGCATATACATCTTTACATTATCTGCACAAATAAGTGCAGTATTTCAAACACATCACAGTACAGTGTGTACAGTGTGTGGATGCAAACCTGTAGACCTCAGAAGAAGAACAAGAACGAGACAAAAAGGGAGAACTACATAATAAATAAAAAAAATAAGAAAGAAAGAACATAATACATACATACATAATAAATAATTCATAACTGAGTGACATGTGCTATATGTGGCTAAATGAGAATTAATAGATAGTCGTGGTATTAGTGGATTCAGCTACAGGAGAAATCCTGAAATCAGTTGTTCAATTGAAGATGAATTGCAATTATATTTAAAATAATGTGTTAACTAGAAAATAAAAATAAATAAAAGCTGTTAGATTTTATTCAAAAATTACATTACAAGTGGAAAACTAGATTTGATTGACACCAAATCACGTTGTTCAAATAGCAGAGTGACATTCAGGAAATAACCACTGCAAGAAACATGGAGCTGCAGAAGAGATAATGAGAAGAAAAACATGAGGAAAATAAAAGAATGACAGCTTGAGTTTCAGAATTCTCACTGAACGTTTTATCATCATGCAAGATTGAATAAGTCTGTAGCTTTGTGTTTTCATACACTGTCAATAAAAAAGAAAAAAAAAAAACATGCAAAGTTCCCAAGCTGCCCAACACCAAGTGTCTCATTAAAATAACGTGTTGTTTGATTCGTGATCATGTGCAGTTTTTCTGTGGTGTCCAGGCGCATCGCACCCGCGGGTGTTATGGGTGTTCTGACCAGTGTGGAGTGTGTCAGTGTTCTCCATATAAAGTAGTGCAGATGGGTAAAATCTTATTTCATTGTAGAGCTGTGTGCAGCCCCACTCTCCCTCTCTCTCTCTCACACATACAAATTGCACATTGTTACCGGACCCTCTGTCATAGTGGGACTTACAACAGAGTATTAGGGCCACATGGAGGAAAAAAGATTTAGAATAAAGTCGCAGTATTTCAAAACAAAAGTTGTAATTTTACAAGAAAAAGTCATAATATTACAAGAATTAAAAATGTAAAATTTTGAATTTCGAGATATATATTATTTTTTTTTTGCTTATTTTTATTTTTAGGAATATTGCAAGCAACCAATAGAACGAGTGAAAGGAATCAGTCGCAGCCTTTAAACTTTTTAACCTATTTGTTTTTTTTTCACTACATCATCACTGCTGTGCTTGTTTATGAGAGGAAAACACATCAGGCATCGACCTCCATGAGAGCGGCTCGCTGCTTCATGCTGCTTCATACGGCTTCATGCGGCTTCATGCTGCTTCATACGGATTCATGCTGCTTCATGCTGCTTCATGCTGCTTCATACGGCTTCATACGGCTTCATACTGCTTCATGCTGCTTCATACTGCTTCATACTGCTTCATACCGCTTCATACGGCTTCATACTGCTTCATACGGCTTCATACGCTGCTGAATACAGTATCTTGGAGAGAAGGAATGTGGTGTTTGTTGTGGTGCAGATTTAGAACACAAAGGTATGGCATTCATTTCGATTTGCCATGTTGTGGAGACGGGAACAGGGTCAGAGGGGCTCCACCCCTGGTTGTGTCTCTCCCTGTACGAACACAATGACCTGGAATAAACTCGCATCACTGCGATGATGGAGCCAGTTTGCATTGCAAAGGGCATGACTTAAACTATACGATTATATAGTTTGATTTAGACCTGTGAAACAATCTAATTGTTGTTGGTTCATTGTTTTTAAAACAGCAAAACACCCGAGGCTGCAAACATCACAAATACAACAGTGCCCCCACTCTCATTAGTGAAAGAGGTCCCGCATTTCTACCAGTGGTGTGTCACAAAGGCTATCATTTGTCTCCCTATGGTCCCATTTGATTATAGTCATTACATATCCCATCATTTGTTATTATTATTATTTATTAGCTAAGTATGCATTTCAAAATGTCCAAATCCCCTACATATTTTCACCATCAGATATCAGACCACCACATCTACAACAACATTTACGAATAATTATTATACTGGAAAAATACCAACAAATACCAACTAAAAAGTCCATCTTGCTGATTTTTCCAGGCTTTTCAAACACATTAAAATTCAAACAGCATTTTGATTTTTAATGATCTCGATGTAAGATTATTTCAGGGTTTTGTCAAACCATTTCATGGAGAGGTCACACTTAATAATCATCATAACACTGCATGTGTAATTCAAAAACCAGGGACTCACTTCTCCCAGATCAACCACTTTGAGCATATACTGTGTGTCCATAACTTTGAAGCATTTTTCTACAAATTTAAATAAAAGCTCACAAAAGCGTCAAAGCTTGTTTTTATCACACGATTACAGGTTTTTTTTCCTGCTTACATTTCTAGGGCGTGCAGCTGTTTCTGTCAACACATCATTAGATATAATTTTACATCAATTCATAAGAACACACTGAAAACATTGAAATTTGCACCAGTATGGAAACTTGAAAATGTGTAACAACAGTGCAGTAGGTTGAGCTCCCGTTGTGTGTGTTGTGCACGTGTGTGTTTGGAGGATATATGAGCCGCAGCGATCCAGGAGGATGCACTGAAGGCCGGCTGCCTCTGCCTGTGGACTTAATTGGAGAATGTGTCTGGCAGCTAACAAACCTGTTCTCCGCCCGTTCCCTGGGTAGCCCTCTGCACTGCTGACACACAAACACACACACACACACACACACACACACACACACCTACACACACACACACGCACACACACACCTACACACACCTACACACACACGCACACACACACACACACACACACACAGGTTTACTTTTCTCACTTTTGGGGAAATTAGATAGAGTTACACTGATTTCATTTCCATTGCCTAACCTTAACCCTAAAATCTACTTTTTCCCTATTGGACACACACGCACACATGCACACATGCACGTGCACACACACACACACACACACACACACACACACACACACACACACACACACACAAACAACTCTCATATGCATTAAACACTGACAAGTAAGAGTGAATTTTCTTTGCTATGCAGTTTCCATACACACAAACACAGATACATTCACTTCCTGCTTTTTATTTCACTGACAGCTTCAGAAACAGTCAAACAAGCCGTTCTGGCACCAACAATCGAAGTCAATGAGATCACATTATGCTTGATCTGAACATTAACTGAAGCTCCTCACTTGCACCTGCAGGGTTTTATTTATTACACTGCTGCCACACGATTGGCTGATGGATATTTGCATGAATAAGCAGGTGTTCCTAATAATATGCTCTGTGAGTGTATATCTCAACAGAACACTGTACGCACTAACCACCCTTCCCACCATCAGCTCCAATAGACAGTTCAGTTATATGAAAAATACGATGTCAGCTATGAGAACCTGTTTTTTTTTTTAATATCTGCTATGAATGACTTTTCTTTTGTTACAACCTGATCTGTGAAAGACATTTTAATCTGTAAGGTGTGTTCTGTTTCTTTACACATGTAACGCTTCAAGGATGTTGTGAGATAGGCGAAGGGCTTGGCTGAGAACTCTTATGCACTCAGAATAGATTCTGCAACAATGTAGTTTAAGTCTCTTCTTTTACAGAAGGGCTCCACTGGGACGGTGCCTCGGGTAAGGCCACTAATTGCAGTAATTGCCAGAGTTGCTCTGATGGCACCCAGCCTAACCATTTCTTGGTAATGGGGCACAAAATGCCAACTTGCAGCTGTCTCCTGGGTCCCCTTTTCTTCAAGGCAAATCTGCTGTAAAAGGAGAAAGACTCATTCTTCTATTACTCAATATAGTCCACCTGTGACGCAAACTTACTTTGTGCCACTGTTTTATCATTTTAGTAGAAATGAACTACTTCCAAAAGCACAGCATGCAGCATTAGTACACATGACTGATCAATGGTTAAAGCTTTCTGACAGTGAGGAAATAAAATCATCATCATTCTTTTTTTTTTATGAGATGAATCCAGTAATTTTACAGCTGCCATACATTTTTACCATTAAAGATTTAATAATATACAAGATTTGTCAGTAAAGTTACATGTAAAAGCAAATGTTACACTTGATATGATCTAAAAAAAGCTGCATTCATAGGCGCGATTACAAGTTATACAACAGTATTTTTGAAAAATATAGAATATCCCACTTAAAATTAGGGCTTTAACTGCATTTTAGTTTTGGAAAATGACAGCATTTGTAATTGGAGTTGGTAATTTTCTGTTGTTGAATACTGTTTTTTTTTTGTGTGTTCAGCTGCCAGAATGTTTTTTGAAAGCATTTTTTTATTACAGTGTTGATATGTGTCTAGAACTTGATTGGAGTCCACCACTTTGGAAAAGCACACGCTTGTGTATCAGGACAAAAGCCAAGCCATGAAGTCCAGGGAACTCTCTGTGGACCTCTGCAATAAAATAGTGGCGAGGCACAGATCAGGGCAAAGGTATAAAACCATTTCTAAAGCTTTGAGTGTTCCCAGGAGCACCGTCGCCTCAATTACAGTGAAATGGAAGAAGTTTGGAACCAACAGGACTCCCGGAGCTTTAGAAATTGTTTTATATCCAGGCAAAAATGTCAGCTTTGATGTATCTATAGGCAGGTTGCTGTGGAACGTGATCAAATTCAAGTCACCCATTGGGTTAGAATTCTAATGAACAAATGGTTTTGCATTTTAAGACCCTCCACTGGTGGATATCCAAGGATGAAAGAAGTCCTAAGTATGTTGTTCTTTGTGTCATAGACGTTGCTGCTTCTTGGCAAGATTTAAGAGTTTTTGTTTTGTCCCTTGGTGCTAGAAGGACACCCCATTTATATCGGTAATGGTAGTTCCTAACATGTACATCCCCCTAAGACTTTATCTGATGCTTGTCAGCAACTGCAAGGGGAACACTTTTTCCTCCAATGTCAGACTGGACCTTGATGACTTGATTGATGACTTCGCTTTCCACTGCTGTTTTTTTTTTGTTTTTTTGTTTTTTTGCTGTGACTCTGCACTACATTTAATTCTCAGTTTTGTGTTGGCCATGTCTTAGTGAGAGCCCAAGTCCTGTACACTGGGAGAAAGTGTGTGCAACCTGTGTTATATTCTCAAAGGTACAGCAAGGTTTAAAAGCCTGTTTAAGCTGGACACACTATGTTGGGTACCACTTTACAATAACCCTCACCCTTATAAAGGATTTATGAATGTTTATAACTAGTTTATTAATTACCTTGTTAGCTTTATAAATCATTTTAAGCTGTTGTAACACATTAGCTAAAAAGGGCAACAGTGACCTGTTGCTTGCCAAATAGTGAGCCCACATGTCTCTGTACTGTTCAGCCTCATATCTCATTAGTTACTGAGCTTTCTTTGTTTTCTCCATCATCAGCATCTGCAGCTGCAGCTTCATCACGTTTGTTCAGTTACTATCAATGAACCACCGTCATTACAACCAGTTATTAATGAGTTACAGTCATTTACAACTGGTAAAAACTGTGTAAAAAAGTGTAACACACATCACCATTTATTAATGAGTTACTATAAGACTCCTTTTACCAGTTATAAATGGTATTAACTCATTAGTTAGACTAATGGGTAGAAAGCATTAACTTGAGCTTGTCAAAGAGGGAGCCTGCATCAGTGTGTGTAAACTGTTTATTTATGATGTATAAAGTGTTAACAACCAAAATGAATAACCTAATTATGAACCACTTATAAAGCCTTCATAAGGATAGTCTTATTGTACAGTGGTACCAGTGCATTGTATTAAAATCACAAAGAATAAGGGAGATTGCAGAGCGTTTCACAGCATGGTGACCGTTTAATTAAATAGATGAGGTGTTTCTGTCGAACGGTTCTTCCTGCTGATGGAACAAAACAGCAAAAAGTGGAAAACACAGGTGTAATTTGTTTTGGCCCGATGTGAGATTTGTGTGTCTTCCTCTCCATACGGAGGAAAGTCTCTTTTGGGATCAAGCTGCACTCAGCAGAAGGTTTAACAGTCAGTGGGAGAGGTGGAACGAATCTGCAACAATGATGATGTGATGTCTGAGAGGTCTGTGATGGATGGGAGAGAGCCCCCCCGATTATCCTCTCAGCTCAGTATCCATCGCAGGGTCTTGCGATATTTCCAAACCAGACAGTGATGCAGCCACAGAGGAGTTGTGACTGTCACATAAATGTAATGTGGCAAAACTGTAGTGGAGTAGAAGTAGAAAGTATATAAAGGAAACAAAGTGCTGTTGTACCTCACCCCCACCCCCCCCGCTTAGTTGCTTCCCACCTCTGAAAAGAGGAACGGACAAAAGCTCAAACAGCTGAGTCAACCTCCAAAGACACAGCATCCTACATTTCCCATAATGCAACCAGTAACATCTAGACACTTTTCCCCTGCTAAACGCACACATCTATCAAACTTCATGCACCAGTTTTTTTTTTTTTCTCACATAGTTTCTGTTTAAAATGTGTAGCCTAAACTCATTAGGCGTAAGGGATTATTCATGATCAAGGTTATTTTCTCTGACTAATGAACTGACCTTTAGGTGTAAAATCAGTGGAGTTCCCCTTTAATTTACTTGATTAAATACATGTCTTTTTTTCAGCAGAATTATTAACCTTCTGCAGATGAATGCAGTCGTGCACGAGGCTCTGCTGAAATCTAGTTTAACCCTGAAGGCTTCCAACATGCGCAGTAAACTGCAGCATTTAAACACAACTTTATTAGACCGACACATCACAAAACACGTCACAAGTAACATTTAAATAGGATAGGAATAAGACAGAGAAATATAAAGCAGCTAATCACATGTGAACACATACATATCTGCCTTCTTCAAAGATGGGTCGGGCCTGTGAGTCTTGTGGCTTCAGGCCAATCGTCGTCTCAATCTGGTGGGGAATGTTCAATAGAGGACATGGGTGCCACCATGTTTTAGTTCATAGCCTGGAGAAGTGCAGCTAAAGGTTTGTACAAAATGGACCTTTGGTTGTGTTTTTTTTTCTTATGAAGGTTCAATCTTATTGAAATGAGCTGAAGTATCTGAGCAGCAGCCATGATCACAGCTGATCCAGTTCTCTAAATGATGAGGAGAGGAGCTTCAGTGCTTCCTATCTTATCTCCTTCAGCATAGGAAACACTGGACCTTCCTTTATGAAAGGGATGGAAAAATGCTGTCCCACAATTCCTTGCTACATCAACATTTCAATTGATGCACCATTGTAGTTTCACCACAGCAGAGTCACATACAACTGAAAAATACAGATTTATTCTCTTTAAATCAGTCAGGAGTCAGATTGAATTTATAGTTAACAATATCGTCATCATAACAATATACTATACTTAAATGTTTCACTAAATCCATTCCCATTGTGGAAAGCACTAAAAATGAATTTTCTCTACTTAATAATTGTATAAAAATGTTGCGCCTTCGTCAAGAAACTCTATACTTCTGTCTGAATATAATTTATTGTGATCTCTTCGCTCAGTTCCTTATTTCTATTCAATTACTATTTTAATGGTTAATTTCTCTACTTGTGTATTCCTGCCGTGCTTTCTTATTTAACATTTCAGTCCTGTTTGCTTCATTTTTGTGGTTAGAAAATTATGATTTATCATCCAAGTGTTGTGAATAAGGTCAGTTAAAAAAAAAAAAAAATGAGTGTAGGTGCAGTCGGACTCTTTCCGCACTTCAGTTGTTGTTTCTTAAGTTCTTCTGAATTCTCCTTCATTTCTTTCCTTGACCTCTTGGCGTTTTCCATCGAGATCAAGGAGACGTGGTGAGAGAGGAGATTATTTTGATTTTTCAACCGCAGCCCTTGTCCCAAAATGTGTCCATTTGATGATGATGGAAAAAAAACACTTAAATAAAAAAAAGAAACATATATATGTGTGTGTATAATACGATTTGAAAAGTGCTATATATGTGAAAGGCAACAAGATGCAACATACAAAACTTCATCGTACAAAAGTCATCATTAAAATACATAAATGCATCCAAACCGCTGCAAATCCAGACAATTGAGTTACAAACACCACCGCTGGAGACAGCTGCTGCTGACAGAAACACAAAGGGACATGCATCACTCCACAAGCGTAAAAAGTTGGATGTTGACTTCTGTCTATCAAACTACTGTGTGAGCAATTGTCACATTTAATAACAGAAATCTCGTTAACTAATAGCACAAACTGCGGCTGCGGTGGCAGCGTGTGAAAGTGTGATGGCACATTTACCTGCACCAGTCTGATTCAGCTGGATGATACTGTGGCGTCTGCACGACGTTTTCAACAAATAGAACAAACAGTCTGGTTTTTGCGCTGCGTGATTCCATTTTTGTGGTGTGTTTAGTGAAGTTCGCAAAGATTTTCATCAGTCTGACGGTGTTTGTGTGCCATAGGTGTGGATTAATGACGACAACAGTGTGTGGACTCACATTGATGTTTTGTTTTTGTGTCTCTTTCCACAGATATTCTGACTCACACTTTGGTTCCTTCTAATGATCTCTTTGTTTTGTTTTGTCTCCCTCTGTTCTCTTGTTTCCTTTGTACCCTGATGCTGCCGGACACCTCACATCCAGGTAAGGAACTGACCGTTTTTCATATATATTTACACTGTCCTCATCATTGTTGTGTGGGGGAAGAATCCAGCCCAAGGTTTTGTCATGCAGCCTTTCTCTATATGTGTGTGTGTGTGTGTGTGCATGCAAACTCACGTGTGCATATACAATTGATATATCAAGTACACTTGAATATACTGAATAATGAAAACTAATCGTAGCTGTGTCCACGGTGAGAGGGGACAACTTGTGTATTTGTGTGATGTTATCTACAGCAGGAGGGGTTGTTTAAATGTTTGTGTATGAGGAGTATTTTATGTAGTGTTTGTCTATTTTCGAGACTGTAAAAACGAGCCCATTGGTCGTCTGTGCAGCGGCTAATTATGACCCATAATTACGTTTTGCTGCTAGGTGACATCTAGTGGTCGTAGTAATTATTACAGGAGCAAAGAGAAAAGTGCGGTGACGTAGTATAAAGAGAGACAAAGTCCACGTCAGGAGGACAGTGTCTGATTCCCATGTGAAAGTAGCAGTTTATGTTGTTTGTTATCCCTGATATAGTTAACCACATTGTTATTATTGTAACCATGACAAGAAAAATCATCTAATGTTGAGTATTATTGTTGAAGTACTTATTTTAACCCAAATCACAACCTTTTCCTAAACCTAATAATCTAATTATAAGTAGGGCTGTGCAATTAAACAAAATATAATTGAAATTGCTAAATGGGTTAGGGTTAGTGCAATATCCAAATCGCAGGAGCTGCAGTTTTCTTGATAAAGGTAAAATGTGTCACATTATTGTGCATTGTTAGCACCATAAGTGACGCCCCGGCCTACGAGTTATATTTAAGACCCATGCAGCCCTAATTATAAGTAATAATAAATCATTTTTGTGCCTATATGTAACCAAGCCATGACGGTTATTATAGTAACCATGGAGATGTAGGTATGTTGCTCCCAGTACAGTGCACGTGTTTATTGTTGTAACTATGACAACCAAGGTCCGGTACGCCTGCCACCGTTGGGGAGCTTTTTCAGGAAACACTCCTACGGGTCGTATCAGAGGGTTGAAACAAAATGACCTGTGTGGTTGTTCACGTTGGAGGAGTTGTCTGTTTCGTTGGACTAGTGGATCATACACTTGAATCCATGCTGGAGTAAGTCACAGCACCAGTATGTAATATGCAGACCAGAGGAAAGACCTGAGAAGAGATGTGAAGCGAGAAGACGTCCAGGGTTTTGGAGGAAAAGCCCAATGATGACTGGCAGCTGGAGGACTTCCAAGGCCTGGACGGCCATGATGATTAACAGCTGTGTTAGAAAATATCTTGCTCTTTGATGACGAATCAAAGATACAAACCTGTAGACGAAAGAACCAGAGAGGAAGAGTTACCTCCCAAGGTGCATTTAGGTACAAAACACAAAATCTTAGCAAAGATTCTGTGGCCTGCACGGCGGTCAAGCATGAACTAAACCTGAAAATTCAAGCTTCTGAAACTGAAATCTTATTTTTTCTTTTGTAAGTGTTTGTGTTATAATGATGACATAACACATTGCTGCATTATGGTGCATGAATGTAAAAATAATGAACTAGTGAAGGAAATGTCATCCAGCCTCGTGTTTTGTGGTATTCTCCCCATCATCTATCACCTACATGTCCATCACTGGAAAGAGAATCATTATGACAATACGGAGCATTCAGAAAGTCTTCAGACCCCTTTTACGATTTTCAAATTCTGTCGTGTACTAAAATCATTTAAGGAAGAGTCCTGGTTGTTCCAAACTTCTTCCATTTTAGAATGATGGAGGACAATGTGCTCTTGGGAAATTTCTTTGTATCCTTTCCCATATCTGAGCCTCGACACAATTCTGTCTCTGAGCTCCGCAGGCCGTTCCCTCCTCCTCGTGGTTTCTGCTCTGATATACAGTATATTGCCATCTGTGAAACCTCATATAGAAATGTAGGTTATGACATATATGTCCCTATATCAAGAGCGATGTTGTTGTCAACTAAAGAGGATGTATTATTATCACATATACAGTACATCCTCTGGATATGCGAATATATCAATTTATAACATATATGGAATATATATATTTTACCTGTAGTAAATTGGTATATGAATGTATATAAAAGATATCTATTTTTATTTGGTATAACATTTTTCGACCATATATGTTAACGATCTATATTTAATCTATATATGCAAATGTATTAAAACAACATACATATAAACATTTTATTTGCTTCTATATGTTTTTCTTATTCATTTTTCATTCATTTTAAACACGTCTTTTCATATTTTAGGAAATTGGTCTCTTACTTTTGGACCTCACTGTATGTCAGATATATTGTCAGGCTTTAGGATGGATATATATTTATGTAACATATGTCTACAATATAAACATACATATTTATATGGGTTGGACATAAATGTCAGTATATGAAATTGTTCCCTTTTCCTATAGGTTTTCTAAATAATTTTTACCTATTTTTTTTTATATGTACAGTATATTTCATATATCGAAATTCAATATATGTACATAAATTACATTTGTATATGGGACCTTATATAGACGGGTGTGTCTTTCCACATCCTGTCCAATCAGCTGAGTTTACCGCCGGTGGACTCCAATCAAGGTGTAGAAACATCTCTGTGATGATCCAGAGAAATGGAGGAAGCTGAGCTAGAAGTGTCTGAATACTTATGTCAATGTGATGCTTCAGTGTAGATTCATGAAGGACAAAATGAATTTAGTATAAAACTGCAACATAACAAAATGTGAAAAGAGTGAGGGGGTGTGAAGACTTTCTGAATTCACTGTATAAGAGGAATAGAAATTGGATGAGGGAATATATTACACAAGCAGAGATGAAAGGTGATATATAATCTGTTTATAATAATCTTATGAGCAGTGACCATAATTAGGCTTTTATCAAATTTGTGGGTGAACATATTCTTCAGTATCACAGCAGCTTGCCTTGTGATCAGACCAATAAATTAACTGATGTAATTGTTTTGATGAAGGTATAAAGATGCTGTTGATGTTTAGGAGCTTCCTGAATTCAACAAAGACCTTGGGGCTGTTATCTTCAATTTCCCTCGATTGATAGTCAGCTGGTGAATAAACCCATCAGGCTGACTGACTTTAAACAGGCAGTTGCATGAAGTACATATGACATTATATCATTCTAGTCGATTATAGCATATCTTACAGGACTGCCAGATCATTTCCCCGTGTGTACCTCAGTGATGAAGCTAATGCAGTGAAGAAGCTAGATGTGTCATTCCAACTTCAGAAGAAGCCAGCGGTTTCCTCTCATTTCGTCAGACTGTAAAACCCACCACCTGAAAAGACCTGAAACTTGTTTAACTCCAGTAATCCATCACAATGAACACCCGGTCTGCTTTTATTTTCGTTAAAGTTAGTGCTGTGTGGTAATACAGTGCAGAGTTTTCAAATCAATCAGCACTTTCAGCTACATTACCATGCCACAATAATTTAGCATTGACAAGAATAAAAAGTGACATGATGTTGACTGTGATGGATTACCTCACTGAAGCAGGTTTCAAGGCCTTAAAAGCAGATTTTCATACTATCATGAAACAAATGGAAAACAATGGCTTCAAGTGAGTATTAAAGCAATAGTATGCACATAAAAATGAGCCTTAGAATTAGTAGCAAAAGTACATATCACAAAAAAAGGACTAATCTTTCTGAAATCCAAATCAAAAGCTCAAAAAAAGAAAAGCTGTCAGGTTTACATCACCTCGAGGCCAGTCTGCTGATTTTTATCAACCAAAATTAACCCAAATTAAGTACTCGGAGTGAATGTGCAGCGATGATGAAATAATGCTTGAAATGCCCAAACCCTCCCCAACCAGTGGATGTGTTTAAATCAGCTTCAACACTAATGTTGAATATGTTAAAACTGGTAAATTTGCATCTACATTGATCTATAAATAAATATGATTGATCCATAGAATCGGCTTTTCCACAGCTGCTTTACTGTGCCACTGCTCTTTAAAGTGCCACGCCAGAGCACAGTGTCATTATACACAGCCGCCCACTGTGTTTACCTTGATAACATGAATCAAGTGCAGTCTAGATGTTTTACACTTTCCACTGCCACAGCTATATGAACCAAAAGAGCTAGTGCATCTCACACAGTTTGTGTTGCCCAAAACCATTTCTTGCTTTGGTTACAACATGCACTTGTATGAGTAAGTTTTATTAGCAATGGCAATGAGCATATCATATTGTAAATGCTCAAAGGCTTTTTATACTCTTAAAAGTTAAAAGTAGGAGGAGGAAAATAGTCACTACACTAATCTCATATCATTAGCTGCTCTTGTGTGCTTTTGGTCTGGGGCTTTTTCTCATGGTTTGGACTTTGGGAAATCCTAATTCCGCAGCATACAATGACATTTTAAACAACAACCTGCTTGTGTGCAGCTTGAATTTTGGGCTTCTATGGGGATGCTAAACCAACTTGTGGCACATTAAAATTAAAATGATCCAGATGTGTTGAGGTGTTTGTGGAGGCTTTTTAGAGCGCATGGCACATTCCTAGGTCTTGGAGAAGAGTCTGTTGATGTAGGAGAGTCTAAGCGTATTTGCTTTTACAGGGTAGAGGGTGAAATTTCCTCTGGTGTAGTGGAACAGAGGTTTGTCAAGCTAGCTAGAGAGGAATGAGTTTATTGACAGCTCATTGCAGAAAGATGGAATACTAGGGTTTTCTGGATGGATGTTCTGTATAATTTAGCATTTAGTTTCACAACTAAAGAGTTCACTACAACATGGTAGCAATTGGAGAAAGGAATCATGGCAGGATGTTAGTTTTTACTATGGCAATGGAGGTTATTGATGGAGCATGTAGGTGGGTTGAAGGAGGAAGGAGATCCAGTCAGGGTAGTGCTTACCACCCATAGGGGTTACCACAGCATCATGTACCAAAAGGCTGTTGGATAGGTTTAATACTAACTTACAGTACAGTACAGTTGAGTACAGTGGCAATGAAGTGGAACCCAAGAAAGGCAGGTACAGGGTGGCTTTGGTCAAAGCCTATCACAGGCTACTTGGAGCAAAACAACAACAGCTTACAGGAAGAAACTGGATGTAGAACGGATTCAGAGGCAAGCAGAGATTGCCTGTCTCTCATGCAACACAGGGCCAGTGGATGAGGTGGGAAAGGGTAGCAAAGGACAGCAGCTGGAGGGAAGTGTGAGGAAGGTGACAGGTGTGTTTACAATGTTTGATTTCTGAAAGACATTGCAGCACAGTATTGGTGTGAAAATTAGCATGTTCAGTTGGCTGTTGTGTCTACATCACTGCCGATTGGAGCTGAATCCAATAAATACCCACATCCACTGCAGAGTCATTGACTATGTAGTGAATGCAGATTGTACCCTCATCCATTGCAGATAAAAAACAGATGTTCGCATGTCTTAGCTTGTTTTTTAACCAGACGAAAAAGGGCTAAATAGTGTCTATTGCTGCTGTTAGTGGAATGATACAGTTGTGGTCGATGGATAACTGAGAGGGCTTGAATGTTAGATGAAGTTGCCTAACAAGCCTGGTGAGCCAGCCACTGTAGCTAAACCTGAGCAAATACTATGCAGCTACAGCGGTAATTGAAGACTTCATCTTTAATTTGCGGGCTACACAGCATGGAGGATGTTCAAGTGAGTTAAGTGATCCAAAGAAGACAGCCAGCCTTTACTTCTCTCTTGGTCTTGATAGACGGGATGCAGCAGCAGGCCTCAATGCAGCTATGAAGATAATCAGAATCTCCCAACATGTAAAGTGAGTGGACATAGGAACTTTCCTCAGCATGGTGTTCAGTCAGCATTTTATCAGCTACAGTGACTCAATGACACCTGCTGGAGGGCGAGATCTGCCAGAAGACGGATGTTTCAGGGACCTTTTGCCTTTACAACATAAGAACAAGAAAGACGACATAAATAAAGACAAGTACAAGCATTTCAGTAAATACAAAATGTTTTATGTTTATTTACCTTTATTAGGCTACATTGTTTAACTATAAGTTATCTTTTAAACTCTTTGTGTAAGGTTGCGATACAAACAACATGAAATGAATCTGAGCTGACTTATCCTTTTGAAATCGCCGCATGGAACTCAAATTTGTAGGTATGTCAGGTTTACTTCATCACACAAAACAGGCACTGCACTTTTAAGTCCTATAGTAAGTAAGCCAGCATCGAAGCAGGTGCTGTGTGAGGGCTTTATAAACCCACTCCCACTTAAAGCTAATCGGTTTGGAATGGTACTTAATGAGTCAGTGTCAGAGTGAGTAGGAAAAGGGTGTAGGGGGTGGAACGGAATTGAGCCTAAATTTACGAAAACAGCTCATAGTCCCCCAGGAGATAGCTACCACTAATCTAAGACCAGATCTTATGTCATGGCCAGAAAAACAGTGGGTTGTGTATTTTGTGGAGCTGGCAACACCATGGGAGGACACAGTAAAAATGGCCTATGAGAGGAAAAAGCTTAAATGTGCAGAGTTGGCAGCAGAGGCAGAGGAGTGTGGTTGGAAACATAAGCTCCACCCAGGAGAGGTTGGCGGTAGGTTGGCAGAACTGGACATTGCAGCCACTTCCAGTGAATGGTAGGACAAAGGTAAGTGCAGAATTTGATGTGTGAACCTGTTATGCTTTAAAAAGCATAATATAGTGTATGGTATGTTGCTTGTTAAGATGAGGTGGCTGAAGAGGCTTGGCTGGTTTGTTTGGTAAATCACCATGCTGGGGTTAATATTCTTTGGGATATATGGTGGCTCAGGCAGTGTGTTCGGCAGCATGGCATGCTAATAGCATGCTAATTAATATGCTAATTGGCATTGCAGGCTAGTTAGATAAATAGGAGTCGAAGGTTTTGTTACTTGTGCTGAGGGTGACTATTTGGCTGTTGCTTGGTGGGTTGAACAGCATGCTGCCAATGGTAGCAGCATGATATCGAGCCTGACATTAGTTAGCTTGTAGTCAGTTAGCATGCTGATTGCGGTGATACTGCAGTGAATTGAAGCTGTTATGGGGGGTTGTATTGAGTGTGAATGCTGGTAAAGAAGGGCGTGGTTCTGGGACACTGGTACACACTATTGAACCTTTTTGGTGTCGAGGGCCTAATTCAGCAAAAACACCAAGGACTGAGAGGACACCCACTTGATGACCCAGTCGACTTGCCTGCACTCACACATTAACACACAAGTTTATTATGTTACTTTATTTTTTAAGGCTGGTCAATGGCCATAACCTTTTGACACCAAAATTAAAAGGGTAAGGTGGGTTTACAAAAGGGCGATTGAACCCTTTTACGCTGCCAGCCGAGTTTGCCTTTCTGAGAGGAGAGGACACAACTGCAGTTACAGAGCACACACAGACGCAGATGCAGAGGAGAAAGAGTGAGCTGGTAGCTGTTGTGCAGACTGGTGGTGCTCCTATGGCAGCCTCCATGTCAGACGCTTTGATCAGTGATTGTGTGTTAAAACTTATTTCAAGAATGCAGGTCACTCTTTAATCCCTGAGCGCAGTGTAGCCGTGGTGTTTCTGGTTTAATAGCACCGGGCTGGACAGGTGACAGGTGTGTTTACAGTGTTCGAGCACTGGAAGAGTTCACCCGGTCGTTGTGTTTACATCAATGCTGATTGGAGCTGGAGCCAATAAATACTTGTGACTACCGCAGAGTCATTTGACCTGGGTGTGAATGCTGATTTTACCCTTTCCCACGGCCAATAAAAGCCAGCTGTTAGCAGGTCTTAGTCAGTTTTTGACAAGTGGAAAAGAGGCATAAGTAGTGACTATTGCTGCAATTAGGGGAATTATACTGTAATGCTGGTTGGACAACTGAGAGCCTGAATCTCAGATGAAGTTGCCTATTGGGCCAGCCACTGCAGCTTTACCTGAGAAAATACCATGCAGTTACAACTGTAATTGAAGACTTCATCTTCAATTTATTTCAGTATTTCTCCTGTACACTGAAGCATCTTAATCATAGTGGAAGCGTAATCCCCTATAGTTGCATATTAATACCCTTTTTTTGGGGGTTGGATGTTAAACAATCACACGCAGGTGGAATAATCACCCGTCCATATGTTTTCAGTCATGTCATCTATAATGAGATGTCTAAAATGTGGGCTGTTGCATCAGTCCTCATCATCAGCCAGTCGTGGGTTTCCTCCTTTGAAACCTCTTTGAAAGCTTATGTAAGTCTCAGAGTCAGAGGAGCTCTTTGCTGAAGCAGCTTGAAGCAGGGCTAACATTTTCATCTCAGTGCTGTAGGTGGGGGGCCATTAGTGGTGGCAAGGAGAGGAATGTCAGCAGCGAAAAGAGAGGAAGAGACATTTCCTGATTTCAGGCTATGCTTGGTGAGTCAAGGGAGGTAAGGCGAGTGAGAGAGTGGGGCGGGAGGAGAGAGGAATGGAGCTGGAGCTGGAGCTGCAGCAGGGTGACAGCGTTTGCATGAGGCGTGATTAATGGCCATTCTGATTGGCTGTGACAGGGCCAGGTGACACTGGTAGGGTGCGGTAGGGTGGTGGGGGTTAGGACGCGCTCTCTGAGGACACTTTTTAAACAGCTGGCCAACGGCATCTTGGGAGTTACTTGTATGTGTGTGTCAGTGTGAGTGAGTAATTGTGCTGAGTTGCATCCAGTGCTGTTATGTCTTTTTTTCCTGCCTTGTGACATTATTTTCTCTTTCCTGCCGTCACTGGTCTCCTCTCCTGCCCCAGCCACTGGCACACACTCACTTTCTCTACTGCAAAAGCATTTCTTGGTGATGCAATTGTTGAATTGTACAAGTGTCAAGATAGGTGTCACCCAATAACTTTTGACTGAAGAAGCATAAATATTTTCACATTGAATTTGCTGATCCTATCCTTCTTATCTATTTGAGCTTAGATTTTCTTTTCTTCTGCTACACCACATAGATCTGTTTTGTAAACCTAACATGTAACCTTTTGAGAAATCAGTACCCAACAGGGGGAATTTAACGTTTTACATTTTTTGGTTTTGGAAAAAAAAAATTGCATTGCATAAAATGCATTTAACAGCTACAGTTGCTGAACGTCTCATCTCACTGCGCTGCAGAACAGAGAGGTTCAGGAGATCCTTTTTTCCCACTGCCATCAGGCTATACAACACCTCAGCCAAAGAAAGTGGACTAATTTAATAATTATTGTTTATTTATTATTAACTGTTATTATTATTATCAACAATGAGCTAATGGACACATGAATTTCTGCTAGGGGATAAATAAAGTATCAATCAATCAATCAATCAATCAATCAATCAATCAATCAATCAATCTATCCATCTATTTATCTATCTATATATATATATCTATATATTTATCTATCTATCTATCTATCTATCTATCTATCTCTCTATCTATCTATCTATCTATCTATCTATCTATCTATCTATTTAACATGCCTGTTGTTTCATCCTGGCTTGTAGATTGAATTATTAAAGGAGCTATTTAAGTTTTGCTATTGCTACATAGCCAGTGTTAGCATTAACAGCTGTTTACTTACCAGTGTTGGTACTAGCTTCAGCCATCATTACCTTTACAATACAAGAGGTTATAAAATGTGCTCTGAGCAGCTGCTTCTTCAGGGCCGACTGGACTCTACAGTGACTTGGTATCGGAAAGTGATGAGACAGTCTGACTGGAGTAGAGGTAGCTGGTTAACCTGCTAACTTGAGCAGAAGAAAAGAAGTGATATAAAAAATAAAAGCTAAACAAAAGGGATGCTTTCCACCTCTGGAGACAGCTGTTAGTGAGTAAAGGAATGAAGTTTGATGCTGAGATTGCAACGTTTCTTCTAGACTGGTGAGTAAACAGCTAAACGTTAGCTATGCAGCGATAGCAAAACTTACAAAGAGCTCCTCTAAAGCTATACTCTGCATGATTTGTCAGTTGCTGTTTGGAAACACATCATTCAAAGTTTGTCCCTCCGCCCTGGCTCAACGAGTGAGAAAAAGAGAGAGCAGTGGTGGTCGAGCGAGCTAGAGAGTGAATGAAGAGGCGAAGCAGTGAATCAGAGAAATAAAATATTATTTTGTGATTGTTTCACAACAGTTACGTTCTAATGCACAAATAAACACACCCACACCTCTGCACAACCCTGTGGGAAGGTGCCACACTTTCCAATTTTGTGTATACATCCATGTCCTGCCCCCACACTCTGCACGCTGTTATTGGCTGGGGGCTACACACCCAATGCCAAAGGGTTGCAAAATAAGACAGCAAAATAAGAAGTAAATACAGACAGAGGACACGGATTGTGTAGATAAATACACCACCACACGCTTGGGTGTGGGTCATAAATGATGATTGAGAGGGAATTCTTTTGTGTGAGTTTATACATGGTTATTAAGGAAAATCCTGCATAGTATAGTTTACTTACTTCCACCAGAGGAAAAGTGCATGTTTCTGGGCTAGACTGAGAAGCTAATTATCTTCTCAGTTGTACCACAGTGAACAGCTAAGAAACTTAGATGTCAGCAGTGCTGCCGCCCATACCGCTGGATACCCCTGCTAACAAGATGCTATCCGTGACTTGTGAGGTTGAAGAGGTTTGTTTATGTTGTGCACTGATACCCGCACCAGCACAGCTGTCAATCAGACACCAGGCCTGCCCACTCAAAGGCTGCAGGTGCATCTTCAGAGAAATGTTGTTCTTCTAATACAAAAAAAAAATTCACTAATTTTACTAATTTACTGTTTTCCCTCATCTCATTTTCTGTTGTTCTTTGATGATTTTCCATTTTCACTGATTACCCGTTTTTTCTTCCTCAGACTCTCCTCTGAGGCTGTCTTCCTCTCTCTCTTCACTTTGCTTCCTCCTTTTTTCCCAGTACATTTTCTCCACTCGTGTACTTTGCTACAGTGAGACATGTAGATATTTCTCTCACTGAGGCCTCCCATGCATGGCTTCCCTCCATTCAAATGCAAATGACGCAGGCCAATTATGGCTCAGCATGCGGTTATGTCTGTGTTTGCGAGAACACATTCAAAGGCACATTGTGTCGGGGGAGATTTGAGTTAGCCAGTATAGTATTCCCTGTGGAACTGCCAGCGGCAGATAAATTAGGACCTCAGGCTGACAAAAGCAAAATAAATCATAATATTGGAGCGCTGCTGACCCATATTTGTTAATGTGGGTGCTCATTGCCACCTCTATTACTGCCATTGTGAGTGTGTGAGTATCAGGAACTGGGACTGCTTCATGGCTGATCGCACCAACAGAAGGCATTCCCACTTTCATTCACATGGATGACAGCGGAATCAGTGTTGTGGCTTTGTTAGGGCTTCACACATATCAGCAATTACACTGACTTGGTGTATTCACTCAGCCCTTATTTAGAGTACAGTACATGTCTGGAAATAGACCTTTTTCTAATACTAACTCAAGAAACAGTGTGTCTTACATGGATGCATCTATGGTGGAGGAGGAAATAACATGAAAACTTAAATAATCTAGTCATCACTCTGTGACCTTTGAGACTCTTCTCCTTTTCCTCCCACCCAAGCGGTTGTCCAACGTTAAATTACAGAACAGCTCATTTAGATGGACAGTACAGAACCTTTTCTCCATCCACCCTGTCCCCCATTTGGATGACCACTAGATTGGTGGACCAAGGGAACGACCTTTACCTCTTTGTCATTTTTGTTTAAAAATAAAAAAAAGTGATTTCACCCATATTACCAAGAATTAGAAGATACCACCATTGACCCACTGTGAGGACTCCAAATTCTCTTCCTGTCTGCATCGGGTTTCCTCCAGGTGCTCCATTTTCTTCAGACAGTCCAGTGAATTGTGGGCTGAGATAATTTGTGACTCCAAATTGCCTCAGGTGAGAATGTGAATGGTTGTCACTCTTTATATATGTCAGCCCTGTGACAGACTGCCAACCTGTCAAAGGTGTGCCCTGACTCTTGCCCAGTGTTAACGTGGATTTACTCCAGAACAACCATGACCCTGGACAGGAGAATAGGTATAGATAATCGTAGATTGATTGGGATCGTATTCTACTTTTTTATTGTAAAAAGAGGTGGGTGTGAGTAAGCACAGCTAAATGTTAAACCATTCTATAAACTCATAATTCAACATAATTCTGAAAGAAGAAAATCATGTAGATTGGTCTTATCCTGTAAGCAAAGAGAAAAACGCTGCATCACCTTCAGCCCTCTATATTCCAGGAAGATGATTTATGGGTAGTTAAGGCTTCCCTGGTTTCCTGCTACATGATGGATGGCTGGGATGTCACACCATGTCTGGGCCTTTTCCTTCTCACTGCTGAGGGCCATGTCACCACCTGCTATTTTTTCACCATTCACTTGCTCTAACCCCGCAGAGGAACCCGTGTCACCATATGTCAGGTACCTGAGGGACTGGCCTAAAACCATTAACCCTCATCCTCGCTCCATGTTAGCTTTAGCCTGACTGCTCAAGCGTTACATAAGATGAGTTAATAGCCAATGAATCCTAATCACCTGAGGGTAGTTCCCACAGGTGCTTCCTGTACCTTTGAGCTCAGGTGCTCAGAATGTGTTCATCCATTAATCCATTCATTTATCTTAACTACATTTTACAGCTGGGCTTTTAGCAAAATCATGCAAATACATATATCATACTACAGCCATTATAAGCTGATAAATTACAGATTTAGCGTACTCATTTTGCCCATAATTGCACCTTGCAGGCAGCCTTTCTTTTTAGGCTCAACCTCAACCCAACCAATTCCAACTCAACAATGGCATAAAACCTCTTTATCAGTACACTTTCACCAAACACACCATGGCTGGACACACCTCTGAGAATAGCTTTTATTATACTGTATATGTATTTACAATAAATGCATGGGGGATCCTGGATGTGGTTGATTTACTCTTGGCTTCCCACCTTCTTCATGGTCACAGCTCACTGATTTTAACTTTGCCTGCTGTAACACTTGCCTGCTCCTTGCTGCCCACAATCCTGTCTTAAAAGAGAGTTTTTCCACTCCTGATAGAGAATTCAGTGTTTTCTAGATTGTCCTCTTGTAAAAAAAAAAATACTTCTAGGATATCTGTTCATGCAGCTTATTACAACAGTAATTATGACAGGAGCAAAGGAGGAAGTTGAGTGATGCGGCGACAAGTTAGGAGAAGGGTTGAGGTGGACGGGTGGGTTGTGGAAACACAGGACTTTCATACAGTAGACGGGTGTTTGTTTCTGCTGCAAAACCAGTACTCATTGCTGTTTCTTTTGACCAAGACCTTTCCGCAACATTTATTGCTTGTTTATTATTTAAACCATGATGATAAATATACTAAATAATAATGATACACACCCATTTGCTTGAGAGTGGAAGACACTGGCTCTGATGGTGATGCTGATTGTGCCTCCTTCAATCAAAAGGTTAGTGAAAGCAGAATAAGTAAATTGTGTCCAGGGGTTTCAAACCAAGTAGGTTTTTTGCTTAACTGAACCTTAACTCTTGCATAAGCTTAACTGTTTGTTTAGTATTGCAACCATGATGACAAAGGTGAGGCACACCACCACTCCAGGGGCACCATTTCAGGAGACGCTATTTCAGAGGGAAGGGACATAGGTGGATGGCTTGTTGGGGGCTGTGCTCTGCTGCCAGAGACAGACACTAGAACAAAACAAATACAAGTTTAGACAACAGATCAACAAAAGCTAGACAATAAATTTCACTCCAAAATCAGGAGCTAACTCTGCTGCTGACTGAATTTATTTACGTCTGGTGTTGTGGATGATTTATAGTCCTGGTTAAAGTCTTATTTGGAATGTGCTTTATATTCATCTTGAATCTCTGTACGCCAGTATGGAGGATGCTACCATGGAAACAGCCAGCAAAAAAAGAAGGGTAAACATTGAGGTATATACATAACTCAGTGTCTGTGTAATATCAGCAGGTTCCAGCTGATTTATCATAACCTTTTTTTAATAAACAGTGTAGGATGTCAGGAGGATGACATCCAACCAAATATTTACACAATCCTTGTGTGCATTTATCTGCGGTTCGCAATGACACAAATACACCTAGAGCAACAAATATTACTTCTACTACTTTAAATGTTTGTCCTTTAACACCCGGAAACACATGAGCCCTTAATCAAGAAAAATCTCTCTGAATAAATTTCAGACCGCTTTCTGCTGGTATCCAAACCAAAAGTAATATGTACATTTTTTAATGGGTCTGTGTCCAAGGACGTCACCGGTGTAGGTCCCAAGGTAAAGAAAAGTTAAATTAATTCAGGATTTTTACTCAGTGCCTCTAGCTTCTGCAGTGACGGTTAGAAATAGCAGAACCTGGCTGAAAACCCCCAAAACCAACATCATGCATTTCGGAGATATACCTAACCACTTTTTAATTCAGTTACCAAGGGAGAGTCCACTCAGATCCATTTTAGCTGCAACACCTCTACCTTGATGCTAGTTCGTTTCAGGTCAATGTCACTTCCCTTTCTTACCCAGTTGTCAGTTATTAGAGTGTGAAATGTTTTATCAAAACCAAGCTCCTGTAACATCCAAGCCTGCCTGTTTCACCACAAAGTATTCAGCAGTATGCTGCAGTAAGTCATCAACATGTTTCGTGATGATCTTCCTCAGATTTGAGGCCGAATTCACAAAAACGAGAAACCCTTAAATTGGCAAAAATATCATGACATCATTTTGGGTAAAATCACAATTCTCAATCTTGATCTGCATTCTGTTTCCACTCTGGTTTTATTGTGAAAGTCCTGACTGGAAGTTGGGATTCATATCATTCAACTGCTTTGATGCTTCTTTCAGACGTTTGTGTGTTCACTGCTTCTTCACCCACAATGTTGTCATCTGTTTACAAATCATGTCACAACCAATCTCACTTTTTGCTCAGGTCATATGGAGTATTTGTTTGGACAGTGCTGTTATTTATTTATGAGGTGCTAAAATGATGTGTTTTAATTAGAAAGTTCAGTCACTGCTGACTAGCTAGCCCTGTCTCATCCCGCTCGTCCTGCCTGGGTTTGTCCTGCCTGCAGTAGGTGTCTGGTCCTGTGGACGGACTGTAACCGTCTTGGACTGCAGCTGGTGATGGTGGTTCTTGTTCTGCTCCAGTGGAGAACTGGCTCATGTGGAGCTACCCCAAACTCACTGAGGCTGCAGAGCAGAACAAGGACTGCTGTGTCCAACTGCAGTTAGCACGCTAGCTGTCTAACAGTTGACAGTGGGCTGGTTAGCAGAGAACTTTTAAAATTAAATATCTAAATATAGAAACTTTTAATGAGGAGATCTGTGCAATTCATCTAAAGAGTAGATCATGTGCCGAAATAAGATTGTCTATGATAGGAGATCATCACATCACCCAGCCCTACCTTAAATACACTCATTTCAAGAGGAAGAGCACAGCACAGGGGATTCTGATACTGAAGTCAGCTCCTATGCCTGTGAAAATGAAGGGGACTCCTAAAGGGCAACTTGTCATATAGCACCTTCGCATTTTACCCGCACGGTTAGATGTCAATAGCACCCATGAAATGTGCGCACAGAAGAAAATCACTGCTTTCCTGGAGAGTTGATCCGTCGGCAGCACAGGGAAAAAGAACTGTAGCCTTCCCTGAAATGTCAGCAGGTGTCGCACATCTTAATGCCACAGGTGTGGCACAGAGAAAACACTCAGCTGTAGTGTCATTCGCTGCTGGTTTATGTTGCTCATGGGTCACTTCATTCACTATAAGATCAAATCAAACGGTTGCTGCAGAAGCAGTTCAGTTTCAAACAAGACAAATGTCTCAGGAAGATATAAAGGTAAAACATTTAGCTTTTAAAAAGATGTCAGTCTGTGGATACGTGTATTTGTCATAGAATTGAATCGAACGAGCACCAGCCCACACACTGTTCACAATTATATTGATTTTAATTACATTTTGTTAGTGTGTGCATTTATGAGTAGGTAAGTGTAGTGTCATCCGTAGATCTATTCTTAGTTTTATCTCAGCATAAAGAAAAGGGCCATGGTGGAGAAATGTGAGACTAAATTCTGTTTCACTGCAAAGAGGGAGCTTTGAAAGAGGATGTTAACCTTTAAACAGGTCGAGATCGCAAGATGAAGGATACACTCTCATTTGTTTACACTGAAACTGACTTCTTCATCTGACTGGCAGTAATATTTTTCACTAAGCAACCTGAGCTGAAATCAATGATGCTTCAGTAGTGTTACACAGTTTGGACGACACACTTGCTATACAAGACCTATATTGATCTTTCTGTAGTCGTGTAAATCACCTATGTATTGTATGTATATTTCTCACTTAAAGAGGGGAACAGGGAACTGTGTGTGCCCCGTATGATAACTCTTCATCTAAAGGCCTTGATTCAGTATTTCTCGTCTTCCTCTTTTACCATACTATGACGGAAGCTGGTACTCTGCATGTGGAGGCCTGACATCCCACACATTGTGCTCAATTACATGAGATAATGAAATGTTTAGGTGTTACCCAGCAGCTGAGGAGTTGCTCCAGGATGTCCCAGGCTGGTGACTATGTTGTGGAAGCCTTTATTCATGATTCATCTCACCTCTTACCACCAGACATTTTTTTTTTCCTCTCCTGTCTTGTTTCCTTTCCTTTACCTTTGTAACTGCGTTTCACTGCGTGATGGGGGGTCATTGAGGAAACATCTAACTGTTTGCTCCCTTTTCCTTTCACCCCATTAAAGCACCATTGTGATCCCCATCAATACGAGGCGGAGAGCAATGTCTTCGGCATTACAGTAAACTGCTGGCTGTTGCAATATTCATGGGCTGGAGTGTGGAGTGTAACAGGAAAGCTATCACTTTAAATAGTAACCGCAGACCTAGGGGAGTCAGGCTTCACTGGATTTCCATTTCTCCATTTCACAAGTCCACTCTTTCCTTTTTACCCACACCCCATCCCCCACCCCGCCCCCTCCTCCTTCTTTGTTCATTCTGAACACCACTGGCATGTCACCGCTTCCTTCCCTCCTCTGCCTGCCTGTTCGCCGGCCAGGAGAAGCAATCAGCTGATATTACCTCACTCTCACACTCTGAGCTTGTTTTGTTTTTTTTTGCCTGCTTTTGGGAGAAGTCGGTGGCTTTACCTGCAGCCTGTGCGATCAGACGATCGGATTAGAATCTGACAGGTAGTGTTTTGGCCGTCTCTGTCTCACTTCCGCTCTGTCTGACTCTTTTTTTGACAGATCTGATAGTAAGCAGATCTGTAGGTGGATATGCTCCAGCCCTTTGTGGTGTGACTTAGTTGAGGTGTTCAGCATGTACTGAATTTCTATCCCCCAACTTTACTGTCTCTGTCTCCACTTTCGCCTCCTAATAAAGGAAAAAAAATGCAGCACGGAAGAAAAACATAGCACATGGTTTTATTTTACAGCACATCAAAGTCAAAGAGACTGAGCTTTATAAGGCAGAGATGCAAACAACAAATGCTTTTATTCTTTTTTCATTTCCAGTGGGAGTCAGTGACAGCCCATGCCTTGACTTGCAGGTGGCAGTGCATTAGCAGACATTTGCTATTGCTAATCTTCATTGTTGAGTTAGTGTTCCTTTTCTTCTATGTGTAATGCACATAAATAATGAGGACAGAGGGAACTGACACCTGCAGCATACAGTATATGTTGAATTCAAATTTATGATGATCAATAACTTTGCTGAGGTAGTCGTGTCATATTTTATATTTATTCATGAATTGAGGCGAAAAAGCAACAAATGAGGATGAAAAATTCAAGAAAATATAACAGCACAGAGTCGTATATATGTATATGTAATATTTATAGACCATCTTGTGATGGAATTACACCAATAGCTACCGTGGCATTGTAGCTATGAAGCTGTAGACTTCCTCACATTCATCGTTGAACTATGCCAGTGGCAGTGCAGTCATCAGAAGAGGAGAGAGCTCAGCTGTGAATCCACAGTAGTACCAGTTTCAGGCGTGGAAGAGAGCCCACAGTCATATCATTCTGACTACATGTCTTACTGAAAACACATCAGCCGAGATGACCATCTTGCAACGCTCTATTCATGCCCTTAGTGCTGATCAAACCTGAATGCAAGCAGATTGGAGGAGTGGGTTGGAGACACTAAACTGACTTTTGAGTTTGTTATTCACAAGAAACATCAGCTGATTTGAACCAGGCCTCACAACAAAGATCTCAGAGACTGAGGATGAAGAAGAGTTCATGAAGCTGAAAGGGTCACAGAGCTCCCTAGAAGTGACGTCCAGCTGAGACCCCAGCAGCTCAACACAGACGATCAGCAACAAAGAAGCTCAGGGTCAGAGCTGAAGGCTGAAAGGAATCATTGGAGCTGGTTTACATCTCTGTTCATGAGTCCACCACACACACATCATGGAGCATGGAGTCCTGATATGGACACCACAGAGGAAGCTGCTGGATCACTGACTTGAAGTTTGACTCTCCATAATACTACTGCTCTGTCTCTGGGCCTGGACAGCTCCACATCATCAAGTTTATCAAGGTCTCTTCAGGATCATGTCAGGGTAAAGCTCAGGAGAAGCTGCTGATGCAGCAGGACAATGTCCATAAACATCACAGTAAATCTACTACAGAAAGAATATCCACCTCCCGGAGTGGTCCAGTCAGAGCCCAGGCCTTAATCCAGCAGAGATGCTGTGGAGCAATCTGAAGAGAGACATTTACAACAGAAACTTTATTGGTACCAAAGGATGTTCAACCAGTAATTAAATTGAAGGGTTCACAAGGGCTGTGAATGTTTAATGGCTCAGTTCAATAAAGACATAAAGATTGTAATTATTTGTGTGACATTAACTTATGCATATTGTGTTTGTCTACATTTGTGACTTAGATGAAGATTAGATCACATTTTATGACCAATCAATGCAGAAACCTCAGTCATTCAAAGGGTTCGGTGACTTTTCTCCCGTCTGAAGAGTGACGTATTTGTCTCAGTGGGAAGAGACTAATTGTGGTTTCACTTGAATACAAGTCAATGTAGAAAAAGTTAAGTAAGCAGGGTAGAAGTTGCTCTCATTGGTCTCCCTGAGAGGCTAATTAGTCTGTTTGACCTAAAATTGCAACTAAAAGGCTTTATTGTTACAAGCTGTAAACTACAGATATATTAATGTGTCAACACAGGAAGTTTCTCTTTGTCTGCTGCACAATAACAGTAATTGCTTCTTGGATAGAATAAACAATTCTTACCACCTTGAAATTAAAGCAACATACTTGAAAAAGTTCTATATATATATATATATATAGAGAGAGAGAGAGAGAGAGAGGGAAACAGAAAGAAAATGCAAAATATGTTTTTGGAATAACTTGACATCTCTTTCACAAAGATGGCGCATATATTTGTCATTTCCGTAAGTACACACAGCATGTAACCTTGTCGCCTTGAGGACGCAAGGAGGTGAAACCAGGTCCTTAAACAGAACATGATGGATTTCCTTGGTGAGCGTTGCCTCTAGCGACTCATTCCATGCATAGAGGAAAGGGATCCTTACAGAGTTTTTAACCTTGAAAATGGGATTCCTGAAATACTCGCATCCAGTCACTGGCAGTAAACTTTCCCACTCCGTAGCAGCGACTGTCTGCTTATTACTGTAGACAAATGAGGAACACATGCTTGCAGCTTCTCCCTGAAAACAGGGAAAAAGGTCACATACGTCTCAACAGACGCTGAATGACAAGAATATACAATTTGCTCTTTTACGTGATGCAGCCCTGTTTGTTTTTCCTCCCCACAACCTCTGGGCTTTATGTGCAGCAGGACAAATCACAGTGGCCCTCCACACCTTCCCCCTTGAGAGTGCATTAATGTATCTTTCATAAACCCTTCAGCTTGTTTGTATATGTGCTCATATGCTTGAGTACACCAGAGGAGAAAGAAACATGTGCTAAGTGGCCGAGGACTGTGGAGAATATGCCGCTGAAAAGTGTGTGAAAGTTTAATTGACCACTGTGCTGGCGGTCGGGTTCGGTCGTAAATGTCATATCCTCGAAAATTCACACAAGCTGTAAACAAAGTCAACCTCATCAGCGAATTTACTCTCATTATCATTATTACCAGAGAGAGGTTTTGTTGTTGTTTGTTTTGTGTTAATTATTGTTGTGAACTGTTGTACCCCCCGCCACACTTAGAGTGCGTGCTGTGGTTATGCGTTCCGCATCTGGGCTGTAATCCAAACTGCATTATATGGAGTTTATACGGCATTAAAAATACAGTAGCACCTCGCTAATCTGAAGCCTGCAGGCATGCAGGTTGCTGGGAATAGTGAAATTCTGGGATTATTGTAATGCCAGTCAAATAGTTGGCCCCAGCTTAAGGTGGATGCACACTTGAGGCTGCACTCGCTGCATTTCTTAAACTGCTTAAAACCTTTCACAGGTGGCAGCCAATTTCTTCCCAGATCAGCGTGCTACCGGAGCCCTGCGAGAACAGGTATAATATTTTCACTCTGATCTGCTGGAATTTTACAACACTGAGACTAAGTCTGGAGGAAATATGATTTAGTTTTGTTACCCTACGTGACTGCTGAACTTTGATGCTCTAAACTGGTCTTTAGTTCTCTTAAACCGTTTTCTCAATATCTTAACACAGTATTTAATGGCTGAAACTGCTCTCTAATGATCTTATACCGGTCGTCATGGTCTCAACTGCTCTCTGATGAGTTTATACCGTCGTCATGGTTTCAACTGCTCTCTGATGAGTTTATACCGTCTTCATGGTCTCAACTGCTCTCTAATGATCTTATACTGGTCTTTACATGGTCTCAACTGGTCTTTAATGCGTCTATACTGGTCATTTGATGGTCTCAACTGGTCTTTAATGAGTTTATACTGGTCTTTTGAAGGTCTCAACTGGTCTTTAATGAGTTTATATTGGTCTTTTGATGGTCTCAACTGCTCTCTGATGAGTTTATACCGTCTTCATGGTCTCAACTGCTCTATAATGAGTTTATACTGGTCTTTTGAAGGTCTCAACTGGTCTTTAATGAGTTTATATTGGTCTTTTGATGGTCTCAACTGGACTCTAAGATGATTTTGAATGATGGCCTTTTGATTATCTGTTATGACAACTGCTCTCTTGATAGTCTTTTGTCAGACTAAAGTATACCTTAAAGGTCTAAGAAGCTGGTATATGGAGTTTACACGGCATTACAAATACAGTAGCGCCTCGCTGATCTGGTCTAAGAAGGTACTTAATAATCCCAAACTGGTATTTTCAGTTTTATGATCTTAAATGTCTTTTCATTTAATTTCAATGGCCACATACCACATACTGGTAGAACTTGGGCACAGGATGGAGAACTATAGTAATGTGGGTCCAAACAGGTCTTTGATGCTCTGACATGATCTTTTTCTGGTCTTAATGAGTCTTTATATTGTATCTATTTTAGTCATATTGTTTGTTGGATATCTGTTCTCTCATTGAGTTTCCTCCAAGGTTTGTGGTGAGTTTTGTCCTTGTTTTGCCAGAGAGCCCTGGACTGGGTTAGATACTGTTGCTGTTGGTTACGGTTAGTTAAAGATTGTAGTTTCTATCAAATGTAGATAAACATGTTGTGTCTTAAGTTACTGTGAATTTTTTTTAGCATAAAATCAGACTGCAATCTCCTGTTGATCTGGGCGCCTAGAAATAACCATTAAAAAGTTGAATAACACTGTAGTCACTACCAGTGGATATTATACTGCAGGTTTGGGTATTTGGCAGGAAACAATTCTGATACGTTGAGTATCAACATATCCACGATTTGCCCAATACATAAATGAATAACATTTCCTCATTATGTTAATAAAAAACGTAAGGCGTCTCCTACAAAACCTGTATTCTGTTGTAGTTTCGTTGTGTAGATAAACATCATTTCTAGGAGACAGTTGAAATAAATATGATTTGACTTGACTCGACAGCTTCGCCTCCTTCTACCACAGCGACTGTCAGCACCGTTCTCGCAGATCCAACACGCAACATCGGCGGAGATGGAAACACTTACACACGTACGTTCACCTGACTGACACCTCAACACTTCAATCACAAGTCATACAACCCCAGCAGGAGCAGAGAGTGACTGCAGTAACATCTCTCACCCCACCGCTCTCTCTTTTTCTCTGCTCCATTCAGAGTTAATGGGTGTGTAACCTCACAGATTACAGAGCATACAGTGATCATATATATATAGCCTCTATGACGTGTGTGCTTATGTCTGTCTATGTGAGGATTTAAAGTTAGGGTCAGATTTAACATTAGTGCAGATGGTTCGAAGTTTAAGTCTTAAATTTTCCAGAAGCTCAAAAGTTGTTATGTCAGTCTGATGGTAAATTTGTGCATATCTATATAAAATAAATTATATATTTTCATGATTGTATGTATTTATAAAGTCCAGTTTTTGGTTTGAGATATTTTTACATAAAAGAAGTCCTGGCCTAGACCTTAACGTTATAATCTGTAACTTTTCCACATTAAAATATCTAAGAACAACTAGACCTGTGTTCAATATGTTGTTGAGTTGTGTTCTTACATTTTCCCAAATGTTTCCATCAATTCTCAAACCACAGAAATCTGTGATTTTAATCATGGTAACGTTTCATTGGTGTCCTGTCAGTGACATCATATCCTCTATGATCATGTGTCAGTGTGTTTGTCTGACAGAAGCTCAACATTGACTTTTATCTAGTTTTAAGCCACATACACTTTTTACACCTTGGTGGTTTTCAGCTCTATATTTGAACCAGATGAAGGATTTTAGTCGTCGGACGTCTGGATCTGAAGTTATCAGAGAAACAAGCTGAGGAAATGTTAGACAGCTCAGCTCCCAGCTGCTGGAGACGTCCTGTGCTGTGTCACTGAAGAGCGTCGCTGAATCTCTGATTGTTAAAGAGAAACTGCTTTATGAGTGTTTCTACTGGTTTGAATCCCCTGGTGTGTTTGTTATGGAGAGGAGGACACCTCTGTGGAGAATTCAGCTGCTGGTAAAAAACCTGCTGAAGGAATCCAAACTGAAGACAACAACTCCCATGATCCCATGCTGCTTCACGTCACCAAACTGCATCGTTATCACTGTTATCGTTCCATGTGAGAGACCCCTAGAGGCAAAAGTTACAGACTGTGCTTCTAACCGAACCCTCATTAAACCTCAGCTCCGCCTCCCACATACTCCAAAGCTAGGTCAGGTGGTGATTCCATGGCTATCTAAAACTAATTCTGTTCTCTTATGAAAAATTTGGAAGCTAATACTTACAGTGGGAAATAAAGTGTTCAGTATGACATATTGTACAAATCTATTTTCAAGGGCATGAAAGGAAATGGTTTGTATATAAATGACGACTGATTTCAAATAAAGAGATATCAATATATCATGGAGACACTATTTGCATATGAAACAGCTTTATATTCAGGGTTACGACCATCAAACCTGCAGTGCAGAACTTTTTTCTTCCCCTTCTGGCACTGAGAGTAATCACACATCCATTATTTAGGTAGAGTACATGTAATATCCAAGTAGCCTTTTCCAAATATTTTACAAATGAAAACCTGTCCAACATAAGATCAGTCCTTTCTTCCGTCCTCTGAATGGCGAGTTACCTTTTTCATCTGGAGCATCAGAAACGTTTCTTTGACGCCTCCTGGATTTTCCCGCCACATTCCCAGTTAGTGTAGCCTCCTCCATCTCCATCACTCTCCCCTCTTCAGCTGTGGCCAACCAATCATTGTCGCTTTGTATAAACCGCATCACTACCAGTGCGTCAGCATGGGAATCTCGCCACAGACACCAGATTTAAAACGCCGGTATACTGAGAAATACAGAGAAATTGCTGATAGGATCGAATGGGACAGATGTTCATTTATATGTAAAAGTCCTGAACTCCAGCTTTAAGTTGACAAACCGAGGACCAGGAATGAATACATTTTGTCAGAGTCCTCACAAGCATAGAAACACATTGGTGCGTGTATGTGTTCTATAGATCCTTATCGTCGTCTCCCCATGGACTCTGTTGCTGTTAGCAGGTCTGCACAGGGACGGAGTGAGGGATCCCATTACACCAGGACCACTACATCCATTTCTAATGCCCTCCTCGTGGTGGACACGCTGTGTGGACTGCATTATATCACACACATAGACCGTGGTGTCAGTGGCCTGCTGTGAATTCCGAAAATAATATTGAAAATCACAATCTTGAAAATAATACAGTAGCTAGATATAAAAAAAAAAAAGCGCCATCTTTGATATGCTATCACGTCCCTGTGAGGTGTTTGCGTGTTTACTATAACAGCTTACATTGCATGCTGAGCTGCCTGTAATGCACTGAATTATTCACTGCAAGACACTGTTGCTTAATGTGGTCCTGCTGTCTTGAAGGTTTCACCAGAGAAAAAACTGTGCGAATAAATGAAACCCAATCACATGCAGCACCGTGCACATGAGAGAGCAGTTACCACAGCCTTCAGACCAACTAGGACTCTAAAGTGTCTGGACGCCTCGGACGGATTTCAATGAGGCAAAATCTCACACAGCAGGGTGCGAAAGTCTGAGACCACTTATATATTATGGGATAACACTGAGTAAATACCAGATCAGGCTCAAACATGTTAAATTTAATAAAACTAATGCTGAGCCAGTCAAGCTCCTGGATGCTCCTGGTAATGATGTAGAGGGAGGGTTGTGTCATACTGAAAGACCATGACATGATGATGAGCATAAATGGTGTTCACAACAATAAATAAATGCTTAACATCATAGAGGATGATCCAGCTGAGATGAAGGAGGCCAGAAAAAGAAGATGTTGCTGATTGGATAAGAATGTTGGGAGTAATTGAGAGAATAACTGCAGGAACATTTAAAGTAAATTGATTTGATAGAAGTGTGTCTGGGCAGCCGAATCAAGCTGTGATGATATTATCACATTACATCTTTGTTCTACACATTTCTCTTGTGTAAATGTATTCAGACTACAAATGTGCACTGTCTGTCACTCTGAGAGACACATCCCATGTGGATTCAGCCCCTTAAGTGAAAACAGTAAAAAACAGACTGAAGTAAAAGACATTAAAGTTGTTTTGCTGCAAACATGCATAGTGGTGTTAATGTTTTCAGCGCATTTATATATATATATATATATACATGTGTGTGTGTGCGTGTGTGTGTGTTTGTAAATTTTTAATCATCTCTGCTTTCCTTAATAATGATGTGTGGAGCTTTAATCTCAGATATTGACATCAGTGTTGTGTCATCAACATGTTGGGAAAAGGTTGTTGACGAATATATTTTGTCACAATTTTCGCTGACAAAATTAAGACTAATGCTAAGAAAGCATTAAATTCCCATCCATGATGAGGCTTGTCTGATAATTGTTACATTAGGTCATATGATCCCCTATACATTATATGAATTATACCATTATATCATCATATGAAAACGTATCAGTCTATGAAGAATGAAGCAGGTTGTCCGTCCTTTCGTCCAGCTAATCTCCCCTCAGCAGGTTGTGCTGCTGCAGCCCCCCCACCATACTATGCTGGCTAGATGAGGATTGCCTTGATGTCCCTCCCAGCCCCCCCCCCCAAAAAAAAAAAGTTGCTGTTTGTGTATCACAGATGATGGGTTGTCACAGCTGAGTGTAAGAGATAGTGCTGCTTGACAACATTGCTTTCAGAGCATAAATTGAGTTGGTATCGCTGTCCTGCAACGCTCTGATGCTGTGTGATGTGCTTTTTCAGGGGCAACTGTGCAACTGCATTTGTAATCATTTAATGCAAGACAACAACTTCCTCTTATGATCTTTTTTTTCTCCAAATGGGAGAATTAAATGCTGGGGTGTAGAAACATTTGACTTGTTAGAGCGTGATGTCATGTATACTGTCAGGGAAAATTGTTTATTTTTCAAGACTTGAATGGTATTCTGCTTTTATCACATTTCCATTCCCTGATACTTCAGCTGAATGCTTTTCATGTCCTCTAAACATCAGCCTCTAACAGTCATGTCAAGTTTTACACTGCCAGCCAAGTTTGCATACCTCACTTCTTACTCTCTCCTACACGATTCGACCCAAAGCCCAATCATTTTGGCGTCTATTTGATCAGAGCGGAGCTAGTCAGCAGAAACAATGGCTGTGGTGTGCGCTTTTGAAGCCTATTGAAGCAGCGATGGTTGAAAAACGTCAGATCTTTCCGAAGTTGGACAATCAAAGGCGCTGATGAGCAGCGGAGGCTGACAGGGAAGTGAATTCATGGGGACAGGGGGCTCAGGGCCACGGCAGATAGACAGGAGGCCTGAATCTCTGATCACACAACCCTGTCTCTTTAGGCACTCTTCACTATGAGTGAAGCACTTTGTCAACTGATTTCACATCACAGAAAGTGGCAAGGAAACAGAGGCACTGAAGAATTGATTTAAATGCTGTGAAATGCGAGGGGGGCCACATGGGTGATGGTTGATTTATGAGATGTTGCTGTGAGGACAGCAGGTTGAATTAAAGGACTTTATGTACTGCTGCAATTGTCTGTTTGTATGTGTGTGTGTGTGTGTGTGTGTGTGTGGAGGATGTTTGGTTCTGTAACTCCAGGCTCTTGAAACTGTATTGTGTAAGTGGAAGCCCCTAATCAGGCCTGGGCACTGCTTATGTAACCAGGGTGCATAATGTGTACATGTGGGCTGAGTCATTAGAAAGCTCTATTTACAGTTTTACTTCATGACAGGAGGACGGGAGTCTCACTCCCTCTCCTCCCAGTGCACCTCCATCACTCGGCGTGCCACTTTCTCTTTCCTGTCTTCCCTCGCACTGATCCCTCTCCACTTTGTGACACTTTCTTGTAAACCCCTGCAGCCTTTTCCATGTTCCTGTTACATGAATGCTCTTCAAGAGTAGTTGTTCAGCATCATCGCTATATGCATGCATGCATGCATGCATCAAGTGCAGCCCTACCTTTGCTGTCTCTTTTCAGTTGACAAAATGTCCCACCTGTCATACCCAAGCCTGAAAGACTGTTGGCCTGGATTTAACAGGAATAGATAAGTCGATGCCTTTTGGTCACGCTTTAGATTTGCCTTCAGGGCAATACACACTGGGTGCTATTTGAATTTTGTAGCACATATCAAACATACCACAGAGACCGAAGAAGCAGTGAAGGTGCAGTAGCTGGGATCTGCCAATCCAGACTGTAAATATGATACAACTGCTGCTTGTCGAAATAGGACAATGGCATATCTTTACGTGACAGTGCACGTCAACCCTCAGTGCCACTCGGCACAGCAATGAGCTGTGGTGTCATAATGTGCATCATTTTCCTCTGTTGTCTGTGTCCAAATAATGGCCAGGAAAGTTGTTTTATAAAATTGTTTCCTGGAAATGATTGTGTGCAATTCAAGTCAAACTGAGAGAGAAAAAAAGGCAAATCCAAAAAAAAAAAAAAAAAAAAAACCTGGTGGCTAGTCAGTTCCCCATAAATGACAGTTACATAGAAACTCATTTCTAGGAATTTAACATGTAATCCAGCGACGAAAGCATTATCTCTACAAATCATTGCCTTAATAAATCTGAGATGAAAATTATCCAATGCATTAGCTGGGTCATAAAGCATTACATATCTGAATGGCCTGGTTTTATAGGAAATTTCCTGATAACTGAAGCGTATGTTGCTCTCCTCTATTGTTTATCTGAAAAGATAACTGGTTACCTCCACCTGTCTCTACATGTGTCTTTTAGAACATAACTCTGAGGCCTGTGTTATTAGAATGTAAAGTAACCACAGCGTCGCCAAATCAACCAGGGCTGGAATCTGAAGGAACATATTGCAAATTCCAGATATAAGAGAACTTGGCAACAACACTAAAAATCACAGACCACAGGCCGACGTACCTACTGTAGTTGTGCATGAAAAAATTGAATTATAAGCATTTTAGGTAAGCTCACTTTTACTTTGACCACCAAATAAACTGTTGGTTTTATAACATGTCTGTTATTCCTTGTTTGTTGAAACAATGTTGCCAAGAAATCATCCATCGTAAAAACCTTAATTAAACCCACAATGCATCATTTTTTTTCCACAAACAAGACACAACACATAAATAGTGAGCTTTAGATGAATTGTGTTAGCTTAGCACTACGGTTGTGCCCATGGACGATGATCTCAGTGATTGACGATAATCAGTTCAATCAGCATTTGCTTTCCCATTAATGTAGAAACTTACTATTAGTATTATTATTTGTAGTGTTAAATTAATATTATATTTTAATTTGCCCTGCTGTAATGTAACCCCCACCCCACCGCCTCGATCATATCGGCTCTTGACAATTTCAATTAAGTAGTAGTGTGTATGGCCCCCGCGTGCCTGTATGCACTCGCGACAACGTCTGGGCATGCTCCTGATGAGTTGGTGGATGGTGTCCTGGGGGATCTCCTCCCAGACCTGGATCAGGGCATCAGTGAGCTCCTGGACAGTCTGTGGACCATCACTGACCCACCGCCAAACCGGTCATGCTGGATGATGTTAGAGGCAGCATAACGTACACCATGCGTGTCACATGTGCTCAGGGTGAACCTGCTCTCATTGGTGAAGAGAACAGGGCGCCAATGGCAGACCTGCCAATTCTGGTGTTCTCTGGTGAAAGCCAATTGAGCTGCAGGGTGCTGGGCTGTGAGCACAGGTCCCACTAGAGGACGTGGGGCCCCTCTGCCACACTCATGGAGTCTGTTTCTGACAGTTTGGTCAGAAACATGCACACCAGTAGCCTGCTGGAGGTCATGCTGTAGGGCTCTGGCAGTGCTCCCCCTTGTACAGACCTGTCCAGCTCTCCTCGTGTAACGGCCGGTCTCCTGGTATCTCCTCCATGCTCTTGAGACTGTGCTGGGAGACACAGCAAACCTTCTACCACATTTATGGTTGTGCCATCCTGGAGAAGCTGGACTACCTGTACAACCGGATTGGGCTGCAGGTACCACCTCATGCTACCAGTAGTGACAAGGACACTAGCAAAACACAAAACTGATGTTTTGCCATGTTTTGCGCATTCACGTTTAGGTGTAGGATTTCCTGATTCTTGTTGAGATAGAGGGGAAGGGTGAAATCTAGTTAACGTTACATCTTTATTACTGATTTGTGCATGACAATCTCGCATTTTATACTGCACTCCCACCCCATTTGATGGCATATGATGACCTAAATTTAACTGATGTCACAATCTCTTGTGCTTCCTAAATAGACTGATTGATATCACTGAAGTTTAACTGACTTGGTGTTATACTGTGATGATTAAGTGTTCCCTTAAATTTTTTGAGCAGAATATGTCAAAATATCGACATGTGAACCAGGGATTGAGTAACCTTGTCATTTGGGTATTCCGTGAATTCCCATCCTGCTTTGGGTGATTTAGACAGGAAGTAGCAGGAAGTGTATTTGTTTACTTTTTCAGAGACTATAGATAACAATCAGAATTACTGTAAATGTACCAGCATTAACCATTAGCCAGCTAATTTTCAGCTGTTGACTCTTCTCACCTCTAGTCCACCATTATAAAAACTGTTGATAGGACACCTCAAACTGCAAACAAGGTCAAATATCACTCTTTTTCTTATGACTTTCTCAACCATGAAGATTTAAAGTAAAAACCTTCCCCTGAGGATAGACAATGCATCCTCTCGATGTAAAATCTATGGAATGAGTGAGACACTAATGCACATGTGCAGTGGGCCGCACAACCTCAAAGCAGACCGAAGCAGACCAGGACCAGGCCTTATACCCTGGGTGATGGACCATCGAACTGTCAATCCAGTATTGGGTTTCATAATAAATCTTTGGTTGCCATAGTGACCGGGAGTAACCTGTGGGCCCTAACTAAGCCTATTTTTTCACATTTTTGTGAATTTCTATAATGGAAAGCCATGCTACTAGCTAATAGCAGCTGCTATTTGCACTATAACCACAAATGTACAGACAACAATCACTGGACTGTATATTTGGTGATTATAAGTTACAGTTATAATGAATGAAAAGGGGCCATTCCATTCTGAACACAATTGTGACAAAGGTTTATTGAGGCTAACAGTTTTCCCCTGCTTCCTGCCTTTTTAATCAGCCTGGCTAAACACACCATGGACCTTTCCCTGTACTGGACATTAAGTTTGGGCCAATATTGGATAATATCGAATATTGTGATATTTCTTGTCATATGCGATAATTTTCATGAAAAAAAAAATGAAATTTGAATTATACCTGAAACAGAGAATACAGTAATAGAATTATATTTATTCGAAAAAACAACTGAGACATAAAATACAATTATTATACAAAAAAAAAAAATGCCCCCACTATAATATTGTATATTGAGATATTGGGTTGGACTGTACCAATATATTGAATTTTGGATATCGCCTGGTGGACATACACAGTTTATCATCAGATCATTTTCTGATTGTTGTTAAGATGGCACACAGGTATATTCTTTACCCCCAACTTTACCCCAGTTAAAACTCAGTCACAACCTGAACCCTGCTGCTTGCAGAAGAGAACACAACCACAATGTGTTCGCTCACTTTCAGGTCCAAAACTGAGTGGATCTCAAAATGATACAAGCAGAAGAACACACTCTCTCTCTCTGTCTCCCCGTGAGCTCTGCTGCTCCTGATTTCTTGGAACTTTCGGTTGCTTTTTGTCTTCCCAGAACCCTCTGGTGCATGAAAGAAAAATGAAATAAAAAACATCCCCCACCTCCTCCTCATACGCCTCCTCCTCCTGGCTTTCCTTGTTCTCCTTCTGGGAGCAAAAGGGAGAGAAAGAGAATGTGAGAGATGTGTAGAGAGAGAGAGAGAGGGGGATGGGGGTGTGGGGGGATAAGGAAGAGGTGGGGAGGAGGGATGGTGTATAGATTAGGGAGAGAGAGCGAGGGACATGAAGAGACAGAGAGAGAGAAGCAAGGGAGAAATGAGAGAGGAAGGATGGCAAAGAAGGCAGGAGAAATAGCCAGGGGCTCTGCTACTCTCTCGCTTTTCTCTCTTATTCTCTCCATCTCCCCCTCTCCCCTTCGCTCCCCACATGGCGGGCAGAGGCAGCACTGGATGCTAATTA
Organism: Seriola lalandi dorsalis; assembly: GCF_002814215.2. Classification (NCBI taxonomy): domain Eukaryota; kingdom Metazoa; phylum Chordata; class Actinopteri; order Carangiformes; family Carangidae; genus Seriola; species Seriola lalandi. Next base: position 4,673,369 of record NW_019525301.1, read on the forward strand.
CTTATTAGATTGCAGATATGCGTGGCGGGGTATCAGGGCTAATTAGGTTAGCGCCCTGCTCAAATGAAATGTCTTAATGCTGACGATGGTTACGGTATCTCCAGCCCAACAACGCCCCCCC
>NW_019525301.1:4673509-4677310 GCF_002814215.2 Seriola lalandi dorsalis
CCTTCCTGTGAGTCCAGTCTGGCTTGATCCAAAATAAGCCAACCTGAGTGATGGGCAGTAGCTGAAGGATGGAACAGGGCCGGCTGGAAAATGCAGCTGATGTCCCAGACAGACAGGAGGAGGGCTGAGGCAGCCTCAGACGGCCCTAATTATCCCACTGACCTTTCCAGCAGACTTAGAGCGGACGAAGGAGAGAAGCAGCAAAGTGAGCAGCTCTCAGATAGCTCACTGCTGACATGTCAAAAACCAAACACCTTCTGAGACCAATAAAATCAACAGCATTAGCTTTTTGTTCAAACACCTCAAATGACCTGTGTTTACACTGACCTTTGTTTACATTTACCTGACAAGTAGAAATAAGGAAGATGATGATTAAAACAGAAACTTGAAGGAAGGAAACTGCAGTTTCTCCGACCAACTAACACCGGTCTCACCATCTTTCCATACGCAGCCCACTTGGCAAAAGCAGCACGTTAGCAGAGCAGCAGCAGCAGCAGCTTCTCTCTTCCATCTGTGTCTACACATGATGCATTCAGGCAGTGCTGAGTGTAGGTCATCCATGTTTTTGAAATGCTCAGAGCCCAACGCATAATCACCGTAGTTATACATGTTAACAGAAGAAATAGTATTGAAATGCGAGAATGGGCTTCAGGTCGTGTTTACGCACATGAAATGTGAGCCGGTTCGTATCCTGCGTAAAACAGATATATCGATTAAAATGGAAACTTATCTGTCGTTAGACATACGACCAATAAAACATGGTTGAAACAATGCCTGTGTAGACGTGCAATAACCTTAACCATAAATTTAACCACACTGTGACATTAGTAGCAGCAATGTCAGTCAGTCAGTCAGTCAGTCAGACAGACAGTCAGACAGACAGTCCACCACAGGCTGAAAGTTCCTCTACAAAAAATCGGATGGATTGCCATGATATTTGGCAGAGACAAATGATGAACTATAATAACCTTGGGAATCATTTAACTTGTCATCTAGCATCATCATCACTTCAAAGTTTTAAATGGCTGTTGATGGCTTATAGCTGAAATGTGTTCTTTGATTGCAACATATGAAATAATACGACTATTTAACTGAGTGCCAGTATTTTCTTTATCCTCAAAATTTTTATTTATCCATACTAATTATTATCAGGTTACCACTGTCATTGTGAGCATGTTAGCGTTGGCAGTGGTTTTGAAAGCATTTTCCAAACTCCGTTGTCATAGGGATAGGAGTGCCAGATCAGAAAATACTCATATGCGTTGTTTAGAAAGCAACGAGGATGCCCATTGGCTTCAGTCAGTCTCATTCATATTTACTTTGTGACAATGATAACATCATCTTCGGCTCTGTGACAGGCATTTTGTCAATATGTGGGCATTTTATCCACAACCAATTAATCTGAAAATAACCAATAACCAATAATAAAAGGAATCCTTGGTTGCAGTCTAATACTCGGTCCTAATAAAACGGTCCTCTACAGACGTAGAGAATACAATTCATGCTTTTATTTCCTCTGGTGTAAACTGCACTCTTTCTCAAACAGCTGGTCCAAAATGCAGCAGCCAGGCTTTTAACAGTAAAAGAGACAATAATACTTACTTTATCATATTTGTACTGGCTTATTGAATTTAAACAGATTTTAAGATTGAAATACATTACAAATCTGTTCTAATAGATCCTGTTATATTTTGGAAAGAAACAGATAACATTCTTACTGTAAACCCAAACTAAACAGAACCATTTTTAACTTCACACTGACGTCACAGCTGCATGCTCCAAGAAACATAAGGAGTCAGGTGATTCAGCAGGTTGTGAATAAAACCAGAGGTTAGAAAATAAAACTCAAGGTAAAGGCCGAAGGTGAACATCCATCGCTGTTCACAGACCAACCTCCTGCTTCAGCTTTGGCTGTACTTACTTGTGGTTGTGCAGTTAGTTTTCCTGTACGGAAAGGGATTATTATGAACATTTCAACCGTGTTCATTTTCAGTTAGATAATGTGGATAAAATATTAAATATAAGGCTCGTTCATCACCTGTCTCATCGCCTGACTGTTCATATTTGTTCACTTTGTTGTAACGCTGCCAAATCTAATCAATTACTTCAGAGCGTCCAGTTTTATCATAACTGATGGAACAACAAACAAATGGCCAGAGCTTCAAATTTAAGACCCAGTTAATAAACATGAATTATCCTTTGAGAGCTTGGCTCCAGCTCTTACACCCTGGTCAGCCAATGAGTTTGCAAAAAAAAAACAAAAAACCAATACAACATAATTAGATGTGTTACTTCAGAGGAGACAATGTAATTACAACAGAGGCTGGAATAAAAACCAGAGAATGTAAAGCAAGGGGAACAGGCAACAACTAGAGACATGTAGACCCTGTTTTCAGTACATAATACTATTAGAGCTGAATCGCTATTGAAGTGTTGATGGTTGGGGTTTTTTGGCTTTCATTGTTGCACTTCACCCACACAGACCCTACTGAGTTATGTAAAGCTATTTTATGTATATGGTTACATGCACATCAAGAATAGATTTTAAATGCAATTTCCATCATGCACCACTTTTAGAAAAGTCCCTCTGGGTGTTGCACCTCAGTTCCCTTGTTGATGGCCTCTTCAGCTCCAACTAACGCAATAACCCGCCTTTATTATTGTCTCATTGGTTCTTTTTGAGGCCAAAGTATCTGAGCTCATGGTGTGTGTGTGTGACATTTGTTTCACTAACACCCTCAGTCCAATTACAGAAAGCATCTGAGGAACTGGCTTCAGTAAAGAGAAGCTTTACTGTAAGGCATTGCACTTGTTCGCCAAAGCCAGTTAAACTTTGATCTTTTATCTGCATCTTTATGTGAGCAGTAATCAAAAAACCATGAATGTACTTGGTATCATTATCGAACACAGAAAACACACAACAGAAAGCATTCAGGGCTCTATGCTGACAATTTGATTACCTGCATCAGATGTTTTATTGCTCTGTCAAAGCTTTTACATCCTCTGTTACTGCTCAATTTCTGTATATCTGAGGACACTGAGTGGATGCAGAAATATAGTTGTGGCTTGATTTAATATTTCTGACACATTTTTCTTGTTGCTGCATTTCCAGTAAGCATCAGGGCGAACATCCTGTCATACAAATCATATCTGGACATGGTCTGAGACAAAAAAAAATAAACCTGACGAATGAAATGCATGCTACCTTTCCATGTAAGCTGTGTCCCAATTCAGGGGCCTCATCTTTCGGAGGACGTGGTCCATGAAGGTGTGGCCCCTTCGTAGCGATGGAAACCGCAAAAGCTGAGCTGAAATTAGACGGTCTGGCCTACGGAGGATTTTCGCTTTTGCATCACCAGCTGTGGCTCCAGTCACTGAGCAATCTTGACAACGCATAACCTTTTTACAAAAACTTGAGGTTTTAAGGCCCTTGGTTTTAACAGTTGCACTGTTAGCTGTTGAATTGAGCTGAAACCCAATACTACCTAAAGATACGTAAAGACTGATAGCAGTCTGTATATGTGTTGTTGGTATTATGTGTGCTCATGTGCATTATTGACATATATATGCACTGTGAGATTTGTATTTTAACAGCAGATACTGTATGTGTCCAAGAGAAATTTCCTTCGAGACAATAACGTTTTATCTTATCTTACTTACATATAACAGTGTAATCCTCAGGCTATCTGTTGGAATTGTTTGATGCCATATTGTTTTCCTTACACAACGACTGTTGGGATAGGTTGGGCCATGAAGGATCCACCTGTTGGAGCCTTCATTTCCTGGGAAAAGGACATATTT
>NW_019525301.1:4677360-4677841 GCF_002814215.2 Seriola lalandi dorsalis
CTATAGCTAGCTAAAGACAAGTGTGCTTGTCAAGCTGCCCTTGACTCAACACCCACCAGTCTGAGATCAGTCACGATATTGCACGCATCATTATACACCTGCAGATTCTTGGACTGTAGAGCAGCTTTTAATAACTTCTTTTGCAAGGAAAACTTTTACAGACATTTATTCAATTTACATATTTACAGTTAATAATGTAACATAATGTCCAAGACTTTTAATTCTATTTTGCTTTTTAGTTTTCATATTGATATCTTTTCCTTTGGTGTAGGGTTCTCTGTGGAAGATGGGCATTAAGTTTGATCGGTTTGAGGGAAGACATTGAAGCAGGAAAATTCGGGGGTTCTGCATCACCGCTGTATTACTGTCAGTTAATGGTAAATATTTTGAAGATTACCATAGAAGTGATTTTTAGATATTCTCCTTTATATGTTCACTGTCCATCCGACACTTCTTCAGCCAGGAAGGAGTGCAGAAAGGT
>NW_019525301.1:4677891-4722332 GCF_002814215.2 Seriola lalandi dorsalis
ACAATAACGTTTTATCTTATCTTACTTACATATAACAGTGTAATCCTCAGGCTATCTGTTGGAATTGTTTGATGCCATATTGTTTTCCTTACACAACGACTGTTGGGATAGGTTGGGCCATGAAGGATCCACCTGTTGGAGCCTTCATTTCCTGGGAAAAGGACATATTTCTCGACCGCATTAGAAGGAGCCTTCAAAATGGGACAGTCACTCCTCTATGATGCAACCGTTCTTCAAATGCAGCTTCTGAAGGATGAAGTCCCTGAATTGGGACACAGCTATAGACACATACGGTTTAAAGCTGCAGAGGAGGATTGTGATTATTATTATTATTGTTAGACAGTAAAACTCAGAGACTTGGATTGCCTATAGGCGGAGCTGCTCTCAAGTGTTTTTTATGTTATTTATCAAACAGAGTATTCAAAGTCACTGTTAACAACTTTAGCCCTTCAACTGCTCTCATGTCATGAGGCGTCCCACAGGGACAGGGCTCAATTCTTGTTGCCCTTTGACCATTTCAGCCCTGCGTCCTACCGTTCTTACGCGATGACTACCTCTTCTATGTCTCATTTAGCCCATAAAATCATAACAATGCCACCTTGCTACCAGTGGAGACCTGGTGGCATCTAACTTCCTGTAACTGAATACAGATAAGACTGAGGTCCTGGTTATTAGTCCTGATCATATTTCTAACAGTGTGACACCCCCCCACCACCACCACCACCACCACCTTGGACCACTAACATCAATCATGAAGTTTTTGATCAGTACATCAACATCAACTTACCATCACATTGAGCGTTTTGTTCAATCCTGCTATTTACAATTTAGAAATAAGGCCAATGTCCTATCAATTCTACCCAAAAACACTGTTGAACAACTTCCCTGAACACCTTGAGTTTAGGAAACTGCACCTCAATATTTACATGTCTTAATGATGGAGAAGTTGTAGTTTGCAGTTGCTTCAAAACACAGCAGCAAGTCTTCTCACAAACACTCGACACAGGGAACCCATTACTCCAGTCCTAGCTGAATTACACTGGCTCCCCCCATTCATTATAGAATTCGATTTAAGATTCTATCAATTACTTTGAAATCACTACATGCTCTGACTCTGCTGTACATCTCAGAACTCTTAACCAGCTATTCTGCACCTGGACCCCTCATATCAGAGACAATCAGAACAGCTGAGTCAGTTTAAAAAGCCTTTAAAGACGCACCTGTCCAGACTGTATTGGTATAATATTTTATCATGTCTATTAAAATTTAGGAAAAAAAAAATTTTCTCTTTATCTTTTTATCTCTATCACCTCTTGAAATCTCTGTTTATATGATATAATTTTGATTTCTTTCTTTGTCTCAGTTATATTGTATAGAGCTGTATTTAGTGAAGGGCCTTTTAACTCTGGTTTTGAAAAGGCACCACAGAAATAAAGTTTATTATTATTATCATTATTATGAGCCCCTGGGCACAGATACATAACTGTAAATTATTGCTGTTGGTAGAAAATTGCCTGTGAATTTCATTATTTAGTTCATGCTGGGTGTGCAGAAAGACTATTTCAGTTCTTTTCAAAATTCCCTCAGATGACAGATCCACACTGACACACCAGTTCATATATATTGTACACAATACTATAGGGCACTGTACAAAATATTGTTAGGGAACAAACAAGAGTACTGAGAGACACTCAGTATGAACACTCCACCACTCAATATTGTCATGGTAATAAAGGATGAAATTACTGTGTGTAATGTGTAAAGTGTCACTAGTCACTAGAGAATGATATATTTCCTCTTGGCACAGTTTGAGCCAGCAGTTATGTCGGCTTTACAGCCCACAACTTTACTGTTTTGGTTCACTCTCACCATTTTCATCCTTTTCAGCAGTTGCAGGAATGCTTTAAATACTAGGTGTGAAAAAAGCACTGGACAAGTGTACATAAGTAAATGTACTGTTGCTTTTTAAATTAGTGAACAGAATAAACTCATCAGCAGCCGACAAACACATTTAAAAAAGCAAAAAAAAAATCCTGTTTTCGTACACAGTGTAGTTGCCGCACAAAACACTATGTTGCTAGACAATGACAATAACCAGTCAGTTCAGCCCCTCTGCTTCCACTGCACTGCCCAGTGTTAATACACTGAGCTAAATGAGCAGTCTGCAGTCACAACAGTCTTTCAAACCAGCAGAAAAGCGGGTGCACACCTCACTGACAGGAGAGGTTCCTCAGGGAACAATGTTACTTATGCATCGAGGAGAGAAAAAGCCAGTTTCCAACCAATCTGGACCCTTTAGATGCTCGTAGGGCTCTAAATCTCGCAAAAGTCAGACCAGTATTGGTTCCACGGTTGGACTGGGAAAGAAATTCAGTCTTTGACTGATCCACTGGGACTGGCTGCACCAATGACACTTACGGAGCCTTAAAATCTTTATGGAAGTTTTGACGGTCCAAGGGTTAACCAGGATTTCAGCCGGTAGTCCTCATGTCCAGTCCAACTGTGATCTGGTCTTTCTCTGTCTGAGGCCTTTTTAGATGAAAACGTAGTTTCTGCTTCAGTGGAGGAAATTCTGGAAGGTCACTTTCACCTGAACTCTGCACTGTGCTATCTTGCGTGTGGGTTTTGTTTTTCTCTTTATTTAATCCACTATATTTTATATGTATATTTATGTATTTTATATATACTATATTTTTACATAGAAAACAGTTGTTTGTTGCTCTGTTAAAAGCCTTGTATACATATGTAACCTTTAAATGTAATCCATCTAAAATGACTCTTTCAGATATGAATCTGATGTTAAGTGGAAAAAGGTGATGAGTCCTGTGTCTCACATCAGGTGAAAGCTCGGTCATGCCAGTTGATGCATTGATGTCACCCTCATTTCATATCAATAAACACCCCCAATGGACTGGAGCTATGATTTGATTAAACTAACCTGCTATTTTATTACACTCACATAAAATCTGATTACAATCACCTCTAATTTAATTAAGATCGCTTATTATTTGCATGCAGTGTCCTCTCACAGTATAAATGTCTTCATATTAGCATCTTCCTGTCCACCTCCCTTGACCCCAACCTCTTTTTCTCTTCTCAAACCAGTTTACTCCAGTTAGCAGGAGGAAGGACACCCTCCATTAAATAAATCCATATTTGATCTTCTAGCCCCCACCCACCAGTGTGTGTGTCTGCGTGTGTGAGAATTTTCTTTTTCTCAACAACGTGGGGTTGCTACAGCGATCATCTTGGTTTCAGTGCAGTGGCTTCTTGAAGGGCGCTGGTGAAGCTTGGGACGGATGCATTGTGGGTGGCAGCAGGAAGAAGGGGGCTAGGCGTTCCTGGGATAGAGCCCCAAGGTCCCTGGAGACAAGTGGCGGGGAACCCCGTGCCACTAATTAATGTAGACTGTGGTTAAAGAAATGCTCTCTTCTATCTAGCACAGTGGAGTTACAGCGAGTCAGATCTGTGTGTGTGTGTGTGTGTGTGTGTGTGTGTGTGGTGTTTACTGTATGTGTGTTCATATATGCATGTGAGTGTGTTCTCAGCAATAGTAGTGCTTCAGAGAATAAATTACACCCTCTCCTTGTGGGTTTGAAGGGGACTGCATGAATTTCACAGCTGAACAATCATCAGTTCCCCCTTGACACACACACACACACACACACATACACACACACACACACTTACACTGACTAACAGCCTGCCGCCATGATTCTGCATCAGAGTTGGTGAAAACTGTAAACTCCTGCGCTACAACCAGCCACGTGAAGTTGGATCGTTGAGTCAATTCACTGGAGAGAAAGACAAACTAATATGTCTGAATTGTTTTTTTCAGCTTCAGCTCAACTTAAACACACCTACACACTTCATCCGAGCACCTTATGCAACACTGTAACTCCAGTGTGGGAGGGGTAACAAATTGTTGTTTATGTACTGTGTGCGTAGGATATGTGTGTCTGTGTCAAAGAGAAAGAGAAAAAACAGATTAATAATGATGACAGAAATTTCTCTCCTGCTCTCACAATTAGGTGTGAGCAGGTTTGCTTCCAACATTTTTTGGAAATATGCCTATTTCTGTACCTCCAACCCATGGAAAGGTCTAGCATGTGCCTGGAACTAACCAGCGAGCCTGGCTCTGTCGAACGTTGTAAGCAGAGGTAGATTGATAGTTTAAAGAACTAATTTGTAGGATTTGCTATTGCTATATAGCTAACATTAGCATTAACAGCTATCTGTCTTTTCTATCACGTTTCTGGGCTGTAACCTTTGGGCAGTGGATGTGTAGCCCCCAGCCAATAATAGCGCACAGGGTGTGGGGGCAGGACATGGATGTATAAAGACTGTCTTTTTGATTCACACAAACCCGGGCAGTGTGGGTGTTTTGATTTGTGCTTTAGAAGGTAACTGCTGTGAAACAATCACAAACAAAATCGTCTCTTCATTCACTCTCTAGCTCACTCGCCACCACTGCTCTCTCTCTTTCTCTCGCCCCTTGAGCAAGTGAGGGCGGTCCGACTTTGAATGGTGTGTGTACAAAGTGCATCCAACAAATCCTGCGTAGTAAAGCTTTAGAGGAGCTATTCGTACGTTTTGCTTTTGCTACATAGCTAACGTTAGCATCAACAGCTGTTAACTTACCGGTGTAGCAGCAATGTTGAGTTCAGCATCAAACAGCGTCATTCCTTACTCACCAACAGCTGTCTGCAGAGGTGGAAAGCAACCCCTTTTGTTTTGCTTCTATATGTATCACTTCTCTTGTTTTACTCAAGTTAGCATGCTAACCAGCTACGTCCGGCTACGCCTCCAGTCTGTCTTGACGACGTAGCTGCACAGAGAGTCTTGTAAACACAATGATGGCTGAAGCTCTTGTGAAGCAAAACATTATTCAGTGGCAGAGAAAAGTTACAGATAGGGCTTTTATATAAATCTATAATATTCAGAAAGTGTAAAATCTGAAAACAACACATTGTTGTCATAGAAGTATTTAACATTGGCACTTTATTGAGTAGAGGGATTGAGGTTGATATGATCTGATGCAAAAAAATAAAACGTCCTATGACACCAAATGTTCTGATCAGTAATGGCCTCTTAAGTGTTCCTTAAATTGCCTCTAATTTTTCTTTCTTGGCCCAGTCAACGTTCACATCACCATTTACATGATTTAGCATCACACATCCTGTCCTTAGAGCATCAGCTGCATCAGATGGTGTAATGAGCAGCACTATAGGCAACATCTGCCCTTTTAGAAATGAGTGCTGTCTGCATTAGAGCTTTCCACACATTTCCATGCCACAGATGCCCATTTCATTTGACTGATTGGATTTCTCTCTGGGGACCTATAAGGGAAGATTTTAACTGATGATAATGATCAGTGATCAGTAAGACCAGTAAGAGAGAATGAAATCTCCTTCACTTTATCATATCAAGGGGTTTTCTCTTCAAACAAAGTGGAAAACCATGAGGAAAGACCCTGCCTTTAGATGTAATGTATGGTGCTTAAGCCAAGGACCTTTTGTATTGTATTGTAAAGGTTTCAGGAGACACTCCTATGGGTCGTATCAGAGGGTTGATACAAATGACCTGTGTGGCTGTTAAGGTTGGAGGAACTTGTCACCAGGACCAGTGGATTGAACATCTAGTGGCCAACAGAGGAACTGCAATCACTTTCAGCCATGGTGGTTGCTGCTTAGTTTGGAAGTGTAAAGACTTCCCTGAATCACTGTGATGTGTGTTTGAGAAAAGCTGTGTCAGTATCAGAAGCGGACAAACTTCTTCAGCTTTTAATATTAGCTGTGTAGCGCCTTTAGCTGTAGTGAACTACTTATCACTGTTTTCAAAAGGAAATAAACTGCCAGGATCTGGTGCAGAGAAAGATTCATCTGTCTGATGGATTTCATGCCTCTTCAGTACACCTACATCTTGAGTCCTATAAGTGCAGCTGCAGCATGACAGTACAGACAAAGATGATTTGTTTATTCATCTGTGAATACACAAAGGTTCACATAAACACACATTAAAGGACAGGCCATGCACAAACACATGCACAAAGACATTTTAACTTCGTTCCTCCTCAGACACCCTGCTGTCTGTGCTGTGTTTCCCCTAGGCCACCCCCTCATGCCCTCAGGTCCTCATGCTGCCCTATTTTCCCTGTTCACTCACACACACACACACACACACACACACACAGACACACAAACACAAACACATCCTCAGCCCTTTCCCCAAAGCACAGGCCTTCAATTGGCAGGTGCACGCAGCGTGAAATAACAGGAGGGGGGTGATAGACCATTACACTGCATGTATGTCTGTGTTAGTATTCTAGCTGTGTGTATATAAAGGTGAAGGGACAGGAAGGAGACCAGGGTGACGCGGTCCAACAGAAAGGCCTGTTGTGATTAATACAGTGTTTACACCCTGGGTGCCGGCTTCCCCCGTCCCGTTAATCTGTCCCGTTGACGATCTACTGAGCCTAATGTGAAATGAGGCGTGGAGCCGCGTCGTTTATCATCTGGGCTGATGAGAGAGGCCTGGCGGCTGGCGGCCAATGGGGCGCTTTTCAGGCCCTACAGCAAATGACTGAGCATCCACAGGAACTCATAAAGTCTGAAGAATTTAAGCACATGAAGACCATTAAAGTGAATCAAATGCAGTAACTGGAGGGTGTTTTTTTTTCATTTGATGTTAATATTTAGACTGCCCTTTTGAAATCGAATCACAGTGTTGGCAGAAAGCTCAGGTTTTATGTATATTTAAATAGAGAAAACATACAAACATACATAACATACATATAATACATACATATAATTTGCAAATGAAAAATCCTTAACATATACTGTCTCTGTCTCTAATCTAAACAATATTGAGAATATATATGATTAATGTTTAATGATTAAGCTCTGCTAGGTCACATTTATCAAAGGGAGCGTAATTTATTTTAAGTCATGATTTCTATAAAAAATCCACTACGATAAAGACCTGGGTTTTTAAATTCTGTTTATCGAGGAAAAACTGAAATGAAACAATATTTTAATGAAGTTTATTATTTTCAACTGATATTGCCATTATTATGGATATATAGATTTTTTACCTTCAAACCATCTTGTTATAATCAAAGCCATATATAAAAAAAGTAATTTGCCAATACAGATGATTTACAACAAATAGAAACACAAGACACAAAGGTTGATAAAATAATAGGAACACCTCCCAGAAAAACCCCCGAACTGTTGAACAGCAACGCAAATTACAGCCTCCAAAATGACCATTTAAATAAATCAACTTCCTCTTAAACAGATGCAATAGAAACTGGACATTATAATCCTCATTAAGGGCCACAGGGCTGTTGTATTATACTGCATTCATATTATCTAGGTCTACCTAATAAATTGGCAAGTGACAGTACTGTAGATTAATTCAATCATATACATATTTGAGTGTGTGTGTATTTGCGTCTGTGTGTGTGTATTTGCTAATGTCATGTAAGCACTGGTAATGGTAATGGATATATTTCTGCTGACCCTTTAAGGGCCACACCACTTAATTTCCGGACTTATTCTTCTGTCTAGAACAGTTGAATCTATATTTGTGAAAGGTAACAACACAATCCTACAGACCATGAAAAGCAAAGTTGCCCTCAGTGATGTCACTGTGATAAATAACCTGTATCTGCTCCAATAGTGAATAATGAATGGTCAACCACCTTTGTGGACTTGCTACCATTTTTGCACCGATACGATCTTCATTTAATTGCAAGTCATATTCAGTCTAAGCTTTGAAATGCACTCATATTCAGACAGTTCACCTCTGTGTTTATTGAAATTTATTTTTTTATTAGTACACTTTATTTCAGCTTCATTCTGAGTGGAAATTTACACTGTGAGGTTGGTTCATCACATAAAATCTTCACTTCACAAAACAGTCCTGTGTCTTCAGAGTAAAAATTATTTGGGTGCTGTAATTCATCCATAACCTATTTTTAAGATAATAATGCATTCAGTGAATGAATGCACATGCATGTAATAGGATGTGTGGTTTGATGAATGTGAATGTGAATGAGCAGATGTAGAAAAGAGATGGATGGACATAAACCTGAGCTAATAGATTATACATATTCCATGACACTGTCACCCTTTACTTTCCACTCTTAACAGGAGGAGGGTATTTTTCCCCTTTTTTTTTTAACCTTTGTGGAAATGTGTTGCATCTTTATACTTGGTCAGCTGAAGGTCAGTCCGTCCAGTCACAAGCCAAGCAGAGTTCATAACCAAGAGACAGACACTGAAGGCATCCCGTTTATCGGGGAGGCCTTTGGCAATCTTAAAGGGACAGTTTGGGTTCTTTGACGTGGGGTTGTGTGAGGTAGCATATATAGTCCATACATTACCTGCAGTAGATAATGATGAGCGCGGTCCCAGTTAGGAAAGCCGACCGGAGCACCGGCAGAGTGGCAGAGCAATGTGTTACTGTGCACAGGGCCACCTGAAAAAATTACAATTTTAGACACTTTCAAAGACGCCCACAGAAACAATCCAATATCCGTTTAAGTGTAGCCGCAGGTCAGCTGAGTGAATCAGAAAGCGGTGTAATACAGTGCACTCTGTAGGTCAGCTTGTGCGTAGGAATACGGTAGTTCAGCAGTTGAAAAATGTAGTGCCAAAGGAAAGTTTTTGACGGGAAGATAAACCGCTGGAAATATTATACATGAGGCGTACATTTAAACGGATATTGGATTGTTTCAGTGGGTCTAAAGTGTTTAAAACACGATGTTTCTCACGGCCCCGCCCATGGTAACAGATCGCTCTGCCACTCTGGCGGTGACCTGGTCGGCTTTCAGGGACAGCGCTCTTCATAAACTACTTTAGGTAATGTACTGACCATATACCTCACACAATCCCAGGTCAGAAAACCTGAAATATCCCTTTAAGTGATATGGAGTGATTCTGGTAAATTTTTTGGGAATGCTGTGGGTCACGGGATTCCTGTGGGAATCCTGTCAATTTCACTATTCATCACGTGACTGGGACGGGACAAGAAAAAAAGTAATGGAGAACAGTTGGGACAGGAATTGTAACAAAAATAGGTCAGTTTTTATAAATGATATAATATGAATCAACAGAATTTTCTTTCTGTGGAACATAATGCTGGTTCTTTTGTTGTCGTTTTTATTATTTTTTATCCTCTCCTGTCTGCTGTGACCGGTGAAGGACGTGTATGGATTGAGGATAGTTCATTGAAATGTGTGTGAACTGAACTTTGTGAAGTGTGACCTGTGCAAATGCACAAATACAGGCTTCAGCTGTTTCATGCAGTTCATTTGCTAGAATTCTTTACTTTAAGCTCACAGTGTGTTTTGTAACTGCATTAAATATATTTTTTATTAGTTTAGTATCTCATTGCTGTCCTGTCAAAACCATATCGCCAAACTGTCAACTTTTAATGAACTCAGAAAAAAAGCTTTCAGCTTTGTGACAATGACTTTTTTTTTTTAGATAATCATGCACCTGCAGTTTTGCAGGGTTGAAATGACTGAAAGTCCTGTGGTAAAAAAGAAAGAAAAACAGTCAACTTAACCATACTGAGTTTTCAGGTACAAACAGGCCCCACACAAAGAAGCTGAAACACTCATTCTTAGAAATTCTTACAAATGTTTTCCTAATAGGCACATTGCATGCTTGAGTGTACTCATTATAGAAATATAATGACTGTTTCTGTTGTACATTTTGTAGTGTGTGTTGTGTGTGTGGTCCATGCATGGATCCATCGGTGGTTGTATGATCCCCTGTCAGTTACACCCGTGTGCTGATGTGTCAAAATGTCGGCCGCCTCCTCTGTTGATATTATTTGCCTCTGCGTGCAGCCGGAGCCAGGCGGGGTGGGGGATGGGGGGCAGAGAGCAATAACTGTGGATGAGGGAAGCAATAACTCCATTGGCTCTCTCATCAAATCAGCGGCGACTGATGCGGAATAATCAGCAATTGAAATCAGGCGGAGGAAAAAAGCTGAACTGACAAAATGAGAAATGTCATCATGAGAAGAGCAATAATAAAGGAATCAATGAGGTGCAGTTGCTGTTGCACTTTTTGGAGGCAATAAGACGATTGAGACAGAGCTCTGCCTTCACGCTGTTTTCAGAGTCATGAAGGAGGTGACACGGTTAGAGTTTAGGAATCAGTGGGCAGCCGTCTGATGTGTAGTCAGTATAAAGCCATGAAGTTACACAGCTGCGTTCTTTACAGAAAAAATAACAGCCAGTGTGTTTATCTGCACAATAGTATTTATTTTATTTAGACCAGACCACACAGTGATTGAAATGAATGTGAAGTGAATGTGCAGGATTCTCCAGTCTCTGAACAGGCTGATATTAAGAATTCAAAGAAGCCGGTGGGGAAAACAAAAAAGCAGAAAACCAGTTGTGTTAAAACGGCTTCAATACATCAATACATATATCGCCTGTCATAAATACTAGTACCCCCCCCCCGCTGTTTGGATAGCAGACCATTGCCGTTCATCACCTCCGCCAAGGACATCATGCTTTCACTGATCTGAACCGATTCTCACCAAACATGGCAGGGGGATGGGACGTCAGCCAGAGAAGAACCCATTGCATTTTGGGACAGATCCAGATCATTTACTATGAGCTGAACACACGCGGTGACGAGAATCATGGGTTCATCCCAAACAGCAAAGAACTTGCCCTTTCGTCTCTAACGGGACGACTGCAGCGAGTCACCTCTCATAGCCAGCACTTTGGGGAAGGCTTTTTCAGCCCACCACTCCTTGAAGTAGATTAACTGTTGATACAAGGAGAACCTGAGCTAACTCACTTTATTTGCATTTAAGCAAAAAACAAGAAGTCTGGAACCTCAGTTCCCTTATGGACCTACAGGAGAACCAGTGTTCAACTGGGGACAAAACAAACGTGGCCTAAATCTGTCCCGTCCACGCATTTTAACGCTTATTTAAGTTTACACTGTTCAAATAGTTATAGAAGTTCTCTACACTCACTGACGCTTCAGCATGTCACCACACAGCTAGGATGTCTGTGACAGCTTACAGCTCGTCTAGTCTCCTGCCAACTGAAGCTCACTAAAAGTCAGTTCATGAATGTGGCCGAGGCTTCCAAATATCCAAGTTTGGATTGGTTTTGGATACTTCTCTCAATGTCTGCGTCTGCTCCATTAACCAAAGACTACAGCCACACAACTACGTTTTAGCTTTAAAACTTTTTTGCTACCTTTACTCCAGAGTTTTTGAGCCCCTTAAACAGAGAATTTCAGTAATGCCGCTGGCCACGTTTTATTTTGAAAACTCTGTGGTTCTGTTGTATCTGGATGGACAGAACCACAGACCTATGGAAGCGTTGATGCAAACGCCCACCTCACCTCCTGATTTGGTCATATTAGTGATGACTACAACATGGATAATCAACTATAAGTGTTGCTGACTTTGTAGTCTTTGCTAGCAGCTGTTGTTCAGTTACATTCTGTATTTCAACGCTACAACTGTCTTTGCTGTTCTTCGCTTGTAGTATTTTGTGCAACTAAGCAACTCGGCTGTGTGCATGAATGGTCATGTCTATGTGAGTTTTCATGTGTGTTAGTGTGGGTGGAGATTGCTATAGCTTCAGACAACACCTTTTCGGCCAGTATCGGTGTGTTTTATTTCTACGTTTATTTACTTTGTATAGATATTAACAAGGACTGAAATAAAATTGAACAGAACTTAAATTGAACTGAACTGAGATTGTTTCTGATGTTACAGAATGCTAAATACTCTGAGCCCGTTTCCAGCTTGTGGGGAACCTGAACATGTTAGCTCAGGAAGCAGGATACCGTCAAACAACTCACACAGTGTGGGAAGTAAAAGGTCTCAGTACCACCGCAAAGATAGATGGTGTTGACGTCACATGTCTGTACACAGAGCTTTGAATAACTAGCTTTTAAAAAGAGGACTGAGGCATAATTTCACATCAGCGCCTTTATTATCTCAGTATGATCACCACAGTGGATACACAGACCGCGAACGCTACGACTGCTTCATCAATAAATCTGTGTTTAACAGTCCAATGATGCACCGATTAAGGTTCCGGTATGTTTTGGAAATCAAAAGTTTGGTAATAATGACAGGTAAAAAAATTAATAGCAGAAGACAGAAAAATACAGTATTTAATGTAATAAGATGTAATACATTTTTACATTAGACTCTTGAATATCACACAGGTAGAGGTTCAAAGTTAGAAGACCCTGACTCAGCAGAGCTTTAAAATCAATTCTTTTATTTTCTGGGCTGATCTGTGTTGACAGTGAATAACGTGCAGCTGCAGCTCAATGAATCAGCATCTGCTCTTAATGCTGAGAAATCAACAAACTAAAAACTCATGTTCAAAGGCTCTCTACCATGACACTGTGGCTCAGTGTGGACGTTTGATCTGATGAGATCTCACAAAGTTTAATTCTTACCAGGCCAAGAGCACTTGTATCAGTTCCTAGTGATCACAGGAAGAGTAACTGATTAAGGTCATTAATTACTAATTAGACCTTTTATGCTAATCATTCATCAATGCTTCATGTTTGATATAAATAAAAAAAACAATCATATGGGCAGGATTTGTCATCGTAGACCTTCTTCAGTGTGGAGCGAGCTTTTGTCACCGTGAAGTCTCTGGCACTGATGTGAACACAGCTGATATTTCATACAGGTGCAGTTTTCAGACAACAGACATATAATTAAATGTCAAAGACAACGCTGGTGTTACAAGGCAGCTGCAGCCCGCTAAGACCGAGTGCAGCAACCGGTTACAATGGAAGTGTTCAGACCCCTTCACTTTCTGCACATTATGTTGTCGATGCAATTTTAAACCCATAATGACAAAGTGAAAACTGGTTTTTAGAAACATTTGCAAATCAAATCTGTTATTTACAAAAATCTTCAGACCCTCTGCAGTTGCAGATTGTGCAGGTTGCTGCAGATTGTGTTCAGCTGCTTCCTGTTTGCTTTAATTATCTTTGACCTGTGTCTAGAACTTAATTGGAGTCCGCCTGTGGCAAATTGATCAGACATAGATTAGAAAGACTCTTTGTAAATATCAGAACCCACAATTCACACTGCTTATCTGGACAAAACCAAACCATGAATCCAAGGAACTCTCTGTAGGCCGCCACCATGACGTTTTGGGGTGAGCCATGAGTGTTCTCAGGAGAACAGTGGTAGTTTGGAACTTCTGATATTCTGAACCGATATCAATACTAGTTGAAAATGGCTCCAATGCTGCCTGAAATACTGGATCAGGTATTTGCCAAGTACCTGACTGGACTGATCTGATACCCCATCATTTATGAAAAAACTTAGTAGAATAGTAGTTTCACACTTGAATGAAATAGCAATTTTCCCAGAAGTCAATTCTTATTTGCTGCTCTAAGACAGTAGTCCAAACAGGAAGTTGTGGTGTGCAGCTACTGACAAGTACTGTTATAGAGCGGTGAAGATGGTCAAATCAGAAAAGAAAGATTCTATGACATTCATGTTTTACAGAGGCTTTAACCTGAGCCATGTCATACAACAATGACAGCAATCATACAGCTTCGTTAGTATACAGCTGATAAAAAAGCTGTTCAATTTTGTGTTTAACTCAACAGTATCTAATCTCTACCTGTTCAGGTATCGGAGTCAGTATCAGGAAGGATATAATGGTGTCCAAACGTCTCTTTTGGGAAACACCAGGATTCTTCCAAGAGTTGGTCGTCCAAGGACGTATCCACCGTAAAGTCCTGAGTGATGGTGTGGTGCTGAGATGGTCGTCCTCCTGGCAGAGATTTCTAAAAACAATCTAAAACATGTTTTCACTTCATTATCAGTGCCATTATTCAGTTTTTGAAAAAAAGCTATTTTTTACTTTTAAAATTATATCTACAATGCAGTAAAGCATGTACAAAGTGAAGTGGTCTGACCGCTGTCTGAAGCTCTGTATCTGTCGCAACGTTAACCATGAATACCCTGAACACGCTGCTGACCAGCTGGTAAAGGTAAGGCCCTGTTTAACAGAGAAGAGATGAAGTGGTTTAGGCTTTGACGCGGCAGCTCAGGGGGTAGAACAGGTTGTCTATTAATCAAAGGTTGGCTCCACCTGTCCACATGTTCAACTGTCCTTGAGCAAGACATTGAACCGCAGCTGCTCCCAATGGTTTAGTCATCATCAGTGTGAATGTGTTTCATGTGTAAGTGAATGAGAAGCAAACTGTGACACACAGGAGTGCTACAACGATCACTTCATCGATGAGTGTGATTCAAGCTTTGCATGAATGTTATCTGTGGACGATATACACACAGTGTTTTTGTATTTAATACTGATGATGATGCAGGTACCTTTATCGTAGAGCTTTTCAAAATCCAGATTACAAAGAGCTCTACAAAAGGCGAAAGATGAAAACAACAATAAAATAGAAAAAATGTGTAAGTAGCGAAAGACAGAATAATTTCACTCAATTTCAGAAAAATATAAATGTCAGACTAATTTCCAATGTCGGAATAAAATCATGAGAGTTTTGCTGGAGCTGCATGGAGGAGACTCCGGGGTCACTGTCAGCGGTTTGGTATGAGGCCGGTATTAAAACACATAAAGGAGGCAAGGAAAATTATTTCAAAATAAAACAGGAAATCATAAATACAAAGTCCAAAAAGTCATTTTAGGTGCAAATCATGACAATTAAAGCGTTGAGTTACTAACTTTAAATAATAATAATAATAATAATAATAATAATAAGAAGAAGAAGAAGAAGCATGATGTGAAATAATCTTAAAGGGATCTAGTCTTGTAAATAATGACCCTGCAAGATCCCCAGTCTTTACAGAATCTTATAGTATGAGTGTAAAACCTTTGTGACTTATGACACATGGTCTGGTGTCAGACTGAACTCTTTTGAAAGTCACATAGTGTGTGGTCGGCATAGACTGGAACAAGTAGCCTATGTTTTATAGGATGTGTAATCCCTGGCTGGATTATGTATGTACACTACATGTAGTAATGACAGCAGAGTTGCCAGAAGGCGGATGCTGGACGGATAAAACATACGACTGTCGCACCAGGATCACGGCTTCATATCCACAGTGTCATCTGTGGTTTGGTTTAGCCAACAACAGCTCTCTGGTTAAGGTTAAAGGAAGATGTTGATTTTTGTTAGAGGAAGAAACAGGTTCAGTCTGAAGTCACTGTGAACTTCTTTGCTCGCTCAAGTGGAGATTGTTCTGCAAGATCAGATCGGACAAACACGTCGTCCTTGGACATTTTACTGAGTATCAGTGTTTGCAACTTGCTAAGTACGTAGAGTTCTGCAGGAATGAGTCCTAAAACCCAGAAATGAGTTGCATATCAGCTCCTCCTGTTTCCTCGTCCTGAAGTCTCTGGGTTTTCGGTGAGATGACTGAAATAAGGTCTGTGGTTTAAACACAAGCTCGAGACATTTTCACGTTTTATTCTACGATATAAAATACATCAGTTAATATCCCACTCCTGATTTCATGAAGCTTTTACTTCTCAGTTGCGAACAAGTGTCTAAATGAGACTACAGAGGTTGTCGGGGACGTTAAACATCATCACGATGAACATGAAAACAGATCTAATCACCAGTCCACCGTCACAGCCTCGTTGTGTTTCTGCTCGCACTCTTACAAACTGTCAACCTAACATTATCTTTTTTTTTTTTACAAAACGTGTCACTATCCTAAACTAATCTCATTGGCTTTTACTGGAGCGAACCAGGGTGATGCTAACTTCAGGGTTGGCCTATAAAATACATCATCACTGCGGCTCTGTATGAACAAAGTATTATTACTGAAACAAGTCACCTGCTCAAAATCATGTCTATAAGACATTTTTCATGAAATTAAAATGAATAAGAGGTGAAGAAACAATGTTAAATACTGTTTTCATTTTTTTTTCCAGCTGTTACAGAACAGGAAGGTTAGATGCAGGTATGTTGCTGTAAGTGCGAGGTTACAATTACATATTTACTCAAGGTCACGAAGCACAAAATGTTTTTATCAGTATACATGAGCCCATTCGCAATTTAAACAGCTCAATATTTAACTGCAAACTGAACCTGTGTT
The DNA here is from genome assembly GCF_002814215.2 of Seriola lalandi dorsalis. NCBI lineage: Eukaryota > Metazoa > Chordata > Actinopteri > Carangiformes > Carangidae > Seriola > Seriola lalandi. The sequence continues at coordinate 4,693,999 of NW_019525301.1, forward strand.
CAGGTGGCGTAAAGCAGCTCTGCAGTGAGTCACCATCCACCCCACCTCTGTGTCAGTGTTTGTATTTTTATTTTATATATATTTTTGCTTTTTCTTGGTCAATTTTTTTTTCAGCGGAGTTTGTTAAAAGCAAAGCCATGTATTTTCCACAACTGTCACAGTCACATTCATTGTTTTCTTTCTCCAAATTGTTATTGTTCCACCCATGACCCATTTTCTCTCAACCAGCCGCCCCCACACACACCTACACACACGTATACACACACACACACACACACACACACACACATACACACATACAGAGAATAACAAATCTCTGAAATACACACATCACAGGGGATGAGAGCACTTTTATTGTGAGACAAAAAAAACCCCAGAGCTGCAGTCATATGCTGGCACACCCACATGCACACGAGCAGGAACGTGTGACATGTAAACACAACGGGACAAAAACACTTTCTTTTTTTAGACCCTTTTTATTGAAGTGTTTTGTACAATAAATAAGTGTCAAGCAGGAACAGAAACGCTCCTCCTTCATGTGAAGGAGGATGTGAAGAGCACAAGCCACAGCTGAGCAGCAGGGAATTACACAGGAAGAATAAGTAAAAAGAAGAAGGATGAAAATATATAAATGGTCAGATCTGAAAAGTAGTCAGTTTCCCTGCTGTTCAGCTGTATTTAGCTTATCACAGGTGAACATGTCAGTGGGTTTATCACAGCAGCAGAACACGTCCCCTCAGAGGAGGATCCTGCCAGGGTCGTACTGAAACCAATTCAGGCCGGGGATTTGACTCCATCCCAGGCCACCCTGTTAACACAAACCACCAGACTGCTAATTCTGTAGGCTAATCCTGTTTGTTGATGTAACTGGTATCAGACTAGTTAGAAATTCGGCCACTTTGTTCATCTGGAGGGAAAAATGATCCGGATTATGAAATACAAAAACATTGGGGACTGACCGGCAAGTAGCCTGTCTGAATGCTGGTTCTATGTGGTCCACTATGGATCTGTGTGAACCCTCAACCCCTAGGAATACACCAATCATATCACATACACATGTACAAGACGAGACACACAAAACTGTTAGCCTACGCTTTTTAGAAAGAGAATGAGATACAGTTAGCTCAAATGTTCAAGCATCAGAAGTACCATAAAACTTCACACACATATTCACTGAAGCTCAGCACAAGCTGTGTGTGTGTGTGCGTGTGTGTGTGTGTGTGTGTATTTTGATTGACCCAGTCCCTCGTTGGCGAACATGTCGCCGCTTACTTTGTAGCATTTAGCTGCGTCTGTGGCAGCTGTCTTTGTTATTCTCCCTCTCTCTGCTCCATCTTTCTTTTTCTTCTCACTATGACGACGACGTCATGGAGACGTTGCCCGCGTCGAGAATGAGAGTTGCTTCTGTTGCGTGGACTCTGAGTCAAGTTGTATGTTTACGGCACCAAAACAACCCTCGGGCCTCAAGGAAATGTCGCGGTGCTCTCAGCGGGCTGTCCACATGTGGAGCTAGGGAAATGAGGGGAAATGAGGGGAAATGAGGGGAAATGAGGGGAAATGAGGGGAAATGAGGGGAAATGAGGGGAAATTCACCGTCACTGCTCCTTTTTGACCACAGTGGGCGCTGTTTCGCAACTTTACATACCAATTTACACACTGATGAAATATTGTTGATCTGTGTTTCTCATCTGACCATAACTGAAACTATTAGCTTACTATTGGCTATTAGCTAACTAACAGCCTTTTAACAACATTAGTAAACATTGGCAGTTTAAAGAGTTGTCTTTTGTGTAAGTCCCTTTATTGTATATCTCAGTCATTTTCAGAATTGTTGCACTTCTCAACCCTATGTTTTCATTTTTTGTTGGTGTGCCTACCCTGTTGTTTACATCTGCATTACATGCTGTGCCTCTAGAGGAACTTTTGCCAGAAACATAATTCATAAAGGTTCATTGCCAGTGCATATATCAGGGCCTGCACCTTTGACACTGGCTGCAGTGAGAGCAGAGCAGAGTCAGTCCTCCATCAGTACAGACACATAACTCCAGTGCACTGAGGAGCAGTTAGACAGAGTTTACAGCCCAACAGTCAACAATCAATAATTTCTTAATGTTCTCATTGGATTGTATGTGATTTTACTGTTGGTGATACATATACATATATAAATACACACGTGTACTAAATGGAAATAAGTCTAGGACTTCATTGTGTTATCGTGAACATAGATATATTTAATAACAGAGGTTACCTGTACAAAACTAAAAATATAAATGGCAATAGTCTGGTGTTGACTCAACATGCATCAGCTCCGTATCGCTCTTGACCATGAACTGGTTTAAACATCTCATCATCTATTACTGCACTTAAAGGTCCATATAGTATAAAGGTAGATGTGCATGTGTTGTTTGATTTTAGATCAGCTCTAGCTTCTATATTAATACTGTGAAAGTATCAAAGCCTCAGTCCACAGAGAAATGCACACAGCCTGTATTCAGAAACTGAGCCTTAAAACCAGCCGTCAGGACTTCTGGAACTTTGTGATGTCGCAACAAAACAGTCACCGCTCTCAGCCACGCCCCAAGCCCCACCCACCTGGACCATCCATCCAACCTTGCAGGATTGGGCTTCTTTGAGTGTTTACCTAGTGATTGTTTTTGGTTTTTAAAACCACAAATATATCTTCTTATGGATCAACATTTCAAATAAAACACAGGAGAAGAGGAAAATATAGAGCTTTAAATACAAAATGACAGAAAACATTAACGTATGCACCCACACGCAATACAGTTTCTCTACTAAAGTACAAAAACACATTAAACACATTCAAAAAACCTGTTTACTGGTTGGAAATTTTGTATTATCCCTGTAACCACATGTACTGGTTAGGTTAAGTAGTTTAACTAGCCCCGTTATTGGTTTATTTCTGCTGGCAGAGCCGAACTTTTCAGCCTACCTGAACAGGTCTCTACACACTGATAAAATTCCCAACTTCAGATACACAAAACACTATTTACTGGGACTGGCCTAGCTTAACTAAACATCTTACTGTGACTCGAGCTAATGATAGCTGTTAGCACTTTTAATGGCCTGTGAATTGTTCATGGTAAACACTTGTGCTAATCGTTTTCACTTCCATCAGGCTGTGAACCATCTTATATGCATAAAGTATTTCTTAACCAGTCTCCAGAGTATTCTGCTGTGTCTGTGTTACCTGGTGTCCTCTCTCTCACTGTGTCAAATTCACAGGTAAACAGGCAACACCATTACAACACAGGGTGTGAACTGGCTGTTGTGTTGTTTCCTGTAGGGATGCGATATTTTGAAGCTGAGATTAAACCACACTGAACTACTAGGCTGCATTAAAGCTACAGAGACCGGACAATTGAAATGAGAGATTCCACCAAACTTCAGCCTCACATTAAGGCTGATAGCTGATTCTTTTATTTGCATTATCTGCAGATAATCTTTTCCATCCTCTCAGCTCTGATGCATTTGTCAGCCATGGAACTGGCTGCAGTGTTTGTGCACGGGCTTCAGCACTGAGTTGTTTGTTTGTTTTAATTCATTATTAACACGAGTGGATGATGGATTTAGGTTCACAGGATATTACAGTTCTCATCATGAGGACGCTCACCTGAAGTTCCAGTAATGAACAAATTGTGCAATCATGTTATTTGCAAGACTAATGGTTAGACGGAGTCCAGTTTGTGTGCACTGAATGTGTAACTGTGCAACTGTTTCAGAATTTGAAAGGTTGGTAAACAGCTTTTATCTGCAGCCTGAATGTTGGATACAGAAAAATGAAATTAAGTTAGTGGCTACTTGTATATAATACAACACTGATAACCACATGAGGGACTTGATCATATGGTGTTTTGATATAATTAGACAAAGATAGAGAGAATCACAACCCATAATTCTACATTACAGTGCTCATAGGCAGCCATTTATCATCCATCCATACCATAAAGATCCTGCATCAAACCAGCAAGAGAAAGGAAACAAAAACTGTATCCTTGAGTCTTTTGGGGGGGAAAGAAATCTCAATACAGTGACACATGAAACATCCTCAGGCACACACAAACACAACCACACATGACGGTGCAGTGCACTTTCTCCCCAGCCTCAGATATGTTCTCCCAACAACTGACTTCTACTTCGAGTGTGTCTGCAGAGAGTCAACATCAGCTGTTTTAATAGGTCATAGTCCACCATGAAATCTGGGGATTTCGACAGGCTTAGCAAGCAACACGACCAAACGACTCGGTCAGGACACACTCAGTCTACAAGTAATCTCTTGTCTTTTTTCTAGTGCAACATGAAAAATGACCTTAAAACAAAACAAACTAATCCTGCAGTTTATTTTCATTCTTCTGGTCTCTTCACCCCCTCCCTGCTGCTCCTGATTATTTTCATCCAATTTAGAAATAATTATGACAGCCGGTAAGAGAGGGGACGAGCATGATACAGAAATACTCAGCACCACAGTGGCGACGGCAGCCATTTTGCTTTTCATGCTTCTCGTCCATTTCCCTTCCACTGGTGAGTGTCTATAGTGGAGGCTAAGCTGTGTGTTGAGGTGCTCAGAAAGTCATTATGTAGGTCCGGGTAATGGGAAGGCCTGGGGAAAGTGTGCAATAAGAGAGAGTCGGCTTATCTCCCACCTAGACTGGCCTGAATACCATTAATTACCTGTTCCCTGTGCCTGCCTCAGCTCTCTCTGTCTCTCTGTGGAGGCCTCTCCTCCCCACTCTGAATAGAAGTGATTTTTTTCTTTTCCAACCCCCCCCCAACACCACCACCACCACCACCACCACCACCACATCCACTATCACACTGTCCTTCCTTTACCCTACACTTATCTAAGCTCATTTGATTCAATGAGGCTTCGGATTCTAACCGATAATACAGAATGTTTCACTCCAATAATTTGTTTGGATTCCTAATCAGCTATCAGACGGGCCCTCAGGACAGACGTGGTGGTCAGCTGGTTAGTGAGTAGGATAATCAACAAGTCTTTTATATCTTGATCACAACATAGGTTGATGTCAGTGCCTTTTAAATCACCTCAGTGATTTCCAGGTTTGGTTGAGTTTGGGAAACATTATTTGCTTAAAATGTGGTCAGCAGGTGCCCCATATGTAGAGGCTACAGTCCTCGCTGCAGTCGGCCCCGGTTCAAATCCCGCATTGGGAGGCCCTTTACTGCATGTCATTCCCCCTCTCTCTGCCTTCCCTATTTCCTGTCTCTCTCTACTGTGCTATTATAAAGGCATAAAAAGCCCCCCCCCCCAAAAAAATGTGGTGAGTTGGTGATAGCATGAGAACAGCGACCCCTGGTGTCCAGGTCAGACACTTTGAATTGTTGTAGAGGTACCTGTAGATGGCAACAACAGAAGAGTGAAGGCCGAGTTCAGAGTGTCGTTATGGCAACTAAAATCCCAGGTTAAGACATGGGAAAGATGTTGGTTAATAAATACGTTAACAGACACTTAATTGCAGGTTAATGAATGAAAATCTGACCACCCCTTCATACTCTATCTCTGCTGCACATTGGACAAATCGTGAGTCGATTGTGGTCATGGTTAAAATAAACCAGTGTCGACTGGTGCTAGGAGATGAGATGCCAACAGAAATCACCTGTGTCAAAGTCAAACCCTTAGTGCCTCCTACAGTCCACTCAACACACAGTAGTAGAGGCACCTTACAAGGTCCTGGCAAAAGAAGGAAGAGAAAGAAAGAAAACTATGTGTTGACTCATACCACTGACAACTTTAACATGGCAAGGCAAAGAGGAATGATGATGTTGGCGCCATCCACCATGTCTCTTGGCCAAAAATTGAATCCATGATAACCTTATTTGACACAATAACAAATCATTGCGGGGTCTGATCTTGGTACAAGAAGTGTTGTCGTGCCTCAACAACACATGATTACTTCCTCCTTTGCTTCCCAACTTCTGATATTCAGGTGAACACAAAAGGGCATTTTTCAGGAGAGCGTAAACATATTGTACGTTTTGAACAAGTGACAGCTGTTGATTATCTGCTGAAGGTCCAGACAAGATCTCTTGATCTCATAACGGGCAGATTGACGGTTTAGATATTCATGACCCCCAAGGATGAATCCTAAAATCTTTAGTGACCTTGGGTTTTCGTCCAGAGCCAACATCAGTACAAAAATATAACTTGTATACGAAAACATACTTTACTTAAATATAATTAGCATATGGCAATTTAATCTGCAAAACATTCATACTCCAAAGAGGATGAGCCCATTTCCATTTTGGAAATTTTCAATAGTGCAACTCTCAGGACAGAATGCTAACTCTGTGCTCAAGATACTGAATCTCATAATTTTAATATAACAGGCAGATTGCCATGACATTTTCTGAGCACGTTCATACTGTCAAATGGACAAACTCTGTCTTTTCATTGGCTCTTTGAACTGAATTTTAGAGAAACCCAGAGGGAAATTATTTTAGCCCAATTATTGGCAAAGGATCGCAAAGCAAGAATCACCATGGTGTTCATTCAGTCTAAGATATTTATATTTTGATTTGATATTAACATTGTAGTCTTTCTAGGAAGCTGGCAGGACCTTAGATTTTTAAACTTGTTTTACAAGATAACTCCTGCCTCCCAGTCCTCCTAAATATTGTAGTTTCTGCTAGCCTCTGAATAATCACTGATGAGAAGGAAAAAATCAAGCTCATCTGAAGTCAGAGGAGGGCTTCCATATCGCCTGCATATTTCAGGACAGCAGAGAGGGAGGTTTGGGCTGATGGCTGTCTATCACAGCCTCAGCAGGAGTTTTGATGGACCTCGGGTCAGCCACTTCTGCCTGAGCTCTATGTCTGTCTGATAATAGAGAAGAGACACTCTCAGACCATATGCAAACTTTTACCTTTACTGTGTCATTGATAGATGGATTTTAGAGAGTATTTTAGATCTAATGTTTGATATGAATTCTGAAAAAAGAATGAGAAGTTATCCTTTTGAAATGATGAAGCCATCTAGTGATTCACCTTTTGAACCCTCTGAACACCATTTACATCACAGCTCAGTCAAATTGAAACATACAGATATCATACATAAAATCACAATGTCAACATGTCTTATCAGGTACACAATTTCCCATGTTAGTCACATCATAGTATCATGCTAACATTCGCTAATTAGCATCAAAGATGAGTTTGTAACAAACTGTGTTTGGAACACAAGTGAAGGTGAGGCTGTGGGGAATGTCATTAGTTTCACAGGTAGTGGGTCATTAACTAAAGTATTGGACACACTGAAACTTTGATCTGATGATCGCTGTAGAAGAAGAGTCAGGACACAACTGATGTCATTGGGATTTATCTTTCGGGGAGCACCATTTGAGGAAAGTCTTTACAAAGATTCCAATCTGGCACCAGACATCAATCGAGACATTGGCAGACGTTGGGGTTTGGTCGCCATACCTCAAGACTGGAATGTCGGTACTCACGTTGGCATGAGAAATTTTTAAGATATTGGATTGTGGTTACTTAACAACACAACTTAAACAAAATATCATTGTGAGCTGTTATTTTATGTAAATACATCTACATTGTTGGCAATACACTGAATTTTGGTCACCCAACATCACAACCTCCACTCAACCAAATATGGCTAATGACATTGGTGGGCAGCTGTGTGCCTGCTGGGTTCATGGTTCCTCTAGTTCATTCTGAACGACAGTGGTGGATCAAACTGTCTGAACGATGTCAACTCTAGAAAGAAGTCGGTGTCAGTTTGTGTTATTTTCAGATTCTTCTTGTGCTTTGTCAGTGATGCGATCAAATCCTTTCCTAAGCAATATTCTAGACAACTTGCTGTCAAAACGTGCCGACAAATGATTACTATCTGTTCTTTTTTCATTAGCATGCTCTATCCTTGTGACTTCCGGTGGATGTCACTGCACTGAATACTGGAACACTCTCTTGCCTATTTCAGCTTAGTCGCTACAGATGGTGTCAATTCTGGTGTCAAGACATTTTGTTTCCAATAACCTGAAATTATGGTGCAAATCAATCTCTCTGTCCTCTACACTTGTGTATCAAAAGCAGGAATGACATTCAGAATATCTGCATGTTTCCACATCATTTCTAAATGTTTTAAGTGCAAAAGGAAACTGTCTTAATCTTCTAATTCTTTCTCTGCTCTTTTCTCTTGCATGTGCCGTGATGATTTCTTCACAACAGGTAAAACGGAACTTTTAATATATTTTTGTATGACAGAATTTGTTGAGTTGAATAGTGAATGACCAGCTGTTGTTTAGCCATTAACAGTGCAGCCAACTCCCATTCATAACTGTTATCAAACATGACTGGTGTTGCAGGCTGGTGATAATCTGTCTTTTTTCTGAACAAACACCATAAACAGTAAAACAAACCCTGAATGTATCGTGCTTATAATTTTCAAAGCCTGATTATATCTTATTCCTCTGCGCCACAATGAGTTTCATGGTTCTCCGGAGCGGTCAAATGAATGCACAAAACACAAGGCTGACACGGGAGGCTGCTGTCTTCTCCATTTCAAACCAATAGCAACCTTTGTTTGTTTTATCCAAGTCTATTCCATAACCTTAACTGTGTGTTTATTTTATTTATGACAACAAATGTCCAGTATTGGTCGTATCACGGGGTAGGGACAAACAACCTTTATGGTTGTTCAGTTTGGAGGACTTCAAATTAATCTTCCAGTGAAAACAGTCGCCAACAACTGCACCAGTTCCCCCTGTCAAAGTAACATTTGTACACACACTTTGTATCTAATTTTTTGGCAACTTGGGGACAGCAAAACAAGCTGAAAACACAACACTTAGAAAACATGTTACCAAACACTAGCCTGGTTACATATCCTGGACTTATGCAGCAACATTATCATTCATTCAGAATGTCCAGTGTTCAGGAGGAGCATGAGCAGCTCTGTTTTGGTCTCCACCAACTCAAAATATGTGGCTCTTCAGCTCCTGGATACTCTTCTATGTTGATTAGTTACTTGCTAACTTTTTGCAGTTTGCTGTTTGTAGCTGGGCAGGTAGAGTACATTGGCTTCATCAAAGTTTTTGGGTTTGGAATGGTTTAAATTATTTCTAAAAACTGGAGGAAAGAAAGTCCACAAGTCTGTCAATATCTTGATGTTCTGTAGTTATCAGTAGTTATTACTCCATTATTACATACGCACTCACTTGGCCTTCATTCCTGATGTCAACTACAACTACTATAATGTTTTGTGACTGTATCTTACACAGTTTTAACGCTGTCATGTTCACAAACACCTGCCACCTCAGTGGTAGTTCCTGCTACAGGAGTTGTCTCCAGGAGCACATTTTGCCATGATGGGGTAAATGTTTACAAGTGTTTTATGTACAGTTGGTGCTTTATGGGAATCTTTGGGACGATATTGGCTTAAGTTAAAAGGATTTTCCACATCCAGATGTTCAGCAGGGAACATCTGGATGTGGAAGGTGGATAAAGCCCATATTATTTCTCAACTACTGCACCATCAAGGACTAAACTGATTTTAAACTTTGATTTCCAGGACAATCAGCCTCAGCAAAAATGTTGCACAAGCCCAACTTGTCCAAGTGACATTAAACAGGTTGTTCAGACTTATATCATTATTATAGAAAGCACCATGACAGTGCATGTGAAGTTCCATCCTCTTAGGAAATTTGGCCCAAAGTGGTAAGAATCAGCCCTGGTGACGTATTTATTCCTCTAACATGTCTACTGAGTGATTTCAGGATAAGACTGAAATAATCCCATCTTTATGTAAGCTTTCATATGACTGCTCTGATTCTTTTGAGGGTTTTGTGTGTATCCATAAAACTGCCATATTAGCAAATACGAATTTTAATAGGTGTTCATGTCACCAGAGTGATGAACAAGCGTTTGGCATCTGGAAGGCAGCAGTCTATATTGATCAACAGAGTCTCTCTTTGGATCTCATACATTAGTTTGTCAAAAAAGCCTGTCATAGCCTCAGACGCCACCTCTGTTTAGTGTTGCTCACTGGCAAATTGACAATGACAAGGCTGACAGAACCTGATGAGACTTTTAGCTCCTCTTTCAAAGGACCCTGATGTAATAACTTTGACTTTTTTTTCCCTCTCATCAGTTTCCCAAGGTTAAATCTCTATTTGTCTCCAGTTTGTCTTTCCAAAATTTTGGCATGTGCCGTTCACAGGCAGAAGGAATGGTACTCTAACACACATACACACTCCTAGGTTTTCTTTACTATTGGTTTTTTCCTCAGTAAATTTCAATGAGGCACTTGACTTATTTTACACACACACACACACACCCACACACCCACACACCCACACACACACACACACACATACACACACACACACACACACACAGAAAAACAATAATTAGCAGACACCAACTTAGCGTGTATGTGTTAATTAAAAAGAATATGTTTCCATTTCCGCGCCTCATTATCTCCTCTCTCAGTTCTGGTTTCCCTCTCTGGACCTCACCATTTCTAGACTTAGCCTTTCTGCCAATTAGCTTTTAATGTCAACTAAGTATCTTTGTCAGCCTGGGTGATAATTCACTCTGACTTTCCCTGAATATAGCAAACACACACACACACACACACACACACACCATTTTCCTTTCTCCAGCTCCTTTTTAGTCCACTGAGAATTTTAAACGACCAGACCCATATTATTACATGGTTTAGCTCATTTGCTTAATTACAGGTGCAACTCTAAAAACCTTGAATGGTTCAGAGGTGGTACGAGGTCCTGGATGCCAGGGATTTGATATTTGCTGGGTTGGAGTTGTTGTTGAGCTACTTTCTAATGGTCTTAAGAAAAGAATTTTCATCTTTTAATTGGACTATTCTACACTTCAAGGCTTGCTTTTGTTTCATGTCACTTAAGTAGCCTATGCAATGAAAATCAACTGGCTAACACTTTCTAAAGATCCGTAATAGTGGACAGCCTGTATTGAACGTTTGTCAAAGACGTGTTTTCTTTGCGTGGGATTGTGTGGATGGTGAAGGTTTAGCATTGACAGAAAGTGTCCCTGTCAGTGTGATTGTGTAGATGTGTTCATGTGTAAAGACTGAATGATTCTCCTGCCTCAAGGTGTTGTAAACTCAATGTGCGATCGCTTCGATGTGTGAGAGTCCAGCTGCAGATTACCTACACTTCCTCAAAAATGAGCTATGTGGAAACAACAAGAACTGTGATGTTGGGCTGCTTTGTTTTTTTTACTGTTAAAGCTTTTAGAAGCATTTCATTACCTCACATCTCCTCTCTTTGTAAACATACACAATCTAATCAGTACTTAACCTTTACAATCCCTCACTCCCTCCCTCCCTACTCACGACAATCTACTGTCTAGTACTCTGCGCCTTTCCTCTTGGGGATTTGAAAATATTATTGTCTGGCATTTTACGATTCTTTTAATTGTTTCTGGTAATTCTCATAATTGTTTGTTGTCTTACTTTGATATTTTTCATATGCCTAAAAAGAGGCCTAGTGAATGTTGGCAGCACATTCTTTAGATAACATAATAAATGTGTTTGAATCAAGTGTGGTCCAGCATGTTTGGTGTGGACGTGACCAGGACCACCACAGTGCCTGCAGATTACTGACTATGAAACATGGAGGTGGTGGTGAGCTGGTATGAGGATGAATGAGAGGTGAGGTGCAGGAGAGATGGTACAGTGAATACAAAAGTAAAGAATACTCCCAGTCTCAAGAAACCTGGCAGGAGGAGAATTTGCCAACATGTGACAATGATCCCAAAGACTGTGAAAATGAAACAAGAGCTTTTAAAGAAGGAAAAAGTTAAAACTGTGAGCTGGCCAAGTTTGTCCCCTGACTTGAATCAAATTTAAAGGATAAGGTGGAGCAACAAATTCCCTTCAGCAAAGAGCAACTGAAAAGAAAAGCAGAACATTTCTCCACAGATTTGTACGACTGCTATCATCCATGAATCTGTCATCAAAAATAAAGGCCAATGTAAAAAAAGAATAGATTCTCACTAATGAAGGCTGCACTGTTTTTTTGTTGCAGTTGTTTTTAATATGGACCTTTTCATTTCAATTTTAATTTCAGATTAATTGTCCTCATTCATCTTGTGCTTTGGCTAAAAACAAGTAAAACTATATCACATGGACTGAACTTTTAATTACTTAACATTTTAGTGATATTGATCAGCGGTGTGCTCATTTGTGTTGTTTACTTTTGTCCTGGTCAATTTATTTGTCCTATATCAGAATTTTCCTCAAACATCACCACACATCCTGATCATATTACCATTACCTCACTCGTGTTTCAGAACCCATGTAAAGTGGCAGCTAAAGAACATGTTGCATCACACCCTTTACAGCAGCTGACTGTGATGCTACGAACTGCAATAGAGCTCAGACTGAGGAAAATGTAAAACACGACATTAATCTTCATTAAACCTGATATTCTCTTTGATATCGTCGGCCATGGTTGGGATGTTTTATTACGAGTCCCACGAGAGCTGAAGAGTAGTGTTGTACAACTGCACAAAATGAACTCCATTATTTTTTACAGTGACGTTGGTACTTCTCTGCATCTGTGTTACAAAAGTCAGCATGATGGGGGTTAAAGATCCAATCCTTTGAAATCTGGTGCAGTGTGTACAGTACATAGAGCTGCTAGAGAGAGCAGAGCTGCAGTTTCCATTCAACATAACTGTTTTGCTTTCTGCAGTTTAGTAATTTGATGCACAAACACTGCACGACACATCAGGCTACTGTTGCGTAGGTGCTACACCAGTCATTACACCAGCACAGTAAAGCCTATCAACTATATGTAAATCACCACACTGCTGAGACTACGCTGTTGAACACACCATGAATGTTGATGTGTCATTGCGATCAGAGCCTGTGAACCGTAGCCTGCACAACAAAAACAATCGCATACACTAGACTGACAGAAGTCTGAGGTCTCCACTGTAAGTCTATCTTTCTCCGGTCTGCAGCCTCCATCTTATTCAGGTCTTGTTTTTCTTTTTCCTGCTCTTGCAGCTCTTGGTTTTATACCATAGATACTGGTTCTCATAGGTAGAGTCCATCTTCTTTAATCTTAAGACACACCACACACACACACACAAACACACACACACATTAGGATCTCTACAGATTATGTGAACGGACCTTTGCATATTACGTGTATGTGTAAGCTGTACCTGAGGCATGACCAATTCTGCATCAGCTCTTTTAACCAATTTGAGAAAGTCTTTCCTTCCAGTGTTTGTAACACTTGTTCCGTGCTTGTGCATGTGTGAATTCTCTCATTATTAGCATGTGCCAGGCAGTGTTAGTCGGTCCTGCTGGGAGGGCCACACTGGGAGTCTTGGCCTTCTTCGTGATCACTCTCTTGCTCACCTCATTAAGTTGCCACCTCCAACTCAATTATTCACACCATTTAGCACTTAGTCAGTCCCCCATTCTGTCTCCAGCTCTCTCTCTCTCCGTCTCTTTCCCTCTGTCTCTCTTTCTCACCTTTTCCTCACCATGCTCTTTATTTTTATCTCGCTCTCATATTCGTTCTCAGTCTTCATTTTAGTGCCACTGGAAGTTATTTTAAACAGTTATTTTACATAACACGGGTTTATAAGAATCACTTATGTTCAGAATGAACATCTTGTTCTTGTTCTGCTGTCATTAGACTTCAGAGATCATTTCATCACTTCACAAGTATTTTCCAGTAATACCTGCCCGTGCCTGCAGACATTGGCCTGCAGTGGCCTTGCTATTCTTCTACACTGTGCTTGTAACTCTTTTCTGGTTTTCAGTGAGGGCTCAAGGGATGTTTCCCACCAACAATAATGCAGCAAAAATAATGCACAGTGCTGTGTTGAGGCAGGCATGTTGCCACAGGGTACAAGTGTAGAAGAAGAAAAATGAAACAGCAAGTCCAGTTTGAGGACCTGAGACAAACCTGAAAACTTTATTGCAGTAACGAGTTCTCCATTGAATGATGGTTATGTAAACAGCAAATTAGCACAACGCTACAAGCTACCCACTCTCTGTACAGATAAAGATATTGTTCAGCTAACATGGTGTGTTGCTGGGTGATGGGGTGCCACACAATTCTCTTATTTCTTTGTTTGTTGCTTTTTTGCTAGAGTCCTTTGAGGGTAACCGTTACAACAATGGTCTTTTACAACACACACTCACACAGACTGCTGCGTCAGATTGAAAACTCTGACTGTGAAAGAACTGAAAAATTGAACTTGATTGCTATTGTTTTGGTCCGCAGACCTTCATCAGGTGAAGACTTGGATCTTCACCTTGATTATGATTTGAAGGGCGAGAGCGGGATCTTTTGATTTTCTGAACACTGGAGTCAATACGACCATCACTGAAATGAGTGACACCTGTATGTTTTTGCCATAGCACTGATGTTGGTCTTAAATATTTTCCTCTTCTTCTGTGTTTAATATGAAGTGTTGATCCATAAGAAGATATATTTGTGGTTTGAAGAACCAAAACCATCTCAATGTAGTTTTACATCTTCTCTCTCAGGCTTCTCTCCGGAGCTCTAGTAACAACAGGTCAGTGAGCCAATCAGAAGAGATGATTGACTGACTGTTTTCTGAGTGAACCAATTAAAATATTGCAGATTTTCAGGTAAACACTCAGAGAAACCAAATCCTACAAGGTTGGATGGTGGGTACAGGTGGGTGGGGCTTGGGGCGTGGCTGAGGACGGTGACTGTTTTTTTTTGTGACGTCACAAAGTTCCACAAGTAGTCCTGACGGCTGGTTTTAAGGCTCAGTTTCTGAATACAGGCTGTGTGCATTTCTCTGTGGACTGAGGCTTTGATACTTTCACAGTATTAATATAGAACCTAGACCTGCTTTATAATCAAAATATGCATGGACAGAGACCTTTAGACTGTATGGAGCTTTAATCCATGCCCCGGTTAACAACCCCTCCAGATTCACATTTGTCTAATGAATAAATGCAAATCTTAGCTTGTTTACTGGCTCGTGGTAGTCATTTGGATGATCTTGTAGTGTGTGAGGGTTCAGGACTTTCAGATTATTTCATACAGTATGTAACCTGACGTTATAATAGTCAGAGGATAACTTATTATTATTATTGAGTTCTTTTTTTTGTTTGTTTTGCAGACACATGCAAATGAGGCCATATAAATGTGAGTGGCCTACCCATAGAAAATCTACTGTATTAGAGATTATACTAATTCTTGTAATGCAGTTTATCATTGATGGGGTATTTTATGAGTGCAAATGATCATGGACTTCCCACATTAAATTTTTCAGTATGGGATTCTTGCTTTTTGTTTTGCCTTCACGACTCAACCTGATAAATCTCAGAATACCCATCAGGCAGTGTGTGATGCCTGTTGTGTCCCTAGTATTAATAAAGAGAAAACTGCGAACAGACTCTGCTGTCCAAGCAGAGCAAAATAGATCGCTGCTCGGAGGTTTCTGTGTCCCATAACCACCGGCACTGGCCTCAGCCGTCGTCAGAAGCCGGCCAATCAAGCGTGGCGCACGGTGGCCACGCCGACACAGATGTTGACCAAGCTCATTAAGTAAATGGGCCTAAAATTGATTTCAGTCAATACCCTATTCTCAGTGAGGATGTGCATCTACCGATCGAAAGCAGGCTCCAGGGGACCGGGCTAACAGCTTGAATAAATGCAGCATGTGGGCTTTCAGATAATGCCAGTCTTTGCAAATGCTTACGGGGATTAGTTTGACTTGAGTTTAGCTATTTAGGGAGCTAATGTCGATTCCCAGCAGAGGGTTACCTTTGAGATGAAAACAATTGACTGTGGCTACAGCCTATTACACCTACCAGGTTACTCTGTATGTCTGCTGGTAGCTCTGTCCATATACATTACTGTGTTTACTCTATTTCTTTCCAATCGGCATCATCTGTGTATAACCAAACTTGGCACTGGAGGCTCCGGTGAGATTCACCCCTAAGCAAATGGAGACCTGTAAAACCCTCCATAGGAGCAAATATGGCAATAAGAGCCTCCATCTTGCCATCCAAGGACATCCGGCTAGCCATCAGATTTAATGCACTGGTCCAACAAGACTTTCCTCCACTAGGTCCCCCTTCCTCATCTATGGACACCACAGGGCAAACAGCTGGACCGGCTCCTCAGAGGAATCCTGCCTTCCACCAACAGTTACTCCAGCTCTGTGGTCATAGGTGACTCCATGTGCAGGCATTGTGTAAGACAGAGTTTATTTTCCCAGGGTCTGCAGTGCACCCACAAGTTCAGAAATCCGGGAGTTATCCTTGATTCAGATATGAGCTTTTCTAAACATTTTAGAAAAAGTCACCAAATCAGCTTTCTTTCATATCAGGAATATTGACAAGATTAGATCATTTCTTGTATTCAGTGATGCACAAATGTTCATTCATGCATTTGTCTCTAGCCATCTAGCTTACTGTAACTCATTATTTGCCAAACGGCCCCAGAAATCTATCAACCGCAACCAACTTGTCCAAAAAACTGCAGCCAGCGTTCTTACAAGAACTACAGAATATGAGCCCATCCCCTGATCTGGCCTCATTGCGCTGGTTACCCGTGGTGTTCAGAACTGACTTTAAAATTCTACTGCTTCTTTTTAAATCACTAAGCTGCCTCGCTCTATCTTATGGACCTCCCCACCTCTTTCACCCCTGTTTTGCTCTCAGCCCCCAGGGTAAGGCTTGAGACAGAAGGTAGTAGGGCATTTGCTGCAAGGATTCCTCAACCTAAACATGTGTTTATAATCAATCATACAATTCTTTAAATAGAATGACCAAGGATAAAGGTCAGACACAAACTGTTAAAAACCTGTTTGGTGGATGTGAGAATGTAGGTAGCATACATTATGCTATTTTTATTATATTTTTTAGAGATAGTAAATAATTTTTCATCAGTCCTGCTCTGCTCCTTTTGCTCTCTAGAGTCCAGCGGAACTCTTTCAAACACCGAGGCATGGTTAATTAAGTCACATTATCAGCTGGCCTAATTGGCCATGATACTATCAGGCCCCAGGGATAGTCTACCCTCTGGTAAAATTCTCAAGTTTGTACTTTTTCTCAGAGGAACAAGCGAGTAAGAAGTAAGTCATTACACAAGGCAACAGTTTCCATCTAAAATGTTTTTTCACCCACTTCAGTTCTGGCTGGGCAGCACACATTTAATCCACGTGTTCGCAATTTGATCTACGCTCAGGAATGGCTACTGTACCGCTGTGCTACCACTGAAGGCTGAATCAGTTCCCTCTGAATATATTGCCAAATGTTCAAATTACCACAGTGGAACTAAGGGTTAGGACAAACATTGTAATGTAACTGTATGTTTATTTGGGATTGCCACATTTAGAATGTTTTTTCCTCTGAGAAACATGGTTATTTGGCCAATTCTGTACAATACAATATAATATGTTGTGAATACTCACTACATGTAGGGTGTGGGACCTTTGAATAGACATAGATTGTGCAAAAGCTATACTGTTGGTGCTGGAGGAAAGGCCACAGGATTACCAAATCAAAAGGGTTCCTACTCTGCAAACCATGAATATGTGCAGTAAATGTCACAGGAAGTGGACCATGAGTAATTCTGTGGGCAAAACTGAAAATGTGGCACAGTTATAACACCAGCAAAGCTCATGCACTCACCAAAATTGACATAGATCTTGTCAGGAAAAAGACTGTTCTCCACAAATTTAAATCTAAACTACCAATAAGATTTTGATATTTTTTGTGTATAAAAGTAGAAGATTTTTACCTGATATTGAAGCTGCAGGAAAGGTCAGGGGTTCATGAATGCTGTAGAGACAATCAATATCTACGACTAATTTCATGGAAACCTGACATAAGGTATCTTGTCATGGTCATGGTCAAGGCCCTGGACAGACAGGTGAACAGATTGACTGATAATGCCGTCATCAAACCTTGAGACAAGCTGAGGTAAAACAGATCAGTCCATGTGTTGGCCCTAAGTCATCACCATTGAATCATTAGCATGTTTCCATGTAATTGTCAGGTGAATTTGGTGCAAACTCTTGAAATGTCACAAAAAAAGAAAATGAGAATTAGGCACATTTCCATCATCTGGTATGGAGCAAATAAACAAGGCTGCGTAGTGTCATCAGAAGGCGGAGGTATAGGCTTCATTACACATGGCTGTATTAAACAGAAGAAGAAGTAGAGGTTGTGAATTGGAAATAAAAGAAGTTGTTTGCCAAGTACCAAAAAACCTCTAAGAAGAAGAAGAAACAAAACCAGTCGTCTTGGCCATGTGATGGAGGAAAATGGAAACAAGGCTTCAGGATTTTCTCTCAGTTGGGTAAATTGTAATTACTCTTTCATGTGAGCTAATATTGCCCATGTTTCATGCTGTCTGGAGACATCAAGTGAGTTAAATGAAAAAGTTTTTTTTTTTTTTTTAAATTTTGCCATTTCTATCATCCTTTTCTAAAGCGATGCTTAAAAATACATTGATGGAAACAAGACTATTGAGTCCATTTGCTCCCCCTCCCATCCTTACCAAGAGGTCGTCTCTGCAGATCTTCAGAGAGGTCTGCTGCTCTCGCTCTGGGATGTTCCCGACGCGTCTGTCCTCTGTGGCTTCCTCCCTTTACGCGAGTTGAATCTGCTACATTGTCATATTCAGGCAGCTGTTATGGGTGGGCAGTGTGTTACAATAAACAACTTCCCCCCCCTTCCTTCTCTATACATTACATGGTTCCCAGGGGACATTTGCGCAGGGCTCTGGCAGTAAACACGCTTCATTACAGTCTTTTATTTTCAGGCGGCAAAGACGCATCCAAATCAATTCCTGCTTGCCCTTTGATCTGGCGTGCCAGAGCTTGTACGCCGCCGTACATTTTACAGAGGCACTAGCGTAAGGCCCTTGAGAAATGAAGCTGACTGTGTTACAAAGATGACAGCACAATGCGCCTGTTATTATCAGTGGAGTCTCGGTTTGTGTTCTTGTTGTAACACAAAAATGCCCTTGCACTACTTTTTGTGTTATCTTCCCTAAGAGGATACAAGCAGTGTCTTTTATTTATTATTTCTTTAGCTGCCAGTTTAGGTATACTGGTGAGAAAATTGAGGGGGGAAAGACCAGGAGGATGAGAGGAAATAGTAGAATGTATAAACAAATCATTTTGACTGCGCAGAAAATAGAAAAATGTGAACACTTTACACCACACTTACACTTATACCATATGAAAAAAAAAAAAAAAATTCAGCTTTTCTCATGTGTTGTAAATGTACTACTCAGATTCAAGAATATTAAACTGGGTTACCTGCCAAAAGGAGGTTAGGAGTCCCCGAAGTAAATGTACAGGAAGACATGAGAGTATGAAAAAAAAGGATAGAAAGGGAGTTAGAGCAAGAACTGGTGCAGATGAAAGTACCTTCATAATGAAACAATGGCTCTAGTTGTAGCAGTGGTGTGGGGTGAAGCCGAAGTACAAAGCAAATCAAATTATCTTTGTAAACTATACTGACATGAATGCTTCCTTTTGGCTACATTTGGTCTGCTACTCACTGAGCTCTACATTTCATGAACTCTCACAATATTTTGTGATATCACTGATTTTGTCGTCTTATTTGTTGGGCTGAGTCGCACAAAATCTTTTCATAATGGGATTTAATATTTGAAGTGCAGCTCAGCAAAGTGTCAATATACTGCTGTAAAAAAGCAGCTCCTATGGAAACACACCCTGTTAGTGCGTGAGAGGTTACTTTGTCTTGCAGGAAGTGAAGTCACTGAAAAGCTACAGCAACAGCAGGCTTTGTTTTAAAAAGAATTTAACAAAGCCTGGGTGTTAGAAAAGTTTAGATCCATACATGTCACTGATAAATGAACACCAAGCAGGTTTCACTTTCACTTTCGTTACATCTATTTTGCTCCTGAAAAAAAAAAAGCAAGGACACCAGACCGTCTTGAAATCACACCATGACGCCTGTCAACATGTCGACGTTCTAACGCATGAGTGCTCAGTGCTGGACCACACCATCTTCAAACTCAGCCTTTATTTTGATCTCCACTACAGACAAGGTTTCATGACTGTATTTTGCACAATTGTGATGCAATCACTGTGCTATCAGACAGTCAGACAGACAGACAGACAGACAGAAAGACACACAGACAGACAGACAGAAAGACACACAGACAGACAGAAAGACAGACAGACAGACAGACAGACAGACAGAAAGACAGACAGAAAGACACACAGACAGACAGAAAGACAGAAAGACAGAAAGACAGAAAGACACACAGACAGACAGAAAGACAGAAAGACAGACAGACAGACAGACAGAAAGACACACAGACAGACAGAAAGACAGAAAGACAGAAAGACAGACAGACAGACAGACAGACAGACAGACAGATAGAAAGACAGACAGACAGACAGACAGACAGACAGACATATAAAGACCTGCCAAAACTACCTCTGTGGTAGTTCCTACTACGGTAGGTGTCTCCAGGACCACATTTTGCCATTGAGACACACAACACACACACACACACACACACACACACACACACACACTCAGACTCACTGCTGGTAAAATTGTAGTTAAACTTGTAGCATTGCTATGAGGGCTGAACGTTATGCGAAAAAAAAGAAAAAAAAAGAAAAATCACATTGCAATTATTTCAGCTGATACTGTGATTGTGATATGACTCAATATTTCAGTTGGAATGAAAAGTTTTGCATTTAATTTTCACTGAAAAAAACTGATGATGTGATTTTTGTTGGGTCTGTACCAAACAAGCACCACAACACTTCATTTATGGTCTGTTGTGACACATTTTACCTTTATCAAAGAAAATTGCAGCTCCTGCGATTTGGATATTGCACTCGGTCTTATTGTGATTTCAATAATATTTCAATTAATTGTTCAGCCCTTATTGCTTCTTGTGATGTTGCTTCTCTCCATCATTGAAAACTAGTTCTTATTGTGCTGGGACTTTTAGACCCTAAACTCTCTAAGCTCTCATGTGTTTGAAATAATCTACACTAATACACTGCAAAACCATAGCAGTTATCCTTCCTCTGATTGTGTGTAAGAAACATGAGATTTGATCTTTAAGTAAAGCTGAAAACAATTCAATTTGCAGTAGAATCAATATGAAATAATCTCCTCTCAATGCTACATATTTTTATTACCTAAAATGAAACATGCAGCGCGGTGCACCACACAGGATTGCACTTATTTAGCTTTATTTCTAACAAATCAGATTTCTACATTTACCAAAACCTGAGGAGACACTTGTCTGTCTTGTGTCTTAAAATGTGGTGAAAGAGACAAAAGGAAAAACTAGAACTGGGTCCAAAGGTGAAAAAGATGCCCAGAAGGTGTTTCCTGTCTTTGGTGATGTTACTCGCCGCGTCATGGGCTCGCTGACAACACCTGAGTATCAGGCCAGAGCATCAGCAGCCTCAGGGGTGGACAAGCCGCCCGCCATTGGTGCCGGGACCTCAAATGCCACATCCATAATCTGCCTGCCAATTATCATCAGATTCACCTCTGATGCCACTGCAGCTCCCTCTCCGCTTTAATTCTTGTGTAACATACACACACACACACACATACAAACACACACACACACACACACAGACACACACACACACAGACAGAGCCTGACAGCTCTCTCTACCAGCGTGACGTTGACGAGACAAGCTTGGGCTGTCACTGTTGGTAGGAATTATAGACCTCAAATGTTCTTGTCACTTCCTGGGCCTTTCCAGGTGAAGGCAGCTGGAACAAAGGTTAACCCCTCACAAGCCAGCTCCTCTCTTTGTTCCACACTGTTGGATTATTTTGAATTTGATTTTTTTTTTCTATCCCCCTCTGGAGATTTGTGTGAAATTGTAACTAAAAAAAAACATAAATCTAAGAAAAATGATTTACTGTAAGACTCTTTTTTTTTATAGTTAACATGGTTGCAGCTCTAAACTGCTAATGAGACAGTCTTACAACATGGTGTGACGGCATGCATTTATGTGGCACTGTGCGTAGGTGTTTCACCTGAAAATTCAGCACATTCATTTTGCAGCACTGTGTGATAGAAAAATTGCACAGTATGTGTGTAAAGTGTGTGGGACACGCTGAAGACCCTGAAATCTGACTCAGTAATCTGACTTCTTCAGTGTCATGGAAGCAGAGAACCTGGTCTCAGTAATCAGGTTAGTGGATTAGAGGAGGAAACCAGTCTCTGAGACATGTATACACATAATCTGGTTTTAAAATTCCTTTTTTACATCTGAATGACCAAGACTTCAAGCTGTCTCCTCAAAGTTTATACACTGCTAAATGCTTTTGACAAATACATTTTAGAGAGAAGGTTGTTTCTGATTGCATCATGTTTACTGGCAGCATTTCTTTCAGTCCAATAACTGTTGAACCAGTGGTTCCCAAGTTGGGGTTGGAACATAAACTAAAGGTCAGAGGTTAGACATGAGTAACACAAATATTGTCTTTGCAAAGTTCTGCTTATTGTTTCAGACGTTCCTTTTTTTGTGAAATCTTGGATAATTTTACTTCAGAACATTGTTCAGATAAGGCGACACAGTGATCCAGTGGTTAACGCTGTCGCCTCACAACAACACGGTTGTGGCTTCGGGGGCCTCGGGCTTCCTCCAACAATCCAAAGACATGCAGGCTAATCGGCAACTCAAGCAGAAGACATCTGTAACGAAAGATGAGGGGTTGCAAGTAGACGGAAAATCATTAATCATGCTTTCAGTTTATCTTTATTTATTTCACACATATTTCGTGGTTTCCGTGGTAATGTGTGTGGATGCAGCAGCCTCTCGGGGTCTTCAGTCTGGGGATTTCAGTCCTTTTGTTGGTCCGTGTGTCTTTAATTAAAAAGTGGGTTTTATGATTTTGAAATGCCAGCCATAGTAATTTGTGACTGTGCAGATGTTTATGAAAAAACAAATCTGATTAGCATTTCATTTCTTTCAAATGCATTTGCTGTTACAAATTAGTATTAGCCTATTTAAATGTAACCTCATGGAGAAGAGAAATAATCTCTGTGACAGCAGTTCTCTCAGTAACCTGGTTTAGGTTCAGTGCTGTGGTATGGGTTTTTCTCAGAGAGGAGGTGTGTGTGTGTGTGTGTGTGTCTGTGTGTGTTTTTTAGTACTGTTTGAGAAATACCCAGAACAACAATAATTAAACTAGGGACTGCTACCATGGTAAAACACTGAGGCTGCAATATGTGGGCTTGCTTGTTTTTTTTATGTGTGTGTGTGTGTGTGTGTGTGTGTGTGTGGCTGGCTGAGGCTGACCCCAGTCTGTGCGCTCCTGACAGCAGCATAATGAAGGTGTCTGCTGTTCAGTTAGCTGAGTCGGACTCTTTCCATGGGATCTGCAGCCAGGGTCGTCCAGTCGCAGCGAGCAGTCCATTTAGCAGTGCTCTGACTCCAGAGGGGAGGGGTCACGGGCCACAGAGTGGAACATGTACCTTGTGTTCAGGGTCAGAGAGGCCATGTTAAAGGTTTAACGGCAGGAGATATGCCACAGACGAACTGTTAAAAGTCACTGCTGGAGTACAGAAAACTAAGCCCTGTGTGATGTGTCAGTTCCACGGTTTGGTTAGAATTAGGCACAAAACAGAGGAAAACAAAGCCAAGGTTGTCTGTGCAAGCAGCTTAATACACCCATATCCACCCGATATTGTTTGGAGACCTATTGTGACCGCAGTCATTATGTTGGCAGGTTGAGGAGGTTGAGGTGGATGGATGGATCAACACCGGAGACCACTGTTCATTTCCCATTTCATTTATCCCTGACCCAACAGCCTGTTACTATCATATTGCTATGCACACGCACACCTACGGCTCACACTGTATTACTCCGCAGATCAGCTGTTTGAGTCCGACGGAGCTAAGCGTGCTTGTGCGTAGGAGAGATGTAGTTCAACAGGTGGGAAAATGTAGTTCCAAAGTAAAGGGCTGTTTGATGGTATATATCATATATATTCAAAATTAAACAAACAGTTTAAAGGATGTTAGCTTTTTTTGGGCGGGCGGTTTTTTTAAGTTGCTGCTCATCACTCAGCTTCTCTACAGGTGCTCCTGCTGCTGGGAAAACTACTGCAGGGGTTATGGTCACTGACCATCTATATCTTAACACAACCCTAACTGTCACTTTAAAGTTCCTCTCCAGACATGGTTTAAACAAAAAAAATACTTTGCTATGCTTCATATTTTGTTTAACATGGTTTTCACA
The DNA here is from genome assembly GCF_002814215.2 of Seriola lalandi dorsalis. Lineage (NCBI taxonomy): Eukaryota > Metazoa > Chordata > Actinopteri > Carangiformes > Carangidae > Seriola > Seriola lalandi. The sequence goes on from NW_019525301.1 coordinate 4,718,264, forward strand.
CAAAAAAAAAACTGGGTCTGAAGCTCATCTACTCTCAGGTTACGGCCACACTACTATGTTTTCATTTTAAAACAGCATTTTCAAACAAAAACAATTTCTGTCCAGACTATCACACCTGAAAACACATGCAGACATGAGCAGTCATGTACATGGAGCATGTGTGAGCCAGTGTAAACAGGAAGCAGACCGTCTTCTCTGCAGTTGATTAGTTGCAAAACTACTGTGAAGGGCACTTTATGTGTTATTCATTTCAAACCTGTCTGGCACATTCTTGTGCTTATGTCAAGTATGAAACTGGTGAGTGATGATAAAAGTTGGACGATGGCCAAGACTCAGGATGTTTAAAAAAAAAATCAATCTTCAAATCATATATTCATATTAATGGTCTGTGAGATGTAGAAAATATCTGGCAACTATGTGTGCCTGTATAATGTGAGCTTTCACATGTTAAATTTACAAAAGGGCATTTTTTTATGTGCTTTCAAAAAACCCCCATGTGCCTAAATCCTGTAAATTTATCACAGGAAGAAATGTTATGCTTTTAAAGATATATTCCTTATTTTTTTTCACTTTCTGTGTTTTATTTATTTATTTCATGAGTTTTACTTGGTGGTGGTGGTGGTGGGGGACTTGAATCCACATCTTTTTGACTACTACAGAATGTAGACTAGATTTTAATTAAACTGGAATATTTACAGGTTATTCTGTTTGTCATCCAGTGGTGAAAGAATAACATGCAGCCTCATTAATTGGGGGGGAAGGAAGACCCACTTTAAGGCATTGCTGCAACCAGATGAAAGAGGGGCGTATGAGTGGAGACACTCCTACTTAACCCCCTGCTGAGCTCTGATACCCCCTGCTACCTCCACCTACCTCCAATTTACTAAAACACAGCCCTTTAAAGGCTTAATTTGAACTTGTGACCTGCAGGCTGTGTTTATATTTATATTTTACTTTCTTCTGACCTTTACTCAAACTACACTGAGATGAACATCTCTTTTTTTTCCAGGCCATGATGACAGCATATGAAAGGCCACACATTAAACAGTAAAAACAACACGCAGATTAATAATTTAAAACGATAAAAGCTGTACAAATGCATAAAGGAGCATAAGGGAGCCGGAGCCCTAATGAGCTGAGGCTATAAACATCAGGCACTCTGTGCTAATAGCTTTGCAATGTGAGATGTGAGCCGAGCGCGCGGCTCTGTGTGCATCACTGAAACAACGACAGGCACGCTTTAAAGCACTCTGCTGGAGGAGTGCAAGCATTAAATGCAAACAGCAGGGAAATAATTTCAGCAATGTAAACCCACTGAATGGTGTTAAAATGTGCTAAACACTCACACACACACACACAGTTTGAATGCTCCAAGGTCAGAGAGTGAGACTCATTTTCTGTTGGCTGAATATCAGGGTAAAAGATGCATCGTGTGCAATCAGACCTAAGAATATCAAAGTCCAGCAGCAGCAGAGTTCCAACGTGATGTTCTGCTGAAGAGGCTGAGAACAGGACGGATGGAACTGATCCTCACGGGGACATCACATCAGCAGCACCTAATGTGAAGTAACGAAACACTAAAACATAAGCACAAAAATGCTGTAGTTGCATTGAGCAATAGAATAGCATATAAATATAACTGCCTTTAAATAGAGTGTAAACAACAGTAGAATGTGAGGAACATCATTGTGTTTAGGGCTTGGTTGAAAAAAATCGATCCTCATTTGACTAAGTTGATATCATTTCATAAATATAAATATAGGTCTTTTACAGTCTCCTGTGGACGTGTGAAGCTGGGATCCCCTCACTCTAGCTATGAGATCTAGTCACGTGATGTGAGAGACAAAGAGATGAAGATCCCAAAGGCAGAATTTTAAACTATTAAACTATTTTTAACCGTGAAGACAGCGAAGAGCTGGACTAAAACAAAGATATATGCAAGATGTGCAAGAAGAAGCTGCGTGTACCAGTTCATACACACTGTAGCTGGTGCATTGGGGGGGGGTCAGCCCTATGTTCCCACATTTCTTAGAACTTTTTTTCCACAGAAATTTTTGAAAATTAGGGTTAGGGTTAGGGCTGTAGGAATATAGGGCTGTGGGAACATAGATACGCTCCCCACTGGGGTACGTTACTGATCTACCTATTTTTACTTGCGATGCGTGTCTAAATTGTTGTTCTCGGTAAATAGAAAGTGCATTAATATAGTAATATGAACATTATTATTCAGGTTTGGTTCAAATTTACAGCATTAAATCTCTAAGAATCTTTTTCATCTCCAAACAAAACTGGCATCTTAACTGAAATATCTCTAACTAAATCTATATCAAATCGAACCAGGACTTTGGGAATCCCCAGCCCTAGTTGTGACGTACGTGCCTGTATGTGTCCGTGTAGGTTGTGATACAGATTGAATATACAGCTTGTAGACACGGCGTCACAATCGAGTCAATCAAGTTATGCTGGGCGGAAGGAAATACACCCCGAGCAGCTTCTCTGTCAGAAACGCAGCAGAAGTAGAACGACCGTTATATCTGTTTACAGCACAGACACAACACACTGTGGGCTGAGTGGATCCATCACCTCTCATTCAACACAGTAATACTGAACTCACCTGTTGTCGACTTCTGCATTACATTAAATGCACACACGCACAGGTTTTTGTCAAGGTAGAATTTTCCAGTAACAATGAACACTAATACTGTAAATAGAAAAAAGACAATTACCGAATATAAATACATTCACTAATAAATACTATCAAAATGGAATATTTTGATAGTTGGGAAATGTTTGGATAGTTACAATCCGGAGGAGTTTACTTCAAACAAATAGGGGGCAGCATATGACCAGAAAGTTGGGGTGTCCACCATCATCAGAAACAAAGAAATGCACTCTTTGGTCCCTCCTCTCCCCTCCCCCCTCCCTCCCTTCCGGGACAAATCCTGGAGGGCAGCTGTATCAGTGGACTGTCAAAAAATCCATAAAGTAATTATAATTACATGTATGTATATTTCAATCAATTTTTTTTGAGTGTGTTTTTTACTGCTGTTGTTTTCTGACGGCTGCCAAACAACACGTTGCTGTATTTTATACAATGATTATTGTGTCTCATGTCAAAACCTCAGGCAGAGGCGGGGCAAGCAAGACAAGCAGTCTTTGACCAGTTGAAGGTAAACCTAGACAAGGCTCGTGAGGTGGAGCAGGTTGTCCACCAATCGGAGAGTCGGTGGCTCGATCCCCAGCTCCTCCACTCCACATGTTGAAGTGTTGCAAGATACTGAACCCAAGTTTGTGAGTTTGTTTGTGTGTAATGTTTAAAGAGCTTTCAGCGGTTCACAAGACCTAAAAACAGCTACATAAGATCAGTCCATTGACATCGATTAGATTGATACAGAACCTAAGTGTTATCTCTCCTTCCATCTGATTTCAGAATAGTGTCGTATCATGTAAAATATCAAATGTTGCTTGTTTCCGTTCATTCTGTCATTTATTGCCCTCTTGTGGCCACAGCGGGGTATTGTCATTTTTGTGCCTTTGACTGTGACCATTTTGCATTTGCAGAGGATCGTGGGATCTTTGACACGTGACCAACTATAGCTAGCTAAAGACAAGTGTGCTTGTCAAGCTGCCCTTGACTCAACACCCACCAGTCTGAGATCAGTCATGATATTGCACGCATCATTATACACCTGCAGATTCTTGGACTGTAGAGCAGCTTTTAATAACTTCTTTTGCAAGGAAAACTTTTACAGACATTTATTCAATTTACATATTTACAGTTAATAATGTAACATAATGTCCAAGACTTTTAATTCTATTTTGCTTTTTAGTTTTCATATTGATGTAACCCTTGTCCCATGTATCTATGCAAATTTATCAGGAATTTTGGAGTACAAAGGGACAGGGCCTGAGTTCGTTATTGAACTAATATGTATAAGAATTCTGTTCTGCCAAATTAATAAGGACACCACACAACTGTTGCTTTAAATACAAAATTCCCTAACAGGTATTTATTTATAACAGAAATAAGATTAAATGAATTTTTGGTAACCTTTCAAATACCTTATAA